>NW_016107339.1:15182382-15185216 GCF_001604975.1 Cebus imitator | reverse complement strand
TCTCTAGCTGAATGCCAATAAGCAAGAAGTAAAGGCAAAGGCAGAGTTGTAAACTGCCTAATTAACTGTTGAAGGCATGATCCCAACATCCCCAGACCCTGGATGAAATGACTGGAATTTTTTCTCTTTTTGGCTCAAGACATTTAAGGAAATCTCCGTCAAAACATGAGAAGACCACGAAGCTAACCAAATAGAGACTTCAGTGACCACACACAATAATAATAATAATACTAACAAAGAATACAGTCTATACAAAAATAGTTTAGAAAATGTAATTTTCAGAGTTACCACATTATAATATTGAAAATGTCTGGTTTTCAACTAGAAAAAAACATGAGTTATGCGTGTATGAAAGAATGACCCCATCACAGGAAAAGCAATGGACAGAAATTGTTCCTGAAGAAAGCCAAGCACTGGACTGACTTACTAGACAAAGACTTTAAATCAACTGTCTTAAACATAGTCAAAGATCTAAAGGAAACCCTGGACAAATTACTACAGAAAATCAGGAGAACTATGTTTCACTAAAGAGTGAAAATCAATACAGAGGTAAAAATTGTGAAAAGGAGCCAAATGGAAATTCTGAAGCTGAAATGTATTGGAAGCAAAATAGAAAATTCACTGGAGGGCTTCAAGGGCAGATGTCAGTATGCAGAATGCAGAGTCAGTAAAAGCAAACATAGGTCAATTGAAATTTTCCCATTTGAGAAGCAGAAGGGAAAAGTATGAAGAAAAATAAACAGAAGAGATCTGAGAGACAACATCAAGCATATGCATTTGGGAATCCCCAAAAGGGAGAGGAAAGAAGCGGGGAGAAAGAGTATTTGAAGAAATAATGGCCCCAAACCTTCAAAAATTTTTTCAAACAGGAACCTCAGTATCCAACACACCCAAACTTTTAAAGTAGCATACATTCAAAGATGTCCACACTGAGAGACATTATAATCAAACTGTGAAAATTCAAAGACAAAAAGCATCTTGAGAACAACAAGAGAAGGGACTCCTTGAGTACAAGGATCCTCCATGAGATTAACAGTCAAGTGTTCTTCAGAAACCATGGAGTTCAGAAGACATTGACATGACAAACTTAAAATTCAGTAAGAAGAAAAAACCTGTCAACTGACAGTGGTATGTCTGGCAAAACTCTCCTTCAGAAATAATGGAGAAATCCAGACATTCACAGGCAAATAAAAGCTAATGCCATTTGTCTCTGATAAGCCTATTCTCCAATTAATGCTAAAAGGAGTCAGGCTGAAATAAAAGGGCATTAGAGAGTAACTTGAATCCATATGAAGCAAAAAAGTACACAGCTAAAACTAACTTCATAGGTAAATAGAAAAGCAAGTTTTTTTGGGGGGTGGTTTGTAACTCCTCTTTTGTTGTCTCTATTTAATTTAAAAGAAAATGCCCATCAATTGATGAATGGATAAACAACATGTAATCTATTCTGCAATGGACTATTATTTGACCATAAAAGGAATAATGTACTGATACATGCTACAACTTGGAAGAAGCTTAAAAACATGTCAAATGAAAGAAGCCAGTCACAGAAGGCCATATATTGTATGATTCCATTTGCATAAAATATTCAGAAACAGCAAATCTAAAGAGACAAACTGGGTTAATGGTACCAGGGGCTGGTGGCAAGGGAGAGTAGAAGGTGACTGCTTAACGGGCACAGAGTTTCCTTCCAGGGTGATGAAAATGCTCTAGAACTTGATAGTGATGATGGCTACACAACATTGTGAATCTACTAAATGTTACTGCATTGTACACTTAAATGGTTACAATGGTAAATTTTGTGTTTACATGTATTTTATCACAATAAAAAAGTGGCTGGCAAATATATTCCGAGCTTGCTTGGGAATCTGCCCATCTGTCTTTTCCCCTGAGGATTTCATCTCCTATTCAGAGCTCACCCTTTCTCTTCTGCAAGTAGAAAGCCTCATTTCAGAACATGATCCAAGATCAGCCAGGTCCAAACCCCAAAAGAACTTTCTGTCTTGGATCCAGATGCTCAGATGCAACTCTGGGGCTAACTTCAGGGGAAGTTAGGAGGTTATCCAAATAAGATGACTCACTGGGAGGGACAATGTTTGGCTTTAATGTTAGGGAAGTTATGTTTGCATTTCTTAAAAGGATCCTGCTTACCAGTGAATATATAGTTTTTGTCTGTGCAGGATGGAGTTCTCAGCAGAGGAATGAAAGACAGCCCCAGGAACATAATATACCTCATAGGTAGCTGACTGACCCACCTGTCTGCCACCTTCCTTCCAGCTGAAGGAAGTAGCTAGACTCTGCGTTACCCTTTGTACATCCCTCAATTGTATTCCACTGGATATGGACCCTCTACAAGTGTGGATATTCCTGGATCTCAGTTGCTCTTCAAGCAGTTGAGGAGTCTCCACTGGTGTGGCTCATACTTAGATGGGCTCTGCAGGAGGCTGGGTGTCTCCTAATTCTCAAGGCTGATGTTCAGTGAACACAGACCAAGCCTCAAAGTCCTCAGGGGCTCAGCTTTTCATGTATGAAATGGAAGAATCCATCTGCCTCTTTTCAGTAGTGGTAAATATACACACACACACACACACACACACACACACACACACACACACATATACACATATATGACAATCAGTAATCTATATATTGATGGTGTTTTTAGTGTTATCTTTATTCCTCAGCTAAACTCTATAACCAAAAATTGTATCATGGATTGTGAAGGAAGAACTCATTTCTTTTCTCTGGTGGAGCCCTCAGTAGGCATTTTTGCCCTTTGGGTTCAAATGAGAAAGTAGCTTTAGCCTGAGGCAGGAAGAAGATCTGGACTACTA
>NW_016107339.1:15172764-15181574 GCF_001604975.1 Cebus imitator | reverse complement strand
CTGTCTTGTCAGTGGTGCTAATTTTCATTTTTTTATTTTCTCTCTATATATTTTTATATATGCTATAATTTTACAAAGTTGAATTCATATGTTATGGTTTCTCTTGGATGTTGCTTTTTGAATATATACACAAATAATTTTCCATATTATAAATTCTGCATAAAGTTTATACGCTTTTAAAAGCCGCGTTCTAGTTCAGATAAGATGTTGTAACCCAGCTCCTTTTGGATCCATCTGATTTCATTTTGTCTCATTGTAAATAATGTTTTAATAAGCATCTTTATATAAAGATTCTTCTATGTTTGGAATTTTAGAAAATTCATATACTACTCAAATGATAAATATTAAGTCACAGACTTTTAAACATTTCTAAATCTTTTCATACACATTTTCACATTGCTTCTCTAAATCATTGTACTGACATATTCCACCTCATCTTTCAGGACGTGCTAGGACTCAAGGCTATTTACTGATCTGGATCACAGAGGGATGTTGGGGTTAAATGTTGAGTGAAATCCCAGGGTCTTGAGGACAAATACCTCAGAGAAGACCATTACCTTTTCATTAGGCAAAGCTGGATTAACTTCCCTAAATGTGGTTGAATGTAACTGGCAAATAATTATCAGCAGAAGTTAGGAGTTCATCATCTTTAGCTATATCAGGATCTGCCCAGATGTCCCCATTCTGGTTTTCACAATCCCATTTATTCCCAATCAATGCCTTCACTGAAATAACATATTCTTTGAGATTGGGATTTGTTTTGTGTTGTAATTTAGCCACACACAGGATGAGACTCTGGGTTTATTTTTCAGAAATGTCAGCCCAGCAACTACAGGAGATTAGGATTTCATTCAAAAGAAACATAGAAACTTTCAGGTGATTTATGCGGCTCATGAGCTGGAGGTTTGCAGCCCTGAGTTCATCTGTTTCTTTCCCCATTTTGTCCAGCACAATTGGTAGCAATCAGCCAATCACCTTACACTTGCTAGTTTAACAAAGTCTTTTTAAGGTCTCAAATACATGGTCACCCAGATGTTATAAGTATTTGATAGGTCTATCCAATGGTGATATTTTGAGTATTAGCACAAGCGTGGTTTGTGCCTTTAAATATAAATAGATTAGAGAACCAATTCAAGAACCCCGCCCCCCAAATGCAGTAAACTTATTCTTAAAATACTGTTCCAGTGTCCCTGTGCCCCAGCAAGCTGGGCTGGGCATGGTCTGAGGCCTGGCAGGCAAAGGACAGCTGGCTCAGCTGGGGTGCACTATGCACTGGTGGGTCAGCAGCCCACAATGGTGCTGAGTTTATGGGCACCAAGCCCATTCTGGAGTCACACACACTGAGTCAGGCTATAGTGGCCCCCAGGCTTTAAGGGGTACTCTCCTCCTGCTAGTGCCAAGCTGAGCTGTAGGGAGCAGCACGCCTGTGCATGCTGCCTGAGAAACTGCAGCCCCAGCCCCTGCCACAGACACCTGGGCCTGCACCCTACTGCTTTGCATGGCTGTGGCCATTCAGGTGCTACTTCTGATTCCCCAGTACTGGGAGCAGCCTGTCTGGGGAGACCAGCAGGATGTCTATGGAAGGCTGCTTTCATGCTACAAGGCAGAGTTAAGTCTTTGGAACAGAGACTGGTTGGCAAAGTTGAAAATGTTGACCCTGGTCCTTTTGAGGACTATTTGCCAGCCCCTGTTTTGAGTGTTGTCTGGCGGGACCCCAGGCTCTGGGAGCTGATCCTCCCTCACTCAAGGCCTGCAGCAGCCTCCCGCTGAGATCTCACAACCAGCAGGAGCAGTTGTTCTCTGGCATCAGGGACACTGCAGGGCTGAGTTGCTTCCTGAGTGGAGGTGGTCCCATGGGGCCCACTGTCTGTGTCAAGGACAGTGAAGAGCTGGTGTCCTCAAATGCATCCTGGTGGAGCCCTCGCAGCTGCAGGTGCTGACTGCCTCTCAAGGGGACCCTGGGGGCTTACAGCTGCAGAGACTTACCCAGCATGTGTGGTGCAACTTCAGTGTGCACATGACAGATGCTCCATCCTCAGGAGATGACAAAGACAGGGAGGACAAGGTTGAAGACACAGGTGCATCATCTTCTACTTATTTCATCTGGCACTTTAGAAACCTGTGCCCGGCTCAGGCACAGATCCACCTTTGGGTGGAGCCATAGGCTCCAGCTTACTGCAGAGGCCACGTGTACCTGTGTAAGCAACACACCCCAGCTTCTTCCCACATCCAGTCATCTCTCTGTATCTGTCATGATGCCAGCAGTGAGGTCCTGAGCCCTTGAGCAGACTGTCTCAGCACAAATTCCAACTCCATTACTTACTGCTGTGTGGCCTTGACCAAGTCACTTAACCTCCCTATACTTCACTAGCATCCATTATAAATGTGTGTGTTCACATATGCCAAGTACCCAGAAAAATACCTGGCACACAGCAACACCCACTGCAGAAGTGGTAGCTGTGATTATTGCCTCATTAAAACAGTGGAGATGTCACCAATCAAGGCTAGAGACAATTTGGGAAATCCTGATCTGCTGCTGGTCTCAGGTGGGGAATCCTTTAGGACCAGCAGGCACACGGCTGCCTCAGAGCAGCTGGCACAGGGCACTGCAAACTCTGAGCACCTCAGAGCTCAGAACACTCTGACCTCCAAAGTCCAAGCTGCTGGGGCTCAACTGTGGTGTTAGTCATAGAGTGAGGACTCTCCCTATGAAGTCTCCCAGGCTCAAAGTCTTCCCTCAACTCTGGAAATGCAAACCCAACACTTACCTCATGGAAAGGCTCTGCAGGTTAAGGAGGAGACATGTGAAAAGTGCCTGGTGGACACCAGGGATGCCACTGTGGCTGGGTGACAATGGTGACACAAGTGGAGGGGCAGGTGGCCAATCCTCAGTCTGTCTCCCCCAGGCCCTGTGAGCACAGGTGGAGGCTCTCTCCAGGCTCTCACCCAGCCCCGCCCCAGCATGTCTCCAGCTTCCTCTCAGTCCTGGTTCCCCTCAGCCCTGCAGTCAATCCCTGAGCTGGGAGGGGGCCCTTGAATCCACCTTGTCCTGTGTCACAGTGTCGTCCACTTAGGCTCACATTGCCACTAGGCCTCTTGTCAGCCAAGGACTGTGGCCACCTTTTGTACCTTCTGCAACATGGCTTCACCTTCAAGTGCAGGTGATGACAGTGCCCATACAGAAAAAAATGTCACCATCTATCTTTATTTATCTTAATTTTCCAGTTTTCCAACCCTCAGTGAGCAAGGAAGAGCATGGCTTCCACCAGAAGGCATGAGGTCAGCAGTCATAGAAGCAACCAACAGGCAAATGCACCTGAAAATAGACCCAGCAGGGAAGCACAAGTATTCACTGAGGGTGGGAACCCCGCAGATCTGGTCATCTACAAGCTTATCAGAGAACTTACCATGAGTAGTAACTTTGCCAGAGAGACTTATTTGCCTGTTAAAAATCATAAAATTGTGTAACATAATACTTTAAAATTTTCTGTCAACACAAAACTAATCTGGTAGCTGTGGCTTCTGGTGAGCCACTGGGATAAATGGCATTGTAAGGAAGTCTGGCTCTGTGGTACCCCAACCTGCCAGGGCTTCAGATGGTGGTGGCCTCCCCAGAAGTACCTGGCAACTCACCTGCACAGGGCCAGGGTCCCAGCTCCCCACACCTGAGTCACCACACCTTCTCCTGATTTTCTTTCTTTCTTTCTTCTTTTTCTTTCTTTCTTCTTTCTTTCTTTCTCTTTCCTTTTCTTTTTTTCTCTTTCTTTCTTTCTCTCTTTCTTTCCCTTTCTTTTCCTTCCTTTCTTTCTCCTTTTTTTTTTTTAATCTCAAGGAGAAATACACAGTTGCCAGAGGGTGGAAGACCTTGTTCGTCACACTGAAAAGCTCAGGCATTTCTGTTAGAGTCACTTGTTTTACTTTAAGTGCTGACACCTGTGTCCATCTCAACCTGGGCATTGTGCTGCCACCTTCCAGAAGAGAAAAACTAAATAGTGCTTTGTGAAGGGGAAGTGTTTCTAGTTTCCAACAACATCAGCTTAACAGCCTCCTGGATGAGCAGATGGGGGACGCAGGTGAGGACTCAGTCCTGCTCTCCTCCCACAGTACATTCTGAGTCTTGGAAAGAGTTATAAAAATGCCACAAGTACAAACACTCCTGGGCCACTGCCACAGGGACAGTTCCATGAGGCTGTGCCACTCATTCCCAGAACCTCCTGCCATGGGCTGCACTTAGACAGTGACCCAAAGCCGACCTGGGATGATGCCACCCAGGATAACAGACAAAGTTATCCCTAGCAACAAGACAGAGGAAGAAAGGAAAATGGAAGGAAGGACAATGCAGCAGTAGCCACATGACCAAGAGAGGTAGTTCCAGAAGCGTAAGACAACTCCACATGCAGAGGCTGTGGCTGTGTGATTACACTCCAAGAGGGGAGTCCAGGTCACTCTCAGGCTGCTCACTGCCTGTAGCTGGGGGCCTGGAGGACATTAAGTCCTGAGAATGCCACATTATAGTGGAGGGGAATGAACTGACAGACACACAGCAAAGCTCCACATAATTTTCCTTTTTTGTGCATGCCTGCAAAGTTCGTCTTCAGTGTCCTCTCTCTTTTCAGCTGTGACTGCTGGTTGGTTGAAAAAAAAAAAACAGGACAATAGTAAAAACTAGAGACAAGTCTTTGGCCATGGAAAGAAATGCTGGCTACTTCCAGTAGTTTCAAGCTTGGGTGATGGTTGCAGTTTTCCAGCTCATCTTGTAGGGGATGAATCCAAAAAAAGCTTCTGTCACAAATTAAAATAGACATGCAGAAGTATTGGCTTAAATCAACCTTGTCCCATCAAACCACTTAGTGACTCAAAAGATCACTTGGATGGTTAATCTCAGTGGCAAGAGAATAGAGCTGAAGAAGGTGTTGTTAGATCAGGGACAAATAACCATGTTACAGTGGCAATAGAAAATGGAAGACCCTTTGTCCATAAGCATTTGAATCACAGCAAGGTGTATAAATACACATCATTGACTGATATTTTCAGTTCTATGTCAAGAAAATAATCAATAGAGTGAAGTAATTGAAGTATCACAGAAGATATATTTGTGTTTTTTTATTTTTTCAACTTTTAGCTTCAGGGTGTATGTATGTATATATAGTTCGTGTGTGTGTGTGTGTGTGTGTGTGTGTGTGTGTGTGTGTATGAAATAAAAATACATATATTTTTAAAGAAAGCCTTTGTATAGTTTTCTGGAGCCACAGAAGCACTGCTTCACAGCATAACGATGCCTTATTCTTCAGTGTTCATTTGTACAATATTCACTAGCAGCTACAAAGGTGACTTAATTTTCCTCTGGAAATAATGCTTACCTGTGGTGAGATGTTGGAATTTATGTGAACCATCATCACATGTTAACATGCCATATGAAGTTTTGAATACCTGATTGACCTTATTAGAGTTACTTCTTAGTATCCATGTGAATTTTCACTCCAAAAACACAGCCAGAAACTTAAGTGAAGAACAACTAGGGCAAATGGTGGCTGAAAGTAAGATCCAAATTACTGTTGCTTGTACTGTATAAGGAAAAGAAAATAATTCTTTTCTTATTTACTAATTTAATTAATTGCTAATTTATAATTATGGTTTTATACATTTCGACATTTTTAATAAAGTATTTTTTATTGTTACCTATAAAACTTTTAAAAGGATTCTGTTCCTCTAGAACCACTCTTTGTACCAAAGTCTGCATCAGTCTGGATTCTCCAGAGAAGCAGAGCCAATATGGGGTGTGTGTGTGTGTGTGTGCGTGTGTGTGTGTGTGTATTCATATTATAACATTTATTCACGTGATCATTAGGGCAGTAAGTATGACAATCTCCAGGATAAGCTAGCAGGCTGAAAATGCAAAAAGGAGACATTCTAATCCAGAGGCAGAATTTTTTCTTCTCTGGGAAACCTCAGTTTTTGCTCTCAGAGTCTTCTACTGATCGGATGAGGTCCATCTATATTATTGATGGTAATTTCCTTTTTGTAAAGTCAGCCAATTCAGCATGGGAAAGGGGTCATGGTAGACTGGGGGTGGGCAGTCCCTCCACCTCCTCACATTAGGCTAACAGGGACACAGATACATTCAGATGCCTTTGCAGAAAGAAAAGCCAGAGGCTCTTGAAGTCACAAAGTGGAAGCCTGAAGAAATCCTGCATCCCAGTCCCTCACAAGACAGCTGTCTCACACTGCAGAAGAGAATAGTCATGAACAAATTCAGGTCAGTGGCCACTCTGAACTCCCCACCACACAGTCAAAGTGTTCCAAAGAATCACCATAATCCAATCTTGTCCCCTCTACCCCATCCTCCTTTCACATAAGGCCTGCCAGGATGTCACCTTTAAAAGCTGTGAGAGACACATCACAGCCCTGGGCACTGCCGCCACCTGGGATACAACAAACACAGGACCTGGTCAGAGCCTGCAGGAGCTGTGGGACAGGAGGAATTATGGCATAGGTGAGCGCCTCCGCAGCCATCTCCCATACTTACACACACCCTGAGCACCTCCTTTTCTACCACTGGGAAAAAATCATCCTGTGAGGGACCAGGGAGGATGCAGGGCCATGAGGACCTAGAGGAACCCCCTAGTCTTGGACCCCAGAGAAGTTTCCAGAACTGTGACAGCAGACCCATAAGAGTAAAGATGAGGAAAGCAGGTTTGGGAATAAGACCAACTGCCCTCCTAAGGTCTGTCCTCAGCAGGGATCTTCCCCTGACCTGTGACTGCTAGGCTCAGGTCCCCATCACCACTATCATCAAAGTGATAAACATGTCCTTCATTGTCACAGGTGTTTTACAAGAGAGTAAGTGCTAGAACACAGGGCCCTGGCTGGGTAGGCCAGTGTGTGTGTATGATGCTTCCCAGTAACCAGGCAGGGCACACTTCTACCTGGAGCTTGAAACTCCCAGTGGAACAAGAATACTCAGACCCCACTCCTCACCCCTTCCTTACCTGAGCTCTTTTTCTGCCACATCAAAGAAGCAACCACAGCTCCAGTGACCACAGCTCCTAGGACAACCAGGCCAGCAACGATGCCCATGATGGGGATGGTGGGCTGGGAAGACAGCTCTGGAAAAGGATGGAAGTTGAGGGGTCCTCACGCCAGGCCTTAGCCCTGACCCTGCTGAAGGGCTCCAGAAGGGCTCCTCCTTTCCGTGAGATGTGGCCTCTCATCTCCCTCCTTGCCCTATCTCAGGGTGAGGGGCTGGAGCAGCCCCTCATGTGGCACATGGCACGTGTATCTCTGCTACTCTCCAGAAGGTACCATCACGGCCGTCCACTTCTGGAAAATTCCATCCCCTGCAGGCCTGGTCTCCACAAGCTCAGGGTCCTGGGTGTGGTCCTCTCCATCCTGCTGCCAGGTCAATGTGATATCCACAGGGTAGAAGCCCAGGGCCCAGCACCTCAGGGTGGCCTCATGGTCAGAGATGGGGTGGTATGTCACACGTGTCTTTGGGGGCGTCTGACAGGAAAAGTCAGAAAATTCAGGCACTTTCCATCTCTCCTGGGACACCCCAGCAGTGCCCATGTGACCATCCTGAGAATGGACAGGACACCTGGGGTGGGGAGCACAGAACCCAGACACCAGCCTGGACACAGCACCTGGGATAATCTCCTATTTCTTGGAAAGTTCTAGTTTTTGAAGGGGGAACAGGGACTTCTGGTCCTGATATGAGTGGAGGCTGAGGGACTCAGAATAGCTGGAATCAGACCCTCCACACACACACTCAGTGTGAAGAAGAGAACAAGGTCAGAGAGAAAACGTCACGGTGCCCAAGGGTGCTGCAGGGGTCAAAGGGGACCGCTGATCAGTATTCCAGGGACTGTCTTCCCCTCCACTCCCTCAGAGACTTCATCCTTAATTGTGCCAGAGAGCAGGATGGGCCCTCAGAGGAAACCCAGGAAGATTCACCCCTTTCTAGATTCAAGAGAGAGCGATATTCTAGCCTTGATCCCATTTTTTTCTCCTCTTCACGTGCAAGGCCAGCCCTGGAGATCTACAGGAGATGGGGAAGCCTCCCCACCGCCCCTGCTATCCACATGCTGCACCGTCTCCTCGTTCTCCAGGAATCTGCGGAGCCACTCCACAAACCTGCCCTCCACGTAGGCCTTGAAGTGCTCTGAGTTATTTGTCCACCTCCCACTTGCCTGGGAAATCTGAGCCGCTGTGTCCACAGCGGTCCAGGAACGCAGGTCCTCGTTCAGGGCGAGGTAATTCTTGCCGTGGTAGGCTAACTGTTCATACCCGCGGAGGAGGCGTCCATCAGGCCCCAGGTCGCAGCCGCACCACCTCTGTGAGACCCTGGCCCCGCCCCCGCGGTCAGCCCCCCGCCCACCGAGCCCCGCCCCAGCCCCGACCAACCCGCGGGGATTTTGGCCTAAACTGAAAATGAAACCGGGTAAAGACCCTCGGGCTTTCCGAGGGTCTGGGCGGGTCCCGCAGACTCGGGGAGCATCTGAGACCCGAAGACTCGGGGGTCCCGGCCGTCCTTGGGGGATGTGGAGGGGTCGCGACCGGCGCCCCTGCGCCCCAGGCCGGGGTCACTCACCGTTGTAGCAGCAGAGCGGAGTCTGCAGGTTCGCTGGGTCTCCTGCGTGGGCCTTAGCTTTCTGTTTCTCCAGGTCCCAATACTCCGGCCCCTCGTGCTCCATCCACGGCGCCCGCAGCTCCATCCTCGGACTCGCGGAGTCACTATCGAACTGCACCGACTGCGTGTAGTCCATGCAGTCCACGGTGATGAAGCGAGGCTCCCTGTGGTGGGGTCAGGACAC
>NW_016107339.1:15154072-15172140 GCF_001604975.1 Cebus imitator | reverse complement strand
AAAAAGAAAAAGAAAAGAAACCCAACACCCAATGGGAATGAGAATTGGGATTCCGTTATGAGTATCTATGAGGAAGGATCCTACAGGAGCTGGGAGAAGAATAAATGAAACTCTGGGGGAGATAGAGAATCCCCAACCCTAGGCGTCCCCGGACCACACACTGCCTGCGGTGCCTGAGACCCTGAGAGCCATGCCTGGGACCCTGGCGCTTCACTCTGACACCTCTCTCCTGCACTGAGCTCTCTTTGTTACATTGTTTCCCTGAGTCCTGACCCCATATCTGTCTGAGGAAACCAGGGATATAACCCCAGGCTGGGCCCAGCCCATTCCCTTTCCCTTCTTATCCTGGAATTCCCTTCCCTGAAATCGATTCCCTGCCTCCCATTCCTTACCTCTCCCCTAGGACAATTCTAGAAGAAAACTCACTCCAGAGAACCTGATGCCAGAAAGCGAGCTTGCCTTGGGAATGCAGGGGTAGAGAAAGGGATTTTCTGTTTAAACCTGGAGTTGTCTCTGATCACAGAGAGAGATTCCCATAGAAACCAATTTCCTTTTTGTTAATTCACACAGTGGGTAACAAAATCTCAGTAACACTTGAATGATCAGGGATCTAATTTGTAAGTCTTATGATATTTTGCCCCTTTATATATGAATGAGTTGAAACAATATTGCAGTTAGACTCACAAAGCTCCTAAGTTTTACTTCCCAGACTGTGTGATATACTTTGGCTGTGCCCACCCAAATCTCATCTAGAATTGTAACTCCCAAAATTCCCACCTCTGGTGGGAGGAACCCAGAGGGAGGTAATTGAATCATGGGGGCAGGTCTTTTTCCTGATCTTCTGAAGGTGAATAAGTCTCATGAGGTCTGATGGTTTTATAAAGAGGAGTTCCCCTGCACAAGCTCTCTTTCTTTGCCTGCTGCTATCCATGTAAAACATGACTTGCTCCACCTTTTTTTTTTTTTGGCCATGATTGTGAGGACTCCCCAGCCATGTGGAACTGTAAGTCTATTAAACTTCTTTTTCTTCCCAATCTCTGGTATGTCTTTATCAGCAGTGTGAAAATGGACTAACACAATAAATTGGTAACAGAAGAGTGGGGCATTGCTGAAAAAATACCCAAAAATATGAAAGTGATTTTGGAACTGTGTAATAGGCAGAGGTCGGAATAGTTTGGAGGGCTCAGAAGAAGACAGAAATATGTGGGTAAGTTTGGAACTTTCTAGAGACTTGAATGGCTTGGCAAAAATAAGTTTCAGACTGAGGTGGTCTCAGATAGAGATGCAGAACTTATTGGGAACTGGAGCAAAGGTGACTCTTGTCACGTTTCAGCAAAGAGACTGGCAGCATTTTGGCCCTGTCTTAGAGATTTGTGGAACTTTACACTTGAGAGATGATTGAGGGTACCTCACAGAAGAAATTTCTAAGCAACAAAGCATTCAAGAGGTGACTTGGGAGCTGTTAAAGGCAATCAGTTTTATATGGGAAGGAGAGCATAAAAGTTAAGAAAATTTGCAGCCTGACAATGCCATAAAAATGAAAATCCCATTTTCTAAGAAATTCAAGCCAGCTGCAGAAATTTGCATAAGTAACAAAAAGCCAAATGTTAATCCCCAAGACAATGGAGAAAATGTCTCCAGGGCATGTCAGAGGTCTTCACTGCAGGCCCTCCCATCACAGGCCTGGAGGCCTAGGAGGAAAAAAATTGTTTCATGGGATGGACCCAAGGTCCCATGCTGTGTACAGTCTAGGGTTTTGGTGCCCTACATCTGTGCTGCTCCAGCCATGACTAAAAGGGGCTGTGGCCTCAGAAGGTGCAAGCCCTAAGCCTTGTTAGGTTTCACGTGGTGTTGAGCCTTTGAGTGCACAGAAGTCAAGAATTGAGGTTTGGGAACCTCTGCCTACATTTAAGAATGTATGGAAATGCCTGGAAGTCCAGGCAGAAGTTTGCTGCAGGGGTGGGGTTCTCATAATGAACCTCTGCTAGGGCAGTGCAGGAGGGAAATGTGGAGTGGGAGCCCACAAACAGAGTCTCTACTGGTGCACTGCCAAATAGAGCTGTGAGAACAAGGCCACCATCCTCCAGACTCCAGAATAATAGGTTCACCTACAGCTTGCCCAGTTTGCCTGGAAAGGCCACAGACACTCAATGCTGGCCCATGAAAGCAGCCAGGAGAGAGGATGTACCCTGCAAAGCCACAGAGACAGAGCTTCCCAAGACCATGGAAAACCACCATTTGCATCAGCATGACCTGAATGTGACACATGGAGTCAAAAGGGATTATTTTGGAACTTTAAGATTTGACTGCCCTGCTGGATTTCAGACTTGCATGTTCCCTGTAGCTCCTTTGTGTTGGCCAATTTCTCCCATTTGGAACTGCTGTATTTACCCAACACTTGCACCTCCATTGTATCTAGGAGGTAACTAGCTTGCTTTTGATTTTACAGGCTCATAGGTGGAAGGGATTTGCCTTGTCTCAGATAAGACCTTGGACAGTGGATTTTTGGGTTAATGGTAAAATGAGTTAAAACTTTGGGGGACTGTTGAGAAGGCATTATTGGTTTTGAAATGTAAGGATATGAGATTTGGGAGGGTCCAGGGGTGGAATAATACGGTTTGTCTGTGGCCCCACCCAAATCTCATCTTGAATTGTAACTCCCACAATTCCCACAGTTCATGGGAGGATCCAGTGAAAGGTAATTGAATCATGGTGGCAGATCTTTCTCCTGCTGTTCTCCTGATAGTGAATAAATCTCATGAGAGCCGATGGCTTTATAAAGAGGAGTTCCCCTGCATAAGCTCTCTTTTTTTGCCTGGTGCTATCCATGTAAGACATGATTTGCTCCTCATTGCCTTCAGCTGTGCTTATGAGGCCTTCTTAGCCATGTGGAACTGTAAGTCTATTAAACGTCTATTTCTTCCCAGTCTCGGGTAGATCTTCATAAGCAGCATAAAAACGGACTAATACACTAAGTATCTGTGACTGTGGGTTGTCATATCTTAAAATTATCTTCATGCTATAGCCAAGTTTTCCTGTGTGAGTCCAGGACATCTCCTCAATACAAAGAAGCAGGATTTGCTATTGTATATTGCAGCCAGGAGACCGTAGAGGCTTTTATTACCTCAAACTTGTGCCACTCAATGCAGTCAAAATGCCAACCAGTTCTGATGCACTGCCTGTTTTAAAAAATTATTCACGTCTAAGCTGTGTGCATAGTTTACTGGAACACGTCATTTTTTAAACCTGTTAACAAAAGGCCAACATTCATTTTTAGGCAGTCCCACAGAAAGTATTAGATACCAAATGCAAAGAACACCCTGCTAGACTCAGTATAGATGTATTAAAAATCTATAAAACACTGCATTTAAATCTGAGAATTCCACTGCCTTAGAACTCTTTCTCCCTGTTCCTTTTCCTCACCTCCTGCTTCTCCAGCCCTTCCCTCTGTCCCTCTCTTCCCTGAGGCCCTTGTGCTCTCTTAGTCCCCACCACCCTGTCACTCCAGACTCGTGGCACTAGCAGTGCCTCCTCACCTGCAGCCCATGAGTGTTCTCCCCATGGTGGTCAGCAGTCCTGCTAATGTGAGCCAGGTTGTACCATTTCTTCATTTAAAAGGCTTCAGTGACTCCATCTCACTCTTGCAAATCCTCTCAAATGCTTACTTTCTTTTCTTACATCACAAGAGAACAGGGACGTTGGGCTGTTTTAGTGAAAGTTGTCCCCACAGTATATAAAGACATACTTGGTACATAGTAGATACGAAGTTAGATTTCGTGAATGAATGAATATGACTGTATTAAAATATGATTGCATTCCATAAAAGTTATAAAATGAAGAATATCAAAAAAGTTAGGAAAGGTTTTATTTCACACAAGGAGTGTGCATATCAATTCATTAATTTATTCCAATAGAGAAAATGTTTTATTCTTATCCGTTTAGGCTATGTATTAATTATCTATTACTGCATAACATATTCCACTAACTTAGTGACTTTACACAGCACCCATTTATTTCTCTACATTTCCTGAATGAGAAATCCAGGCCTGATGTGAATGATTCTCCTTTCAGCGTTTCACAAAGCTTTGTCCTCATCTTGAGGCTGGGCTCCTCCTTCAGGCTTATACAGAGCTTGGTGGCGGAATTCAGTTTCAGGCAGTTGTAGGATTATAGTCCTTGTTCCTTGCAGCTGTCAGGTGGAGGTGGGGTTGGAGCTGCTCCCAATTCCTGGTGCCCACCAGTATCCTTTGCCGCATGACCTCTCCATTTTCAAAGCTCACAGTGGAGGAAACCCCTCACAGTGAATCTGTCTCACACTATGAATCTCTTTGCTGAGGAAGAACCAAGTTGTTTTAAGAGCTCACCTGATTAGGACAGGCCAAGCCTGGATAATCATGGTCTTAAAGTCAACTGATTTGGGACCTTACTTACATCTGCAGAATCCCTTCACAGCAGCACCTACAGTAGTGTTGACTGTGTCAATGGGGGAAGGTGCATAACCCGGGGTGGTTATCTGGAGGCCATAATTGAATTGTCTTAGCATAGCCACGATCTTCTTTTTGTATTTAATTGGATCATAGTAGGAAAGTGAAGTTCAAATAAATAGATTGTTGTGAATGGTAATAAAACACATCCTATTGAGACATGAAAATTCTTAAATCAAGGCAAGGGAAATACAGTTGTGAACAATCAAAATCACCGTTCTTGTCCTCATAAAGCTTATATTCTAGAGGACAGAAATACTACAAGCAATTAAAATAAATACATTTGTATCTGGGCACAGTGGCTCATACCTGCAGTTCCAGCACTTTGGGAGGCTGAAGCAGGAAGACCCCTTGAGGCCATGAGTTGAGACCAGCATGGGAAATATAGCAAGACTCCATTTGTACCAAAAAGAAATACAAAATTAGCTGAGTGTGGTGGCATACACCTGTAGTCCCCAGCTACTTGGGAGGCTAAGGTTGGAGGATCACTTGAGCCCAGGAGCTCAAGGCTACAGTGAGTCAAGGTCGTACCACTGCACTCCAGCCTGGGTGACAGAGCACAACCCAGTCTCTCAAGATAAATAAATGAGGAAATAATTTTTAAATGTAAGCAAAAGGGTTGTGAACAAAAACAAAGCAGGGTGGAGTCAGAGGGAGACGCCACATGAAGTGGGAAGAGCAGGGACGGGCTCTGGTGGGAATGAGGAGAATGTCAGGGTAGGAGGGAGCCCTGGAGATGAGCTTCCAGGTAGGGGAGCAGCTGTGCCGAGGCTCTGAGGTATGGACACCTGGGCGTGCTGGATGAACGACGCTGTGGAGGGCCTCAGCACAGCCACATCTGGGTAAACTGAGGCTGTCACTGCAGAGGGCCTTGCCAATGAGAGTGATTTTATCATGTAACATGTTTTGAAAAGATTCTTCAAAACATTCCAAAGGTATTACAGGGGAAATTTTCCTCCCTCCCCAGACCCCAGATTCTCTGCCAGAAATGAGCACGTTGTCAAGTCTCATGCATCCTTCATCCTTCCTGGAAAGAAGTTATGCGCGTGTTATTATTGTTACATGAAGAAGGAGCACTGAAAAGAAAGAAGGAGTAGAAGAAAATGTTTCTTGTTTTCAATTTTCCAGAGTGTTGCCATGATGGGCCGGAGAGAGGAGTTGTAGGTAGGAGACAGGAACCTCAGGGACCGCACAAGGCTCTAGAGCTTTCCCCTCCTCTCACCGTTGTGGGGTCCCTTGCTGCTCAGAGACTCCTTCATGCTCAGCCCTGAGTCAGCCATCTCAGCCTGACTTACAGCCCAATCCTCTCTTCTGCTCAGACAATCTGAGAGCAGTGCGGCGGCGCCCCCGTGTGGCCACAGGGCTAAGGAGGGTGGCCCTGAGCTCCCATCTCACCTGCTGAGACAAGACCTCCCCTGGGTCTCTCTGGGCGTCTGGCAGCAGGACAGAGATCTGAACAAAAGAGGGCGCGCCTACTCTATCTCAGAGTTGGGATCAGATGTGTCTGTGTGGTTCTATTCATGTACTCTTTATTCCATTGATTTATGACTATTTTATGCCAACGTCACACTACTTTTTATTACTAGAAGTTTATAGTAAATCTTGAAATCACCCCATATGCATCCTCCAAATTTTTTCTTTTTAAAAATTACTTTGGCTATTCAAAGTTATTTGCATTTTCATAGAAATGATATATTCGGCTTGCCAATTTCTTTAAACATTTATTTTAAAGCTTACCAGTGTTTTAATTGATATTGCACTAAATTTAATAGCTCAGTCTTGGAAAATTAATAACACTGGAATTTCAGTTTTTGAATACTCTATCTGTTTATTTCAAGCTTCATTATTTTCTATCAGTGGTGCCATGTAGATTTTAGTGTACAAATCATATACATTATTTTAAAAATTGATGCCTGAACATGGTATTACTTTAATGATTGTTTTATGAATGTATTTTTAAGTTTTTCATCATTCTGATTTTACATTACTTGTACATACTTTACTTTTATATAGGAGTTGTACCCTACAATTTTGATAAATTCACTTATTACTTGTAGAAGTTTTATTTGCCTTAAGATTTTCCACTTACATAATATTGTCACCTGCAAACTAGGACACTTTACTTCTAGTAAGTGAATAAGAATGAATTTCACTTCATTGTTTTCATTCATTTTTCTTGGGTTAATGCTCTGGCCAGGACCTCCAGGACAACATCTTTTCCATTTTCCTGATCTTAGGTAGAGAGTCATCAATTTTCATCATAAAATATGATGTGAGTTGTAGGTTTCACACAGAAACCATTTATCAAATTGAAGAACTTGCCTAGTATTCCTATTTACTGACAAATTTTATCACAAATGAGTGTTGCATTCTATTTTTTATTAATTTATTTTTTAACCTTTAGGTTCAGTGGTACATGTGCAGACCTGTTATATATTTAAATTGCGTGCCATGGGGGTTCAGTGTACAGAGTATTTCACCATGCAGGTTATAAGCATGGTACGTGATAGGAGTTTTTTAATCCTCCCTCTTCTCCCATCCTCCACCTTCGAGTAAGCATTGGTGTCTAGCGTTCCCATCTTTGAGTCCATGTGTACTCACTGTTGAGTTCCCACTTGGTGTTTGGTTTTCTTTTCCTGTGTTAGTTCTCAGGATAATGGCCTCTAGCTCCATCCATGTTGCTGCAAAGAACATGACCCTGTTCTTTCATCCTATAGATTTTATAATTTCATATCCTTCAGTTTAGAGGACTTTCTAATTTCTCTTGTGAGTTCTTCTTTGACAAAGTTGTCATTTAGAATTTTGATGTTTAATTTCCAAATACTTGGTATTTTTATGATCATCTGTCTTAGTGCATTTGGGCTGTTGTAATGGAATACCATAGTCTGTGTGGCTTATAAACAACAGAAATCTATTTCTCACAATTCCAGAGCCTGCGAAGTCCAAGGTCAAGACAATGGCAGAGTGGCCCTGTGGTTAGGGACATATTTTAATCCTGAGCCAAAATAAGGAAAAGCTGTTTTGCCCCATAGTCACTCACCAGGAAGCGCTGTCATTGTTAGTGACGGCATCTAGCTCTGAAGGGAGGATAGCAGCTCAGGACCAGCTCTGTAATTGCTGCAGAGCTCCTGTCTGCTTTGGCCATGTCCACAGTTCCCCACTGTTGCATACTTATTAGATCGGTGCATGCACCTATGCAATCTTTATGATAAAGTTCTGAGGTATCATTTTGTTCCTGTGAACTGTTATAAATAATCTTACATCTTGCATTACTGGTGGCTGAGATTTCAACAAATACCAGAAACCCTTGCTTAAAGGGCAATTCACAGAGGACACCTTGAAATCTCCTGTAGGAACAAGTGGGCTTGATGAGCACAGCCTCCTTCCCATGTGGATTCTGGTGTTCACAAACTCTTGAGCCCTGATGACAGGCTGCCGTCTCCCTAGGAGGAATCCCCAATTGCAGGTGTTGCTTAGAGTATTAAACAGGAGCCCAGCCAGCTGGCACTTATTTCTCTGCTGTGATTTTCTCTTTTTACCCCCTTTTTTAAAGCATTAAAAGTACAATTTTATTTAGATGTTACCTGTATGTAGTGTATCTTAAGATATACAAAGAGACAAACATTGTTTAACAGAAGTGTTTTTTTTTAATATCATTTTAGATTTGACTTAGAGCAGCATGGTAATGCTGCAAGATGACAGATACTCTGATTTATATTTAAAATTAATTGCTATCCTGGCTGATACATTTCCACTAGTCTTTAATGGATTAAAATTTATCATGTATTTCATTTGTAAATTATGACAAATCTTTTAAAACCTTGGCCACCGTCTTTGTAATTTTCTATGTGGTTACTTTACTTTCATTTGTTGAACATCTTAGATATGAGCCAAAGTTCTCCATCAAATTTAGGAACTTTTCAAATGTTATTTTTTCAAATACTTTTTCTGATCCTGTGTCTATCTTCTTTTGAAAGTCCACTTGAACAATAAATCTTTTTTTGTTTGTTTGTTTGTTTGTTTGTATTTTGGAATTGAGCAAGTTCTAGAGATTTCTATTCAAAGTCACAAACTTGTCCTTTATTCTGCCATCTCAAAGCTTCTGTGGACCTCATCCAGAATACTTTCATTTTCTTTTCATCTATTTGAGAATTTCCACTTAGTATCTTAAGTAGTTTCAGCAGAGGTTTCTGGGTGTGTAAACTGCATCTGCGTAATTTAGAGACTGATCAAGTATTTCAATCATTTATACTCAGGTTTTGTGATTCTTTGGCCCTGGAATTCTCTTGGAATTTCCAATTGTTCTGTTAGCCTCAAATCCTGCCCTTTCAACCCTCAAGCCCGTAAGATTTCTGCTTTCTTCTACCTGAGCTCTGAGGGTTGGCAGATGCACTCAGTCCATGTTACTGCATACTTGCAGATTCACCAGGATCATTTATCTCTTTGGAGGGTAAACTTCACTCTAGTTATTTTCTGATTTTTCACCAGATTCCCAAGTGGCCAACACCCATGCAGAGTTAAGTGTTCAGCCAGGGATGTATGTGAGCATAAATTGCATTCACACTGTTGATCTGAACTCTTCTGCAGCTCTCTTTCAAAATTCTCATTTAAATTTCTAGCTGATTTGGGCTCTGAATAAACTGCCCACATTGAGCCTCTGGGGCTGCAGTTATCCACTGGGAGGCTGGAGAGTGCTCTTAGGTAAGAAAGAAAGGCCACCAACTTGCAGTCCTTACCTAATACAGAAGGAGTCTTTTAACATTACAGCTCTTAACACATATTGCTATTGGAGCAAAACTTACTGGTCTATCTCTTTATGTTCCCATAACCAGAAGTAATACCCTGAAAGAGATTTTGGGAGAGAAGCTTCCAGCCCACAATTCAATCTTCTGAGATAAATATGGATCCAGGCACCAGAAATTCTCAAGTTAGATTTCTAAAATTAAAATAAGATTAGGGCTGGGTGTCGTGGCTTATATCTGTAATCCCAGCAATTTGGGAGGCCAAATTGGGTGGATTCCTTGAGCCTAGGAGTTAAGACAAGCCTGGGCAACATGGCAAAACCCCATCTCTGCAAAAAACACAAAAATTAGCCAGGTGTGGTGGCAAACAGCTGTAGTCCCATCTACTTGGAAGGCTGAAGTGGGAGGATCAACTCAGCCCAGGGCAGTCGAGGATGCAGTGAGCTGTATTTATACCACTGGACTCCAGCCTGTGCAGGAGAGCGAGACTACGTTTAAAAAAAAAAAAAACATTGAATGAATAATGAAAGAAGATTAGGCCTGGTGTCTGTGACCCCAAGTTTCTATGGGAATCACTGACTTTATACAACCCACAATGATAAAGAAGGACACCCTACACATGATTGGCCTCTTCAGTATTGGAGAGAGCACATTCCATAGCTCATAATTTTCTGACAGTCTGTGAATCAAGTCACCAAAACTGCAGCTAAAGTTGAATGGAGGCCATGGAAGGGGTTCCGTGAAGTATAAAACAGGCACTGCTTTTGTTCTTGATTCTTTCCCCAAACTAGGCCCTCACATGTGTTTTTAATAAACACTACAGCTGGTTGTAGCCATTGGCAATGAGTCCTCCCATTACTGAGGCCCTGGTCCTTTTAACTTGAGGAATTCTATCAACTTTAGGGAGTACAAACTGTTTGAGAAATAACTGCACTGATATTATCAAACTCTAATGAAGACAGATGCTCTCACCAATGAAAAAGCTATGACTTCTTATCCTGCAAGGGGATTTCTCTGATCCAACATCCTATTAGCTAGTACAAGTACAGAAACGTTCCATAGTAAATAGAAATGCCATTTTGATCCAGGCCAAAGTCAAGCATATCTGCCGTTCACCCCTAAATGCTTATTTGGACATTGTTGAGTGTGTGTGTGTGTGTGTGTGTGTGTGTGTGTGTGTGTGTNGTGTGTGTGTGTGTGTGTGTGTGTGTGTGTGTGTCATGTGTGTGTGTGTGTGTCATGTGTGCATGTGTGTGTGAGGCAGTCATAGGATTCATTGCGCAAGTTTCAGGGTTTTGGGAAAAGGTTCCAATCTTTTTCTCAATTTAAGTAATAGTTTCTGGCTTACTACTGGGCTCTGGTAGGTTCTGAATGCTATGATCATGATACAGAAATGACCAAGTGACTTGAGCGGCTCATTACGACCTGAATTTTATATGCTCAGTCATGCTCACCAGCTCTCAGTCTGCATGGGTCCTACAAAACCAGGTAAGTTGCCTAATGATTTGTACGATACTCCTGGTATTCTTATTACTGCTGGAGAATCCACTCTCCATTGTCTCATTACTGAGGTCTTGAGGAATTCCCTAAGGATGATTAACTGTAGAGGAAAAAAATTTGAATATACTTGGATACCCCAGAGTCAAACGTCATGGCGTTAGAGTCCCTTTCAGGAATCATCATCAAGACTAATGGAAATAAAAATACTTCCAATGAGAAAATGTTCAGTTAGACCATCTGGAAGTCCTGTTTACCGGAAAGAGAAATGTCTTACTTTTGGGTCTTGATCTGTTCTGAAAAATCTTACCTGACAGGAAACCCAAGCAGCACTCAGGGGATCGAAGGAACATACTTTATTATGCTGGCGTGCCCAGAAGGGTTCATACCCGAAAGTCTGGACCCCAGCTATGAAGAGTACACAGTTTTTATAGGTAAAGGGGCAGTGGAAGTATCTCAGGACTTTAGACAACGCAGCAGGTTTTAGACAATGCAGCAGTTTACCTTAAGGCTTTCCAGTTAGCAAACAACAAGCTGAGGTACAGAACCAGAAAGAGGCAGTTACTAACAAAATTGGGGCAGTTTTAAAATAGGGACGGTTGCTGAGTACATGCTGACAAAATCCTGGGCAAAATTTCCACTTCAAATCAATGCATGGGCAGTCACTAATAGTTTCCTTAGATACCCAGTGGCTTCAAAGGAATAAGATGGGAAGGTTTGTGATAAGGACCTTTGGGGAGGAAATGTGAATCTCTCATATGGCACACTTAGGTAAACATACCTACCCTCATACTAACAAAAATGGATGGTGAAAAAGTAAAACACAATGTAGAAGCATTGAGAGGCTGACACTTCAATAAAAATTGTTGAATCCCAAATCAAGGAACCCTGCATTTACTTTCTTGCTGAGCTTATTTGCTTAATGTAGGATAATCAAGCTTTAGTTTTCATAGCCTCCTAAGGTATTTGGGATAGAAGACAGAGTTCAGATAGTGCTCAAAGTGGGAAATTTAATAGCATTCTCTTCCATTTAACCAAGATCCCCAAAGCTGGTTCCTCAGTATAAGAAAAATATCCCATGCTTGAAGGTCTACCCAGATAGTCACCTTGGTGCTGAGCGGAGTGAGGCAAAAATCTTGTTCCTGAGATTAAAGACAAGTGGATTTGCAGCCCAAGTTCACACTACCTGGATGGTCTGAAGATCATCAAGCCATGAATTTATTTTAAAGTAGTGCTGACTCCAAGGAACCTGGGAAAATCAAGCAAAGCTTCTCTGGAAAATTTGTACTGTCATTGCTATTCTGAAAATTCCAAAAAATCATTAAACCAGCAAAGGAGCACTTAACAGTTAAAAACAACAACAGAGAACTATGTTCACAAGACAAAACACTGTGAAAGAACAAGAATATACAACAGACAGCAGAATCATATAATCATATAACTGAGAAACCAGAATAATCATATAGGATATAAAATTGCTAAACTGCCTATGATTACAGAAAAAAATATTAAATATATTCAGTGAAATAGAAACTATAATCTTCAGAAAAATTTGAAAAGACCAACACATAACACTTAAGCATGAAAATAAAAAAAAATTAAATCTCCGTGGATTTTTGCAGACAAAGACAATTTAACACAAACACACCTATTAAAGTACAAGAAGTTGTAAAGAATGCACTTTAGGCACAAAAGGATATCCCGGGTAGCAGGTATGAGATGAAAGAAAAACAAAAAACAAAAAATAAAGGTAAATGGTTGGTTAAATATATATTAAGTTTTAAAAGAATAGTGTATATGCTGAGACTCTATAAAGATCGTTAATTGAAATATAAATTATTTTCTCTTTTTCCAAGTCTAATGCTGGATTTCTTTTCTTCATATTCTGATTAAAATTTCAAGATAAAGTTCTCACTTATAATGCGTCCTATTCTCGTTTTGTGCATTTCAGTATCATGCATATAAAAATATTCTGCAGTCTTTCTATGGCAATATTTCCAGTAACTTGGAAATCCAAGTTATTGTTGAATTGTTCAGCACATCAGTTTCTCCAACCCCCTAAGTAATGAATGTACAAATTCAATTGTACATTTTTACTAGTGGACAATTTTCCACAATATGAATGCCATTCCTGTCGTTGGTGGGACCCACCAGTGTGTCTTTCAGAACCACGGACAGATCTACATGTTCTGGGGTGTTGGGAGTAGCGCCTCTCTCAACTGGATGCAATGAGATACCAGGGAGGAAAGTTTAAGATAAACTCTAATAGCTATGAGTTGTGATTTTAAGCATTATAAGCATAGTCTCAAATACTAAATTCTTTCCATCCCCTCTCTTTACCCAATACTTTATTAGCTCTGTATTTTATAATCACTGTCATAAGAGAACCTGTTGGAGCAGGAGAGGTAACTTTAGATCAGTCTTGCTACAATCATACAGTGGCCTAAAGCAGTAGATATAGTGTAAAATGTTGGGTACCAACCCCAACCCCATACGTGGGTGCCCTTAGTCCCTGCGGTGACAAGGAATTGAGAAACGGAAATAAAGACAGAGACACAAGAGTAGAATTTATAGCATGGATCCAGGGAACCAATGCAAGTGTGGGAAATGCATTGGCCCTGAGCTTTGGGCTCCAAACATTTTTATTATGTGCTTAATCTCATTGATCATATGGGTATGGGAGGGGAGGGTAAAGGAGTAGGTAAGATAGCCAGGTGGAGAGCACTTGAGATCCTCTAAGACATGCTAAACTAGTACTCTGAGTTTATCACCAATTGTTATCAGGGTAGGTCTCCATCAGAAGTATAGAAGATGAGTAGCCAAGGGGTCTGACCACACCCAATGCATCAAGGGGCTTTTATCTCCAGCATTGAGGACCTAGAGCAATTAAAAATCATTCCATATTCAGAGAACCTAGGCAGAGCCTGAGGTGTTCCTTGATCTCTGCCCTGCAAGGCTTTTCTCCTCCTTGCCAGCTCCCATCTGGAAAGACCCTCTTGGATCCTGTGAGCAGAGGTCACCTCCCTTCTCAGAGATCTTTGCATAAGCTCTGTTCATGAGGCCCTCATGCAGTCTCCATGTTGAGAAGGCATTTGTGGGACCAGAGCAGTGTTCCCTGCTCTGCAATCATCCCAAGGTGTTCCCCAGAGTTACTGCGCTCTCAAATGGTCTTTACCTTAGGCTTCCTGTTGCCACTTGAATTCTAATTAACTACACAAATAATATAGTTTAGTTTGGTGTATAAAGTTCAGTGTACTTTGAGCCAAGCAAGCTTATAATTATTTACATTGCATTACCATAGGTCTCCCCAAGCCATCTTGACCCACATAAAATGGCATGGAAGTGAGTTCTTGCCTAATATCTTTAAAATTACATAATATTGGGCAAGTAACTTAATATCTCTGTACCTAATTTTCTTGAGTAAGTTAGAGTTTACAGATTTTATTTCTTTATTGTGGATAATAACATCTTTCTCCTATGGTTGTGATAAATATTGAACAAAATAACCCACATAGGTACTAAAGCCAGAAATACAGCAAGAGCCTTTTAAATGCAGCCATTATTGTTACTATGGTTTTTGTTGTTATTTTCCACAGAATACATTCAGGATGTTTCCTTTTCATAGGCTCCCATACAGGATCTCTGAGGATCTGTTGGATCAGCAGCTCTTTTGTAAGATTTGTTGATACTGTTGACAATTCTCTAATCACAGCCCAGTTAGAATTTTACAGAAGCTCTTTTTTTTGCCACTTTAAACGATAAACTAGACTATTCAAGGACTACTTGTAAAAATTGAGGGGCCTTAAAAATGCATTTGCTTTTTCTTTGACTTTAGAAATTATCATTGTATGCATTTATTTTTCATTTTTTTATCTTGCATTTTAGGTTTTGGGGTCCATGTGAAGAACATGAGAGATTGTTGCATAGGTATACACATGGCAGTGTGATGTGCTGCCTTCCTCCCTTCACGTATATCTGGCATTTCTCCCCATGCTATCTCTCCCCAAGTTCCCACCCCCCGCTGTCCCTCCCCTATTTGGGGAGACAACCAGTGTGTGATGCTCCCTTCCCTGTGTCCATGTGTTCTCATTGTTCAACAACCACCTATGAGTGAGAACATGCGGTGTTTGATTTTCTGTTCTTGTGTCAGTTTGCTGAGAATAATGGTTTCCAGGTGCATACATGTCCCTACAAAGGACATGAACTCATCATTTTTGATGGCTGCATAATATTCCATGGTGTATATGTGCCACATTTTCCCTGTCCAGTCTATCATCGATGGGCATTTGGTTTGGTTCGAGGTCTTTGCTATTGTAAACAGTGCTGCAATGAACATTCGTGTGCACATGTCCTTACAGTAGAATGATTTATAATCCTTTGGATATATATCCAGTAATGGGATTGCTGGGTCAAATGGAATTTCTATTTCTAGGTCCTTGAGGAATTGCCACACTGTCTTCCACAATGGTTGAACTAATTTACACTCCCACCAACAGTGCAAAAGTGTTCCTATTTCTCCACATCCTCTCCAGCATCTGTTGTCTCCAGATTTTTAATGATCACCATTCTAACTGGCATGAGGTGGTATCTCAATGTAGTTTTGATTTGCATTTCTCTAATGACCAGCAATGATGAGCATTTTTTCATATGTTTGTTGGTCTCATGTATGTCTTCTTTTGTAAAGTGTCTCTTCATGTCCTTTGCCCATTTTTGAATGGGCTTTTTTGTTTTTTTCTTGTATATCTCTTTTAGTTCTTTGTAGATGCTGGATATCAGCCCTTTGTCAGATAGGTATATTGCAAAAAAATTTTCCCATTCTGTTGGTTGCTGATTCACTCTAATGACTTTCTTTTGCTGTGCAGAAGCTGTGGAGTTTGTTTAGGTCTCATTTGTCTATTTTGGCTTTTGTTGCCAGTGCCAAAAGTGTTTTGGTCATGAAGTCCTTGCCAATGCCTATGTCCTGAATGGTTTTTCCTAGATTTTCTTCTAGGGTTTTTATGGTGTTAGGTCTTATGTTTAAGTCTTTAATCCAACTGGAGTTAATTTTAGTGTAAGGTGTCAGGAAGGGGTCCAGTTTCTGCTTTCTGCACATGGCTAGCCAGTTTTCCCAACACCATTTATTAAACAGGGACTCCTTTCCCCATTGCTTGCTTTTGTCAGGTTTGTCAAAGATCAGATGGTTGTAGATATGTTGTGTTGTCTCCAAGACCTCTGTTCTGTTCCATTGGTCTATATCTCTGTTTTGGTACCAGTACCATGCCGTTTTGATTACTGTAGCCTTGTAGTATAGTTTGAAGTCTGGTAGTGTGATACCTCCTGCTTTGTTCTTTTTTCTTAGAATTGACTTGGCTATGCGGGCTCTCTTTTGGTTCCATATGAAGTTTAAGGTGTTTTTTTCTGTAAAGAAGGTCATTGGTAGCTTGACGAAGATAGTATTGAATCTGTAAATTACTTTGGGCGGTATGGCCAGTTTTACAATATTGATTCTTCCTAACCATAAACATGGAATGTTTCTCCATCTGTTTGTGTCCTCTCTTATTTCCTTGAGCAGTGGTTTGTAGTTCTCCTTGAAGAGGTCCTTTACATCCTTTGTTAGTTGTATTCCTAGGTATTTTATTCTCTTTGTAGCAATTGTGAATGGCAGTTCATTCCTAATTTCGCTCTCTTTAAGTCTGTTGTTGGTGTATAGGAATGCTTGCGATTTTTGCACATTGATTTTGTATCCTGAGACTTTGCTGAAGTTGCTTATCAGTTTCAGGAGATTTGGGGCTGAGACGATGGGGTCTGCTAGATATACAATCATGCCGTCTGCAAATAGAGACAGTTTGACTTCCTCCTTTCCTATTTGAATCTTTATTTCTTTTTCTTGCCTGATTGCTCTGGCTAGAACTTGCAATACTATGTTGAATAGGAGTGGTGAGAGAGGGCATCCTTGTCTAGTGCCAGATTTCAAAGGGAATGCTTCCAGTTTTTGCCCATTCAGTATATGATTGGCTGTTGGTTTGTTGGAAATAGCTTTTATTATTTTGAGATACATTCCATCAATACCTAGTTTATTGAGGGTTTTTAGCATAAAGCGCTGTTGAATTTTGTCAAAGGCCTTCTCTGCATCAATTGAGATAATCATGTGGTTTTTGTCTTTGGTTCTTTTATGTGGTGAATTCCATTTATAGACTTGCGTATGTTAAACCAGCCTTGCATCCCCAGGATGAAGCCTAATTGATCATGGTGGATTAGCTTTTTGATGTGCTGTTGCAATCGGTTTGCCAGTATTTTATTGAAGATTTTTGCATCTATATTCATTATGGATATTGCCCTGAAGTTTTCTTTTCTTGTTGAGTCTCTACGGGATTTTGGTATCAGGATGATGTTGGTCTCATAAAATGATTTGGGAAGGATTCTGTCTTTTTAGATTGTTTGGAATAGTTTCAGAAGGAATGGTACCTCCTCCTCTTTGTATGTCTGGTAGAATTCAGCTGTGAACCCATCTGGACCTGGGCTTTTTTTGGTGGGTAGGCTCTTAATTGCTGCCTCAACTTCAGACCTTGTTATTGGTCTATTCAGAGTTTCGACTTCTTCCTGGTTTAGGCTTGGGAAGATGCAAGTGTCTGGGAATTTATCCATTTCTTTCAGGTTTACTAGTTTATGTGCATAGAGATGTTTGTAATAATCTCTGATGATGGTTTGTATTTCTGTGGAATCTGTGTTGATATCCCCTTTATTGTTTTTTATTGCATCTATTTGATTATTCTCTCTTTTCTTTTTTATTAATCTGGCTAGTGGTCTGTCTATTTTGTTGATCCTTTTGAAAAACGAGTTCCTGGATTTATTGATTTTTTGAAGGGATTTTTGTGTCTCTATCTCCTTCAGTTCTGCTCTGATCTTAGTTATTTGTTGTCTTCTGCTAGGTTTTGAGATTTTTTGGTCTTGCTCCTCTAGTTCTTTCAATTTTGGCAATAGGGTGTCGATTTTAGATCTTTCCTTGTTTCTCATGTGGGCATTTATTGCTATATATTTTCCTCTAGACACTGCTTTAAATATGTCCCAGAGATTCTGGTACATCATGTCTTCATTCTCATTGGTTGTGAAGAACATCTTTATTTCTGCCTTCATTTCATTGTTTATCCAGTCAACATTCAAGAGCCAGTTGTTCAGTTTCCATGAAGCTGTGTGGTTCTGAGTCAGTTTCTGAATTCTAAGTTCTAACTTTATTGCACTGTGGTCCGAGAGACTGTTTGTTATGATTTCCGTTCTTTTGCATTTGCTGAGGAGTGATTTACTTCCAATCATGTGGTCAATTTTAGAGTAGGTGTGATGTGGTGCTGAAAAGAATGTATATTCTGTG
>NW_016107339.1:15135936-15152377 GCF_001604975.1 Cebus imitator | reverse complement strand
TCTTCCCATCTTTGTGGATTTATCCACCTGTCATCTTTGTAGTTGTTGACTTTCAGATTGGGTCTCTGAGTGGATGTCCAGTTTGTTGATGATGAAGATATTTCTTTCTGTTTCTTAGTTTTTCTTCTACCAGTCAGGCCCCTCTGCTGTAGGACTGCTGAGGTCCACTCCAGGCCTTGCTTGCCTGGGGATCACCTGCAGCAGCTGCAGAACAGTAAGGGTTGCTGCCAGCTTCTTCTGCTATCTTTGTCCCTGAAGGATACTCACCTGATGTCAGTCTGAGCTCTCCTTTATGAGGTGAGGTGACTCTTTGGATATAAGGGGGTCAGGGAGCTGCTTAAGGAGACAGCCTGTCCTTTATAGGAGCTCAAGTGCTGAGCTGTGAGCTCTGATGTTCATTCAGAGTTGCTGAGCAGGTACGTTTAAGTCTACTGCAGAAGAACTCATAAACCCCGCCCCTTTTTTTTCCCCAAGTGCTCTGTCCCGCTGAGTTAGGACTTTATTTGTGAGTTTCTGTTGTACTCCTGGCTTTTTTAGAGCTGCCCTGCCCATCAAGGGGGCAACCTAGTCACTGTCTGCATGCAGAAGCTTTGCTGAGCTTCTGTGGGCTCCACCCAGCTGCCGTGTGATCTTCCCTGCAGTCCTGTGTATATGGGTGTAGTTAGAACTGCCTCAGCAATGGCAGCCCACCTCTGTAATCACGAACACGCCCTGTAATAGTGGGCTGCCTTGGCAACGGGCGGGCTGCATCAGCAACAACAGACTACCTCTGTAGTTGTGGATTGCCTTGGTAATGGTGGATGCCCCTCCCCCACAGAGCTGGGCCATCCTGGGTTCAGCTGTGCTTGCTGTGAAACTCTCAATCCACAGCGTTTCAGATTGCTGTTTTTTTTGTGTGGGTGGGACCAGCCGAGCCTGATCACCTGGCTCCCTGCCTCAGAACCTTTTTTTTAAGTTGAACGGTCAACTCTCTTCCAGGTGTTCCAGTCACCTGTTGAAAAGGTGCCGGGATCTGTGCGATTCCCATGTGGTGACCCACTGCACCGGCTGAAACAGCTACACTGAGACTTTTGGCACTTTTTTGCCTGGGAATCTCCTCACCTGGCTCCCTATTTCAGTCCCCTTTTCTATCAGTTGAATGAGTGACTCTGTCTTCCCCCAGCTCCAATCGCCAGCTAAAATGGTGCCCGGACCTCTGTATTTTGTATGGAGAACCGCCATGCTGGGGTGCCAGCCAAAATAGCTGCTCCAGCCGAAACAGCCACTCTGGCTGTGCTGGCTGAAACAGCTGTGCTGGCCAAAACTGCCGCTTTGGTGACGCATGGAGCTCCTCCACCTGGGAATCTCCTGGTCTGTGGGCAATAAAAATCCATCTGGAAATGCGGCGTCCACTCACTCTCCATGCTTTCACTGGGAGTTGCAACCCTGAACTGCTCCTAATCGGCCATCTTGGATCTCTCAATTTTACAGAAGTTCTTATCTGAAGATTTACCTTGTCTGAAGGTTTCCTACAGGTCAGATTATTAGTCTTGGTTGAAGGCATCTTCTGGAATCATGTTAATACTCCAGGTATTCTGGGAAAACAATAATTTCAAAATACAGTTTGTTTTGTTGAGACTAGGAATTTAGAAAATTCCAGTCTGTGAAGTGACAGGAGCAGAGATACTTCCTTAGCAAGAAGAATAGAATGTATGAAGTGCAGGGCAGTTAAGAAATGTTTGTTTGCTTTTTTGCCAGTGGTTATGGCTGTGGTTTCATTAATCAAATGCCTTGTGTGATGCATTCTTCCAAATACATATTTTTAAAAGCTTCTGAAAGGAAGGAGCACTTGCTTCCAACCATCCTCTCAGTCAAGTGGGAATAATCTTGTAAGCAGAACAGACACAAATCAGTTTATAAAAAGCTCAGTCTTCAAGTTTTCAGAACCAATTCTGAAAACAAGAAGAGTACTAGACATAGAATTTAACATATATGTTTCATGCAGTATCTGGCATTTTATCTTTATAGTTTACAAGTCCCTTAAAATGTTTTACACTTTGGGCTACATTACAAAACACAAGAATGTTTTAAGCTCAATCTACCTGAGCTACATGGAGATTTGATAACTAAATAGAAAGTGAATGGAGAATAAATTCCTTGCTTACCTTCTGCAGATGACACTTTCTAGTTAGCAAGTGGTAGATGAAGGACTATTGGGCTAGGAAAGCTTTTGGACTGGAGTACAAGGGTAGTTTCAGGGATAGAGAAATTAACAGGCAGAGAAGAAATCTCTGAGACTAGGAAAGACTAAGTGAAGCTGAGCCTAAACGATCTGCATTCCAAATGTAGTTGTTGATATTAAATTATATACAGCAGCAATGGAATTGTCAGTCAGTGTGTCCACCCAGGCAGACAGATCATTACTTTACCACTGATGCTGTGAGAAATCAGAAAACTCTGGGATGGCTGTGAGAATATGTATATAAAGATGTCTGTATAGTGGGTGACAAATAAAGGAAACCACCTAAATATCTACCCCAGGGGAGCAGATGCANTGAACCCTGGAGGCAGAGGTTGCAGTGAGCCAAGATCATTCCATTGCACTCCAGCCTGGGTAATAAGAGCGAAACTCGTCTCAAAAACAAGAAAAAAGACTGAATAACATTGCACGGTCTGTATATACCATATTTTGTTTATTCGTTCATCTGTCAAAGGACACGAGTTGCTTCCACTTTTTGGCTATTGTGAATAATGCTGCTATGAACCTGAATGTACAAATATCTCTTCGAGTCCCTACTTTCAATTCTTTTGAGTATATACCCAGAAGTGGAATTGCTGGTTCAAATGGTAATTCTATGTTTGATTTTTTGAGGAACATTCTATTTTCCATAATGGCTGCGTCATTTTACGTTCCCACCAGCCCATCTAACCTACTTTTTTTTTTTTTTTTTTTTTAAATTAGAGAATAACTATAAAATGATGCATTAAACCTTTTTTGTGTGAAATTCAAAAATGTTTGTGATATAATAGAAATAAAAATATCAAATGGTAGGGCACTGAGAATACAGTAATGTAATTTACAAAAGGCTAAAATGAGAAATAAGATGAAATAAAAGTCATCTAGGTTAAAAAGGAAGAGGTAAAACTATCTCAATTGCAGATGATTATATCTATATATAGAAATACAAAAGAATTCACTAAAAATGAGTTTAGTAACTACTAAACTACTAATACTAAATGAGTTAACACATTGATAGGATGCAAAATAAAAATACAAAAATTAAATGTTTCTGTAGAGTATCAATTTATTAATAAAAATGTTATTAAAAATCCAATTTACAACAGCATTAAAATGGATGAAATAGGAAGGAAATTGAGGGTTCAGCAATACTCTTCACTTTTATGCTTAATTGGCTTTTGAAAATGGTGCTAATATAATTCAGTGGGGGAAGAAATTATCTTTCCACTGAATGGTGCTGAGACAACAAGCTATTCACATGCAAAAGAATAAAGCTGGATCCCTACTTCACACCATATATAAAAATTATCTCAAAGTGTATCAGAGACCTAAATATGAGACTTAACACTAGAAAACTCTTAGAAGAAAACATAGGCATAAACCCTTATGACTTTGGATTAGGTAAAAATAGCTGATCTTAAACGGTACCAAAGGCACAAGCAATAAAAGGAAATAAAAGAAATTGAACATAATGAAAATTTAAAGTGTGTGTGTCTAAGGACACTGTCAAGAAAGTGAAAAGCAACTCACTGAAAGGGAGAAAATTTTTGCAAATCTTACATCTGGTAAGGAAAGCACTTGTATCTAGAATATAGAAAGAATGATTGTAACTCAATATAATATTAGTAACAATAAAATAATAATAATTAACAAAATAATAATAAAAAGAGAAATAATACACAAAAGGCCTATAAGCATGTAGAAATACATTCAATGTCATCAACCATCAGGGAAATATACATCAACCCAAAACTAAGTTACTATTCCCCACCCACTAGAATGGCTATAATTGAAACGATAATACTTAGTATTGATGAGAATGTGGAGATACTAGAACACTCACACTTTGCTGGTGGGAATTTAAGTGACATAGCCCCTTTAGAAAGCAGGCCAGCAGTTGCTCAAAATGTTGAACATTAAGTTATTATATGATCTAGCAATCCCCTCCCATGTATACAGTATACCTGAGGGAAAGGAAAACACAAATTCACATAAAAATGTATACACCATGTTTATAGCAGGATTATCAGTAATAATCCAAAATGAGGACCAAAATGTCACCAACTAATAAATAAACAAATTGTGATACATTATAGAGTGAAATATAATTAGGCAATAAAAAAGATGAGAAGTACTGATACAACCTACAACCCACACAAACTTTGAAAACGTTATGATAAGTAAAATAAGACAGACACAAAAGGCCACATATTGTATAACTTTATTACATAAAATGTTCAGAAAAGGTAAATCTGTAGAGCTAAAACCTAGGTTGGTAACTTCTTAGGGTTAGGGATTTGGATGTGGGTTTTTCTGCTGGGCTGGAAGGAGATGAACATGATCTGTAATTGATTGTGGTAATGGAGGCACAACTGTGAATATTCTAAAAACCACTGATTGTATATTTTCAATGTGAGGATTTTATACTATTTAAGTTATATCTCAAGTTGTCCTGAAAATGATTAAATTACATGTAAAATTTGTAGTCTTTTGCTCAAAAAAGCTAGCAATATGGTTTGCATGCAAGTAAAGAAAGTAGACATACAGAGAGCAGACTGACATAATAGTTATCAGTTTAGTAAAGTGGATTTGGACTTAGGGATAGGAGAGATTTGAAAGTATATTTATGCATATTTTGATTGTTTCATTTCCTATTGTGAGCATGAATTATTTTTACACTAAAATTTTAAAAATAGAAAGTTAAGGATCTTGAATTCTCTGTAGTCAAATAAACAAATAAACATTGTAACAAATGACAAAGAGCTGTCTGGAATGTCTTCCTAGAGAACTGGCTGAAGCACATGCATGTAAAAAAAGGAAGGCAATGGCTGAAGGGGCAAGACAGGACTACAGTGGGAGAAGAAAAGAAAAATGTAAACGTGGAGATAGAAGACAAGAAGATGACTGATGCATGATGTGGACATTAATACTGTGAAAACCTCTTGGAGAGTCAGAAATGACCAGGTCTATGTGGGAGGGAAACTGGCTTACAGCCCAAGATGGCCAGCCATCAGGGACACGGGACAGAATCAGAGGGCTGTCTAGTCATTCCCTTTCTTCTCCCTCCAACACCCCAGCAAGATTATTGACTAATTTACAGCCATTGCACATTGAAGAATCAGTACAATTTGTAGGATTTGAGACAATAGACAGAAATTTCTTGAGATCTTCTTGGTGTAGTGAGCTGTTTTCCTGTATCAGACAAACAGACTCATTCTGGTATTTCAGGAATAAAGTGTTTAATATAGAAATAAGAGCACACACTAATGTCTGGAAACCAGGGGTAGCAAATATTGACAAAGTCATGTGACAGGCAGAATAATGGTCTCCTAAATATGTCTGTGTCCTGAAACTTACAGAAATGTCTCCTAATAGGGCAGAAGGAACTTTTCAGATGTGATTAAGCTGAGGCTCCTGAGATGGGAAGGTTATCCTGGATTGTCTGGGCAGCTTCAATGTAATCACAATAGTCCTTACAAGTGAAAGGAATAGAGAGAAGCATCACAGTCAGAGATGTGACAACAGAATAAGAGGTCAAAGTGATGTGACTACTGACTTGGAAGATGGAGGAAAGGACCAAGATCCAAAGAATGCAGGCAGCCCCAAGAAGCTGGAAAGGGTGAGGAAACAATTTTTCCTTAGAGCCTCAGAAGAAATGCAGCTCTGATGACACTGATTTTAGCCCATAGTGACCCATTTTTGACTTTACACCTCCAGAACTGTAAGAGAATAAATCTTGTATTAGCCATTCAAACTAAATTTTGAATTGCAAATCAGCCCCATATTTATTTTTTTTTTAATTTCAATAGTTTTTGAGGGACAGATAGTTTTTGGTTATATGGGTCAGTTCTTTAGTAGTAAATTCTGAAATGTTAGTGCACCATCACCCGAGCAGTGTACTCTGTACCCAAAATTGTCTTTTATCTCTCACCCTCTTCCCAACCTGTCCACAACAAGTCCCCAGAGTCCATTATATCATTTTGTATGTTTTTGCATACTCATAGCTGAGCTCTCATTTATAATTGAGAACATTCAGTATTTGGTTTTTCCATCCCTGAGTTACTTCGTTTATAATAATAATCTCCAGCTCCATCTAAGTTGCTGTATAACATATTATTTTATTCCTTTTTATGGTTGAGTAGTATTCCATGGTGTATATACACCACATTTTCTTTATACACCCACTGGTTGATGGGCACTCAGGTTGGCTCCATATCCTTGCAATTGTGAATTGTGCTGCTCTAAATATGCATGTACATGCGTCTTTTCCATATAATGATTTACGTTCCTTTGGGTAGACACCCAGTAATAGGATTGCTGGATCAAATGGGAGATTTAGTTTTAGATCTTTAAGGAATCTCCATGAAGTGGAAATTTTGCCCAGGATTTTGTCAGCATGGAGTCATCAACTGTCCCTATTTTAAAACCGCCCCTATTTTGTTAGTAACTGCCTCCTTCTGGTTCTGTACCTCAGCTTATTGCTTACTAACTGGAAAGGCTTAAGGGAAACTGCCATGTCGTCTAAAACCTGCTGTGTTGTCTAAAGTCCTGAGTTACTTCACCTGCCCCTTTACCTATAAAAACTGTGTACTTTTCTTAGCTGGGGTCCAGACTTTTTGGGTGTGAACCCTTCTGGGCCTGCCAGTGTAATACAATGTGTTCCTCTGATCACCTGAGTGCCGCTTGGGTTTCTTGTTGGGTAAGATTTTCCAGAACATCTATACTTTTTTCCAAAGTGGTTGTACTAATTTACATTCTCACCATTAGCAGTGTAAAAGTGTTCTCTTTTCACCACATCTATGCCAACATCTACTATTTTTTGACTTTGTAATTATGGCCATTCTTGCAGGAGTAAGGTGGTATCTCATGGTCGACCCCACATTTATTTAGCAAACATGTATTAGGCAGCTACTATGTGTCAGGCTCTCCTAGGCCTCAGTGAATGAAACATCAAAGATTCCACAACAGGATTGAAAAAAAAGTGGCAAATGCAGGCTTTTATAATTAGTGTGGGAAAACTGCTAACAGGAGGATGCAATGTCTAAACAAAGACCTGGATGAGGAACAATTAACCCAGGTGAATGGCAGGAGAAATCTTTTAGGGAATTGGCATCACAAACACAGGCTCAGAAGAAAGAGCACACAGGGAGTCTGGGGAACTGTCAGCAGTTCAGTGTGGAGATTAGAGAAAAAGGAGCACAGGGGCAGAAAGCAAGGTTGGAGCAGTGAGCAGGTTCAATGGCTAAGGCTCATGGGTTTGGGGAGAACCTTGTCTTTTATCCCAAGGACAATGTGCAGCATTGGCCCCACTGAAGTCATGAAGAACCTTGATCAGATCTGCATTCCAGAAGAATCACTCTGAAGTGAGAAAAGAAATAAAGACAAAGACACAAGAGTAGAATTTTACAGTGGGGTGATCCGCACGGGGTGATCCACATTGGCATTGAGCTCTGAGCTTCATGTGCCTTTACTGGGTGCATAATCTTGTTAATCTTGCAGGATTTGGGGAGGGGGATTGAGAAGGAAGGTAGCCTGAGGAAGAGCACTTGTCTGCAGCATTCAATAGCAAATGTGGTTCTCCTAAGAAACGCCAACTAAGGACACTGAGATTTTACCACCCATTATCTATCCAGGTGCTTTGGCAAGAGAGATGCAGTTGATAAGGCGCTTTAAGGTCTGACCACATACACACACACACACACACACACACACACGCACGCACGCACGCAAGCACGCATCAAGGGGCTTTTATCTCTGGAGCATTGTGGATACAGCGCAATTAGAATTGCTCCATATTCTGAGAACACAGGCAGAGCCTGTGGTGTTCCCGTGATCTCTGCCCTGCAAGACCTTCAGGCTTCACAAGCATCCATCTGCAAAGACCCTCCTGAATCTTGTGAGCAGAGGTTGCATTAATTCCCAGAGTCTTTTGCATAAGCCCTCTTTATAAGACCCTCATGCAAACGCTATGTTGGGAAGAGATGTGGGACCAAAGCAGTTTTTCCTGCTCTGCAACCACACGGCAGTGTTCTGCAGTCACAGGGCGCTCTCAGTTGGTCTTTACTATAGGCCTCCTGTTATTGCTTGAGCTCTGCTTTTATTTTACTGAACCATAGTTTGGATTTGATCTGTGGAACACAGGTCTGCCCCTGGCCATCCCTTCCTGTAAGAAAGGACCCTGTCTGGGTGCGGTGGCTCACGCCTATAATCCCAGCACTTTGGGAGGCCAAGGCAGGTGGACCATGAGGTCAAGAGATCGAGACCATCCTGCTCAACGTGGTGAAACCCCATCTCTACTAAAAATACAAAAATTAGCTGGGCATGGTGGCACACACCTGCACTCCCAGCTACTGTGGAGGCTGAGGCAGGAGAATTGCTTGAACCCAGGAGGTGGAGGTTGCAGTGAACTGAGATCATGCGGTTGCACTCCAGCCTGGGTAACAAGAGCGAAACTCCATCTCAAAAAAAAGAAGAAGGAAAAGAAAAAGACACTGAGTGATCGAGATCCAGTGTTTCACACCTGGAAAATGAGGTGGAAAAGGAGAAATGGCCCTATGTGAACAGCACCCCACCTGGAAAAATGACATAAAACAAAGGAATTTGGCCCATGATATAAGAGGTTGTTGGGCTCACATACTATTGAGTGATCAGGGAGAAATTTAGTTGAGTTCACCTCTACAAACAGGTATTGAGTGCCAGGTATGGTATCATCAGGGACATAAAGAAATCAAAGATATATGTTTTATATCTTTGTGACCAACATGTCTGCTCCTGCTTCAGAATGATGCCAATCACTGACTTCCCAGGATTCCCACTAATTTTGTCTAGTGCTCATGTGGGAAGTGACCTGAGGCTTGGCAAGAGGAGCTTATATGGTCCAAAAAATAGTAGAAAGATTTATTTGGAAAACACCAATTCCCTAATGAAATTGACTAGTTAATCCATACAAGAGAAATAAACCACTAAAAAATGAACTGAGTGAAGGAAAATAAATAATTACTAGAAGTCAGTTTGTGGGAATCTGCATGAAAACAAGCTTGAAGAAATAGTGAGAGCAGAGGATTTACCTGACAGTAAGACACTCGATAGAAAAAAACAGATAGGTTTAGTGGTGGTGCTTCTTTAGAGATGCAGGAGGTGTGAAGAGTAATAGAGAAAATATATGGAGAGAATGCCATCCTAACTTCACACAGAATGCAAGACCAGCCTTTCCGGTGGGCATCTCTGGTTCTTGTATCCAGGGCTTTTCTTTCACAAACACAGTTCAGCTCTGCAGATCATCCAGCCCAGCCCGGGACGTGGGTTTGTAATGATCTTGTTCAGTGATGGCCCAGCCTCTGCATATAGACCCTAAGATGATGCCCAGTGATTCTGACTCTTGGCATCTCATCCAGCTGAGAACCGATGGACCTATAACTTGCTTCTAACCAATAGAATGTGGCAAAAATGATGTCATTTCTGTGATAAGGTCATGTGACAGCCCCGCTTCTGTATTACTAGATGACTCTGTCTTCTGCCTTCCTTGTTTACAACTTTTGATGAAGCAGAAAGGCCTGTGTGTGGGGGAGAAACTCCACAAGAGCACAGGCAAGGGTCTGAAGCCTCAGCATGTTCTCATATAAACATAGAATTAGAAACAAATTACAGATATAGTTATTCCTATATATATACATATATATATATAATTATAAAATAATCACACAGCTGTTCAAGTGTAATCATAAATATACACACCTATATACTCATATAATCTTTACTCTTACTAATAAGTCTCAGGTCAAGAAGTATGGGACTGAAGTGGCATTGGAAAAGAGGTGACCCTAAGGCAAGATACTCTAAGTCCTCTGTCACACCCACATAAGGGCTGCTGGAGGACACCTTGGCTGTGGGACAGTGTCAGTGCTGTGAAAGTGCCCACTGTTTAGCCAGCTAGAGAAGGAAACATCCAAGATGGTCAAGATGTTTCCTTCCTTGGGGGAGTGAGGGGAAAACTCTACTCTTCCAAGCACTTGCGATAGGCCTGACGGCTGTCAGGGAGGCCCACGGACATCCAGGGACTTAATTGCCTCTGTGTGGTGCTGTGCTTCAGCGGTCACGTTCCACGTCTACTTTCAAGTTCTGCTTCTGCACCTGGCTCCTCTTTTTCTTAGAAGATAAGGATGAGAGGTGGCCATGAGGTCAGGGAAACTCCCGTGGAATTCTCAGGAGAGGAAACTCTTCAGAGCTGCGGCTTTGGTTTAATTTGTCTTACCCACCCAGCTACCTGTCCTAGAGCTGAAGATGCTTATGTTTAAACCAAAGACTGAATATTTTCCCTGAGTGACATAATCCTTGTCTTTCTCTCCTGGATTCGTGGGTCCGTCAGAGTCATCCATTCTGCTCAGTCTCCTTCTCCTCTCACTCCAGTCTCTCTCCCTGAGCTGGACTCTCCACCACCCTCACCTTCTGGAAAAGTGCAGCGTCGTGAGCATGGCCCTGGGGCAGGATTGTCGGGGTGCAAACCCAGCTCCACTCCTACTTGTGTGTCACCTTTGCTCCTGTTTTTCATAATCTGTAAAAGAGAAAATAACAGGCACAAGTCGATGTGTAGTCAGAATAAAATAAACTAGTATTTTTAAAGTGCTAAGACCACTAATTGACACATAGCACAATAAAAGTGTAAAATATTGTCACTATTGTCATTCTTTTAGGCCCTTTTTCTTGAACTCTTCCTCTTCTCTTTGGGTTCCCATGAAAATTTACCCTGTTGGAAGTTGATGTCAGTAAGAGACCTCCACCTGGGAAATGCTGGCTCAGGGTGGGGCCTTCCTTTTAGTAAAGGGAAAAACTGGTGGTGGACCAGTAGCTAGTGAGTCAGAGTCCATTTTACTTAAAAAAAAAAAAATCACCTACCTTGGATTAACTCCATTTTGATAAGGACATGCATCTCACACATAAGTCCAATGTCATTTGTCAGGAGACTGCTTTGATGTATTTGTGTAGAACTTACTCTAATGCCTTTCACGGAGTCTTGCAACACATTTCAAATCTCTGTTTCTCATTTCACACTGCCTGTCTCATGGGGTGAAGATGATGATAAGTGTCTTCATACTATACTCCCACGTTTGTCTATCAGAGTCATAGTCATATATTACATATGTAGGTATTTTTCCTAGAAGTTTGAGTGTATTGATATATATTTTAATCTGGAATAAATATTATCTAACATTTTTGTTTTTATTATCTCTAAGTTACACATGTTTAAGTAAGGCGTCACTACTGATACCTATGCATTTTCTCTCTTGGTAACATTGAGATAAAAATTGTACACTGTATTTTAGTTTTCAGCAATTACTAATTAGGTAATTTGGATCGTCCCTCCTGTTGAGTACTACTGGACAAGAGGGAAAAGAGTACATATTTGAAAAATCTGATTGAAGATACGGATGGGCTAAACAAGCAGTGAAGATTTGCCAGGCCAGGAAGCAGGAGAAGGCAGAGGTCTAGAAGCGCAAGTGGAGCTGTGGGGCTGCTTTTGTCTTGGGTGATGTTTGCTGGTCTGGCAGTGTCTGAGACCCTCGAGGGCTGGGGGATAAATGCTGCAGGTTGCTCATGTGGCACTGTAAATTCCTGGGTTTAGGATGGGTCTCAAAGGACTGAAATGCAAGAGCAACCCAGTCAGTTCTCAGGAGTTACAGCTCAACTTTTGCATGGGTCATCCAGCAGTTTTCACTGCTCTTATTAGACATTGTAATTAAGGATCTTCCCAGTGTTGTAAAGGAAGAAAAGAAATGCACTTAAAAAGGTTTTAAAAGAAGGCACAAAACTCTTATAATTTGCAAATGGTAATATGCTGAATGCAGAAAATACAAATCATTAGAATATTCTTGAAGTTAGTAAGATAGTTTGCATGGTAAGTACTAAAAATTATGGAGCTGTTTTGCAAAGATGGAAAATGAAATTTTAAAAAATTGATACTGCATAAGTGCATACATATTAACTCCTAAAACTAAACCTAACAAATTCTGTACAAGATGTCAATTGGGTTACTTAAAAAATCCTACAGAGTAATTATAGAAGAGTGTAATGAAAGAAGACAATGGGTTAACTGAAGAGATTTACCAAGATCCTGGCTTGGATGATTCAATATTATAATGACATTAACTTCTTACAATGCTTTAATAACTCAAATACATCTCAATCAAATGTTTATCAAATATTTTGTGACAGTAAGCTGATTTTAAATCTTATATCAAAATATGAAAGACAAAAAGTAGCTACGACACTCTAAATAAGAATAAGCAGAGAGAATTTCCTTAGCATATATTAAGACTTAATTTTAGAGTTATTTTAATTAAGAGAGTCAGAGTGTTGAGACAGGGGCACTAAACTAGATCTTTCGAATAGAATAGAAAGCCATGAACATGTGTAGAGCAAAGGTAGGTCAGATCAGTGGGTAAAGAAAAACTATTTAGTAAATAGTTTAAGAACAATTGGTTATCTATATGGAAAACGCAATTGTACTCATCTCTTGGAAAACATTCTTTAAAATAATATAGTAGAATATCTTCATCACTTTAGCATAAGGAAAGATTGTTATACAGGTTCCAACAAAGTATTAATCCCAGGGTAAGCTTTGACAGAATTAAAGACATTAAAATTGAGCTCCCAGATTATTTGGGGTTTTTCTATTTCCCAGTGGACAGGGGTAAATGACTAAATGTTCCTCTGGGAAAGGCCTGTAGAAAGAATATATCTAAAACAGAATTATAGGGTCTTTTCTCAAAGACACCAGACTTCTGCACATTTGAGGGACTCTGACGTATAACCTGGCTTTGGTGTAGTTACTGGGTAAGAATTTCTGAATATCCGGGACTCAAAATTGGTGACTATTCAGCAGACCTAGCAGTTTTTATACCTGTATGTATCAAGCGGCACCTTCATGCCTTGGCAAAGGCATGTGTCAAAACACAAATGTGTCGTGTCACAGTTCTGGAGGCTGGAAGTCCAGATCATGGCAATGGCAGTGCACATTTCTTCTGTGTCTTCTTTCCTTGGCTTGTAGATGTCTTCTCCCTACGTCTTCACATGGTCATTCCTCTATATCTGCTGTGTCCTAATCTTCTCTTTTTATGAGGACACCAGTCACATTGAATTAGAGCACACTCATATGACCTCATCTTACCTAAATGACCTCCTTAAAGACCTCTCCAAATGCGGTCACTTTCTCAGGTACTGGGAGTTAGGACATCAACATGTCTATTTGAGGGGATGCAGTTTAGCCCATAACAGTCTGAATCATCCTTGAGATTCCATTTTCTAAAGAACAAAATAGAATAAATCTCCTTGGCTTGACTCTGGTAGGTGAAGGGAGAGCTCTTGGTGTAGGGTTTAGTCTTTACAATGAACTATTCTGTTTGGGCAGCAGGTTTAGCTCTGGTTAGGCAGGAGTGTGATCCTCCTCCCCATTCAAAAGGTCAAAGTAGAGCAGGTTCTTGTTCAGGGTGCAGTGAGCGAGAGAAGGGAAAGTGACAGAGAGCATTCTTTCACCATTTTGTGGCATGCACACATCCAAGTCTCTGGTGTTTTAAATAATTGAAACTGACACCTAGATCCACTTATCTGTAAAGCAGAACTGTGGAAGAGGGTAGTATATCATCCCCACCACTGGAGAGATCCCTGAAGAGAAATTTGTGAGCCCCTAATTTACCAAAAATGGCACAAAATTTCATCAAAATAAAGTGAAATTGTGGCTGGAGATGGGGCTTTATTTAGAGTTTCAACTCCACACCTACTTCCTAAGACATGGTCCTTCCCCAGGATAATATGTTAGGAATAAACAGTTCCTCTTAAACAGTTTTACTTCTTTGTTCTTTGGAAGGAGATGAGGGATGGAGATGAGGAAAGGAGATGTTCTTTCTTCTCCAAAACAACTTTCTTATCCTTGTACCTCGTTGCCTCTAATTACTTAGTCACCGCTTGATCAACAACTCTTCTCACCAGTCCCAATCTGTGGAAAAATACGCCTCTCCAGTTACTTCCTTGTTCCTGACTTTGCAAGTAATCTTTCCCACCTTTGCTGTTCCTGGACATGCCTAGACATGTCTCCCCGCAACACACATTTGTAACTCACCCACACCTCCTTTATTGGAAATTGCTAAACCATAGCCAATTGTGTTCCAACCCCAGCCAATGGGGGAAGGACACAGATTAGGGACTGTGACAGGGATAAAAACTCCTTCTCTCCTTTGTTTGGTGTGCTCTGGCAGTGACCAAGAATGTGAGTGACACCCTTCTGCAGAAGTAAATTCCCCTTGCTTAGCCATCCTTCATTTAAGTGCTCATTTTCTGTGTGACTCTGAGCAATTGTTTCCAAGATATAGAGTCACAGGACTTAGACTTGTGTGGTAAGGCATGATGGTCTTCTGCCTTTCTGTCAGATAAGATGTTTTGGGTTGCATGTATTTTCCCAAGAGGGCTGCAAAAATATCTTCCATCGCACTTGGTTTTCTTTAGTCTGACCCACCACTCCCTCATCAAGAGGTAAGGTCTCTCCACCCCCTTAAACATGACTAGATCTGATATCTGCATTAGCCAATAAAATATGGCAGAAGGGTGGTTGTGTCAGTTCTCCAAACTGCTATTAACCTGCCTGCATCTGTTTCCTTGCACTTCAATCCCTGAACCATGTAAAACTCCCATGCCATCATCTGAGCTCAACACATAGAATCCTATGAAAGATCATAAGAAATTCTTAGTTATTATTTTCATGAATATCCTTTTCTATACTTTCAATTTCAACTTCTATGTGTCCCTAGATCCAAAGTGAGTATCTTGTAGCTAGGATATGGTTAGATTCTGTGAGTCATGGAAAAACACATCCATTCTAGTGAGAATATATGAGAACACATCTCATCTTTACTGAGATGCATTGAAGATCTCTCCAGTACCAAGGAGTAAATGCAGAGAGAAACATGAAAGTGATGTCATTAGGTTATAAGATTTTAAGAAACATGACCCTTAAAAGCAGGAAGAAAACACATCATACTTGCAAATCCCTGGGTAAAAATCCCTTTTTACTTTAGTAATGATTACAAAATAATTATTTCTCATAATTTCTAGAAAATTAGGGGAAAGCTTGCTCCCTCAGCATCTCAAGAAACTTAAATGCATTTTGTGATTATATATCAAATTGGAACCACAAGCTTTGTTCTGAGTAAAACTGAAAAGAAATGGGAACAGCTCCACTTTTGAGTGGTGAGCATGGGACCCAAAGTGGCTTGGAAATGACCCTTTATCATTTATGCTTCACAATTTTCAATTGATTAATTCAATTCTTAGAAAGCCCATATTATTCACAATCTTGAAAAATTCCATGTCCAGATACTAGGCAGGGTAATATGTGTGTTTTAATTTGTTAGGGTGGCCATAACAAAGTACCACACACTGGGTGACTGAAACAACAGAAATTGCCAGGTGTGGTGGCTTATGCCTGTAATCCCAGTACTTTGGGAGGCCAAGGCCAGTGGATCATCAGGTCAAAACATCAAGATCATCGTGACCAACATGGTAAAATCCTGTCTCTACTAAAAATGCAAAAATTAGCTGAGCATGGTGGCACAGAACACAGGAGAAAGAAAAATACCTAAAACATGGCCTTTTCATGGCCCCTAAAAGGATGAAATATAAAAATAGAAATTGATAGACAAGTTGAACAATATTAGAAATATTGCAGAAGCATAATTTTATACCTTAAAACATCTATGCCATGCCCAGTGGCTCAGGACTGTAATCCCAGCACTTTGGAAGGTTGAGGCGGGTGAATCACTTGAGATCAGGAGCTCAACACCATCCTGTCCAACATGGTGAAATCTTATCTCTACCAAAAAAAAACAAAATTAGGTGGGTATGATGGTGCATTCCTGTAATCACAGCTACTTGGGAGGCTGAGGTAGAGGAATTGCTTGAAGCTGGGAGGCAGATGTTGCAGTGAGCTGGGATTGTGCCATTGCACTCCAGTCTGGGCAACAATAGAGAAGGTCCATCTGAAGGAGGAGGGGTGGGAATCTAGCAGAGACAGTATCTAACCTGACCAATTCAGACCAAATGTCTAAATTTTGAAGTCATTTTATTGTATTTCATCAATAATTTAAAAATTATCTTTGTATGCTAAAGATTACTAAAGTCACATGAACTAAAAGGCATTTGAGTTAAAATTTCTATTTTTCTAATAAAATATTTAAG
>NW_016107339.1:15132585-15135271 GCF_001604975.1 Cebus imitator | reverse complement strand
TTTGCTCCTTAGTTCAACTGTAACTGGGTTCTTGTCAAAAGACCAGAAAAGACTAGGCTCATGGACACATTGAGGGATGAGTAGAGCAGGATTTCTTGGGTGAAAAAAGAAAGAAAGAAAAAAAAAACACCTGTCAGCAAACTGAGAGAAAGTCCTGCTAACTGGACCCCGCCTCACAGATTGAATTCCAGGGCACCACACACAAGCTGAAGAGACCAGGCTCCTCCCTGCCTGCCGAAGGTGTGAATTTCTGGAGGCTCCACCCCATTCTCCCAGTTGGCGATTCTCTGGTGACCCTTTTCTATCTGTGTAGGCATTTGGCTGTCTCACTAGGACTACAGGTGCACACTGCCATGCCTAGCTCATGTTTATATTTTTTCCGTGTTACCCAGGCTGGGCTCCAATTGCTGAAGCCAAGTGATCATCCCACCTTAGCTTCTCCAAGTGCTGAAATTACAGGCAGGAGCCACCATGCCTGGCCTGGCTGGAGTTCAGTGGCGCCATTTCAGCTCACTGCAACCTCTGTCTTCCAGGTTGAAGTGAGTCTCCTGCCTCAGCCTCCCGAGTAGCTGGGACTATAGGCACCTGCCATCACACCCTGGGACTACAGGCATGAGCCACTGCACCCAGCCTATCATAGGATCTTATAAGGAGATCAGGTGCATTTAGATAGTGTTTTAATTTGGTCTGTATCTTTTAACTGGACTATTGGATTCAGGGTAGAGCCCACACTGAATTTTGGGTTCTCAAAAAGAGAGCCATGCCACAGGGACCTGGCCATGCAATATTTTCAGTGTGTTTTGCTACAAAATCATTCTCTCAAGGCTGGGAGCAACCCAGTGCCAATCAGCCCACTCTGTGATCAGCCCATTTCCCAGCCATTATATTAAGTTTTCTCACAATATAAAGTAATTTCTGATGCCATCCAAAGCCAAAATCAGGTCATGCAATGCAAAGGAACAGAGTTTTAGATCTGAGAGAGCTTTGTCCTCTCTTGGATTCCCTCTTGGGATTCCTGTAGGAAAAAACATCAGCTTTTCACAAAAATGAGTCTGTGGTACCTTTTATGTTTTTCTTAAGGGATCCCAGGCTATTCAAGTTTTATTTTATTTTATTTTTTCCTTATATGGCACCAAGGTTGGCAAGAGGAAGGAAGGGCTGATAGAAGTAAATAGGGAAGGCCAGGCACAGTGGCTCACACCTGTAATCCCAGCACTTTGGGAGGCCAAGGCAGGCAGATCATGAGGTCAGGAGTTTGAGACCAGTGTGGCCAATATAGTAAAACCTGTCTCTACTAAAAATGCAAAAACTAGCCAGGTGTGGTGGCACGCACCTGTAATCCCAGCTACTCAGGAGGCTGAGGTGGGAGTATCACTTGAACCCTGGAGGCAGAGTTTGCAGTGAGCCAAAACCACACCATTGCACTCCAGCCTCCAGCCCACGTGACAACGTGAGATTCCATCTGAAAAAATAAAAATAAAAAGGAAATAAATAGAGAGATAGGGAAACAGAGGGAGTGCATGTGACTAGCAGGGGGTTTAAGAAGAGAGGCAGTCAGCTGACTGAGAAATGTCTGCACAGAGAGAACAGAGACCTTAAAACAATATATACACACTAGAGTCTAAAATATCAGTTGTAATTAAGTCAAATTTTGACTATACAGCTCTAAAAAAGTCCTTTCAAATCTCTTATCACCGGATGTTAGCCAGGAGGAACAGTTGATGTTCCTGGCTTTTCACCTTCTTTACCAAAAGGTGTCCTCCCAAGTGCCTTAACCAAAGTTATGACTCTTAGGCCACAAGGTGAGTGGCCTTTGTTGTTCCCTGATGAGGTAGCAAGCCTGAGTCATAGCAGAAGTGTTTAATCCTTTTTTTTTTTTTTTTTTTTTTGAGACAGTCTTGTTCTGTTGCCCAGGCTGCATTGTAGTGGCATGATCTCTGCTTACAACAACCTCTGCCTCCCAGGTTCAAGGAGTTCTCTTGCTTCAGCCTCCAAGTAGCTGGGACTACAGGCTCTCACCACCACGCGCTATCTTTTTGTATTTTTAGTAGTCTCAGAGTTTTACCATGTTGGCCAGGATGGTCTTAATCTCTCAACCTCATGATCTGCCCACCTCGGCCTCCCAAAGTGCTGGGATTACTGGTATGAGCCACCGTGCTTGGTCGATAAACGTATACCTTTAACTACCAGAGTGTTTGAAGTCAGATTTTTTTGCTCTTAGTCAAGGGAATTTGTTAAGGCTAGCCATGACACTACTATGTGTCCTTTTAAAACCTGATGTTTTCATTAATTGTTTAGAATAAGAGATCTCTGAAATCTTTAAATTAAAAGCACACAGAGAGGCTGAGAAGGTGCTCTTGTTATATAAATAAAACCCCTCAGGTAGTCAAATTTTTTATCTTTTTTAACCAGCTGGGGTTTTAGAGGTGCAACTTGACTTTCTGCAGCTGTGGGGTTTCCAGTATAGCTCCTGGGTCAGGGATCTCTTCCCACCTCCCAGAGGCCTATACCTAAGACAGGGAGCCCCCTGGGCTTCTCCGTACAGGTGGACTGAAACTAATGGGCTAGAAAAAGAGAAAAGGAAGTCAAATTTCTTTTTTTTTTTCCATTTATTTATTTTATTGCATTTTAGGTTTTGGGGTACATGTGAAGAACATGCAAAATTGTTGCATAGGAACACACGTGG
>NW_016107339.1:15070758-15128275 GCF_001604975.1 Cebus imitator | reverse complement strand
TTTATGAGGTGTCTTTTTGGATATATAGGGGTCAGGGAGCTGCTTGAGGAGACGGTCTCTTCTTTATAGGAGCTCAAATGGTGAGCTGCGAGCTCTGTTGTTGTTCATTCAGAGCTGCTAGGCAGGTACTTTTAGGTCTGCTGCAGCAGAACTCATAAACTGCTTTTTGTTCCCAGGTGCTCTGTCCCAGGGATTTAGGTCTTAATTTATGAGTTTCCGTTATGCTGCCGCCTTCTTTTTTTTTTTCTTTCCTTCAGACCTGCCCAGCCCAGCAAGGAGGAAGCCTAGTCACCGTCGGCCTATAGCAGCTTTGCTGAGCTGCTGTGGGCTCCGCCCCGCTGCCAGGTGACCTTCCCTGCAGTCCTGTTTATATGGGTGTAGTTAGAACTGCTTTGGCGATGGTGGCCCACCACTGTTGGGGCGGAGTCTCTGCTGTGGTGGGTTGCCTTGGCAACGGCCGGCTGCCTCAGCAATGGCGGGTTGCCTTGGCAACCGCGGGCTGCCTTGGTAATGGCGGACGCCCCTCCCCCACAGAGCTGGACCGTCCTGGGTTCAGCTGCGCTTGCTGTGAAACTCTCAATCCAGAGTTTCTGGTTGCTGTTCTTTTGCGGGGGTGGGGCCAGCCGAGCCTGATTGCCTGGCTCCCTGCCTCAGAGCCTTTTTTAAGTTGGTGTTCCAGTCGCCTGTTGAAGAGGCGCCGGGGTCTGTTTGTTTTCCCCTGCGGCCACTCACTGCGCTGGCTTAAACAGCGGCACTGAGGTTTGTGGCGCTTTTATTTTGCCCTTGAATCTACTGTCCTGGTTCTCTGCTCAGTCCCCTTTTTGAACGGGCGTACGGGCGACTTCCCGTGGCTCCAATCGCCAGCCAAAAGGGCCCCCGGACCGGTGAATTTTGTACGGGAACCGCGGCTCCGGGGCGCCGACAAAGCAGCCCCGCGGGGCAAAGCAGCGGTGCCGGCCGGCACAGCTGCGCTGGCGACCGTGGAGCACCTCCACCCAGGAATTTCCTGGTCTGTGGACAATAAAAACGCGGCGTCCACTCACCCTCTGCGCTTTCACTGGGAGCCGCAATCCTGAGCTGTTCCTAAACGGCCATCTTGGATCGTCCTCCTGTTGTTGTTGTTCAGGAGGTCAAATTTCTTACAGCCAGACACTGCAGCACAGCTTCCCAGGGTCTCAGCACCCCCTGCCCTGGCTGACATTCCCTCCCTGCTCCCCTCACCAGGCCCCTGGCCCCACCACACAGCTGAGCTGGCCCAAGCCAAAGAGTTGCTGGAGCAGCAGCTGGAGTGGATCAGGCCCTGCTGGGTGGCAGGGGGCGGGCCAGGACCTAGTGGTCAAGATCCAGAACCTGAAGGAACAAACAAGGAGGCACTAAGAGAGCCTGTGAGAAGACACCCAAGCTTTCCACCAGTGTCCATGGCACCCCTCAGCACTGGAAATACTGTGCACCATCCCCCAGGAGCCCCAGCATCAGAAATATCCCAGCTGCTCCCAGTCCACTGGGAAAATGGAAGAGACCACAGAAGGCCAGAAGTTGGCAGTGTGGTGGTTAATACTATGTCAACTTGGTTGGATTGAAGGATGCAAAGTACTGATCCTGTGTGTGCCTGTGTGGTTGTTGCCAAAGGAGATTAACATTTGAGTCAGCGGACTGGGAAAGGCAGAGCCACCCTCAATCTGGGTAGGGGGCATCTCATCAGCTGCCAGCATGGCCAGAATATAAAGCAGGCAGAAAAACATGAAAAGCCTAGACTGGCTTAGCCTCCCAGCCTACATCTTTCTCCCATGCTAGATGCTTCCTGCCCTCGAACATCAAACTCCAAGTTCTTCAGCTTTGGGACTCAGACTGGCTTCCTTGCTCCTCAGTTTGCAGGTGACCTATTGTGGGACCTTGTGATCATGTGAGTTAATACTACTTACTAAATCCCCATATATGTATCCTATTAGTTCTGTCTCTCCGGAAACCTCTGGCTAATAGAGGCAAATAGTGGGGGAGCCAGGGCTCTGCAGTCGCAGTCCCATCCTCCCTTGACCTCACAGCAGTGCAGCTCAGCCTTACAGGAATTTACCCTGGATCATGTCCTAAAATAACCTCCCCAAACACAGTAAGAAGATGTAGCACTTACAGATACCACAGACACACATGTCTTCCATTTCTAGTTAAGATGTTAAAAATTCTGACAATCAAGAATGGGGGTTCAGGGGTGGTGCTGATGCAGAGGAGGGAAGCCATGGGGTGGGGGCTGTCAGGGGTGGGAGCAGTGGTGTCTCCTTCACCCCCACCCTCATGTCCTCTCCTGAAGGACAGATGGTCACATTCCAGAATTGGTGAGTCCTCTACTGCATCTGTTCAACTGAAGAGAAAATATGGCATGGTCAGTATAAGGCACGAAAAGGGGAAAGTGAAGCAGGAACACACAACACACATGTAGACGCTGGTGTACTGTGTGGATTCAGAGGATAGACTCGGGGCTGAGGGAAGGGATGTAATATGATGAGAGAAGACAGAGACCCCACATGGAGGCCAGGAAAACAGCCCAACACAGCATCAAAGGCCAGAGGGCATGAACTGCTGAAGTGTCCATTATGTATCAGGTACCCCTGACCTACATGATGGGCTTCAGAACAAACACACTAAAAAACAGGGAGGATCTAAAAGTTTCGTGAGCTCACCACTCACTGTGGAGGAGACGTCTGTCTCATCAGACAGTTCCTAACACTCACCTCAAAGCGATGCTGCCCATCACTCAGGATCCTGGCATCATTCTCATGTGACGCGAATGTGATAGCCAAGCCCTGACCAAACCAGCCTGCTCTGGCCACCTGAAAGGAGACAGGGAGTAGAAGCAGAAGACCCCAAAGGGGGAAGACACCCAGAGGAAGGGATGAGGATATAAGGTAAAAAAGATGAAAAAATAAGGAATGGGAGAGTGGGTGTCCTTCTGGGTGTGGGCTAACCTGATGCATGCAGGTGTCAGAATCCTCATGCATGTCATAGATAAAGGCAGTGTTCATCCACTTGATGTCTGTGACTTGGCCAAATAGGTTGGTAACCATAGAAAATCTTTTGTGGTCATTCTTGGACACACGTGCAGAACAGCAAACAATTGTAGTCACCTGAGGTGGTTCCTTGGCTTCCCGTTCAGTTTTCCTTAGGCCTCAGCTGCTGCCATCACCGCTGGCTGCCCTCCCCATTCTCCTAAATTCCAGATGGGTGTGAGGAGGTAAGGGCAGGAAGAAATAGTGGATTGTGGATTGAGGTGCTATTTCCCACTGTTGGCGGTGATGAGGGGACAGATTCATAAGCTAGCATTGAAGAGGCTCCTGCCCTTTGCACAGCGTGTTTGGTCACCCCAGTGCTCAGACTGAACCCTGAAAAGAAAGAGGAACTTGACCGTCTACAGAAAGTGATAGTGCTGAGAAGGAGTGTAAGTGCCTGCAGGGTGATCACTAAGGTCACCTGAGAGGGTGAGACAGGTGCCTGGTCCTAGACTTGGGGAACTTCTCCAGCAATTATGCAGCCTGTCATCTGTGCCTGGCATTTCCATTGTGTGTCTGACTTTGGCTTGGAGGAACAGGGTCTGAGGAGTACAGGGTGAGGAGGTGAGGTCTGGGTGAAGCTCAAATTGCCAGTTGGCAGGGATATTCCCACCAACCTGGTCCTTGTTGTCTGGTCCATTGTCTGCTGACACCGGCTCTGCCAGGCCTCTGCCCTCCCCCCACCCAGCCCCCAAGTTCCAGGACTCTTGGCACAGAGTCCTGGAACTTGGGGGCTGGGGGGGGAGGGCAGAGGCCTGGCAGAGCCGGTGTCAGCAGGTCTCCTCCATTCTGACGTCACCACTTCAGAGCACCTGGAGGAAAGCTGCTTCTCTGTGGAGTCCTCAGGTGTCCATGCAGCTTCTTCTGTTGTCAGCCTTGCCTGTGTTCCTGTGTGTGCTGAGAAGGGATGGGAGGGGGAAAACATCACCAGGCACTTGCTTGGGCATCCTCATTCCCTCCTGAGACACACCCGGCCCACTACCCACAGAGCCTGACCACCTCAGGGAAATTAGAACCATGGCTGCAAAAATCCTCCTGGAGTCCAGCATGTCAGGTTCCCAATCTGGGTCGAGAGGTGCCCCCTTCAACCTCTCTGCCTTTATGGAGAAGGTGACTCACCATTTTCATTACTTTGGCAGCGTCTGTGATTCCATGAACTTCAGCTTTAGCTCTGTGGAAATCCCCTGTGCCTATGTAAGCCAGACTTCACTGTTATGGCTTGCACTCAAATAACTCAAGCGATTCATTTACAATTTGTACAGTTCCTGTGGGGAAAGGGAGGGAGAGTTAGATACCATCACATTTTTCTACCTGCTAAGCAATTTTGAGTAAGATGATGCTTTTTAAAGGCATGCTTCCTCCTGCTCGCCTCCTGCCTCCTGCCTTCTGCCTTGACAGGTGCATACCCACCTGCCCTGGAGACAGCCTCAGGCCTGAGTTGGGCACTGGAGCCCTGCACCATGCCCAGGGAGAGGAGGGGAGGTTGCAAAGGAATGGGGCAGCAGGAAAGAGGGAAGTGGCACTGATTTCTCTGTTTGTTCCCGAAAAAGGAAGGAAATTGTGGCTTTTATTTTTCAGAGCCCAGTGGACAAATTGCCAATATTGACAGGACTGTGAGAGGCCAGGGTGGCATTCAGCCTTGGGACAGTAATGCAGTCTGTGCAAACCCCTGCTGCTTAATCCCCACATTGACAAAGATGATAGGCTGTCCTACTCAAATTCTATGCGTATGTCTCAGCATTTCATATGATCCAGAGGCTCACAGACATGGGCAAACAGAGACGAGGTCTGGAAAATCATGTTGAACAAGCAAAGTCATACTTATGGGATAAGCACTCTATGCTGTGGCACCCTCTTCTGCAGCCGCTTCTGGATTGGCTAATGGAGGTGCATGAGGTCTACAGCCTTCACAGAGAGATAGTCTACTTCACAGAGGATTGCTTTGATCAAAACATGAAAGCACAGAATGTGTAAAAACACTTTTACAGATGATTGGGATTTTATCCTTATTTACTGCAGACAAACTTGAGGAAATCTGTTCTTCACAATTGCACCAGTGTGCAATTTTGGGGATTGTTCAGGAGATAAAATTCTTTCTGTGGAATGAATGAGTATAAAGGCCCCTGAGTGGTGTTTAAGTACCCTGGCCACTGTGTCCTGACTGAATATATATATGGCATCTCTAAATGACTTACACAAAGTGCTATTGCCACAGCATCCCCAGCAAATGTTTACAGATTGTGGGGCTTTTAGATCTCTGTGTGCTGGATGCTGACTGCTTAGAATTTTCTTAGGATGTACTCACTGCTTCTGCCTCATATTTCTCTTCACTTGAATTCACACAAATGGTTTAAGAGCATCAGTGGTGTGACAGAGAGAACTGTGTCAAGTGGATGGTTCCATTTGCCATGGTTATGGGGGAGACTGGCAGCTCAAAAGTGAAGCGCTTCACAGGGGTTCCTGCTGAAGATACACACAGCATACAGACCCACAGACACAGCTTGGCTTTGCTGGACAAAGCCCAAAGACAGCCACATCGTCTGCACAAAACAGGATATCTCCATTCTCCATTGAGGTCCTCACCCCTCTCCACAGCACAGTAAAATGCACAGCAGAGGACAGGGAACACTGTGGCCACACCAACATTCTCCACCAAAGACACTGTGTGGAAGGGGCTGCTCAGCTCTGTTCCATCTACTGCAGCAGAGGCGTGTGTCAGCTTTTACAGACATGTAAATGGAATATGGCACCTCTTCTGCAGTAGAAGTGTTTCTGTGGATGGCATTGGGCAGAGAGAAGTGGTTTTTATTGAATGCTTAGAGTTTGTTTGTTTGTTTGTTTGTTTTTGAGATGGAGTTTTATTCTTGTTGCCCAGGCTGGAGTGCAGTATTGAGATCTTGGCTCACTGCAACCTCCACCTCCCAGGTTCAAGTGATTCTCCTGCCTCAGCCTCCCAAGTAGCTGGGACTACAGGCCTGCACCACCAAGACCAGCAAATTTTTGTATTTTTAGTAGAGACAGGGTTTCACTGTGTTGGCCAGGTTGGTCTCAATCTCCTGACCTCATGATCTGCCCATCTTGGCCTCCCAAAGTGCTGGGATTACAGCATGAACCACCGTGCCCAGCCTCGGTATACTTTCTTTCGTAGGCCGGGCTAAAAGTCATAAAGAATCTGTAATCAGTGTTATTTAATACTCTTTTCACCCTTACCCAAATCTTATCACAAAGAATAAATGAATTTCTGTTTGGAGAACTTGTTAATGTAGTGGCCTAAAGCTGTGATTTTAAGAAGAAAATGCACAATTAAGTTCTATGTAGCTGCATGGTGTCAGTATACAGTCTGTTCCCTGGCTATTGATGGTACCACTAAGTGCCTTACTAATGGTCACTGTCCACCTGAAGGCCTAATGTGTACAGCTCCCATCATTGTTATTATTATTTTGAGATGGAGTCTTGCTCTGTTACTCAGGGTAGAGTGCAATGGTACAATCTCAGCTAACTTCAATCTCTGCCTCCCAAGTTCAAGCAATTCTCCTGCCTCAGCCTCCCAAGTAGCTGGGATTACAAGCATTGCATCATATTTTTTTGGATATTATTGAGGTGGTGGCCTTAATAGGTGGCCTATTGAGTCTTGTGTTTCCCTTCTAACAATGCTTCATCATGTGTGATTTCATACAAGGGAGCTTGAATGAATAAATAAATAACATTTATTTAAAAAAAAAAAAAAAAAAAGAAAAAAAAAAAAAAAAAAAAAAAAAAAAAAAAAAAAAAAAAAAAAATTTTTAAAAAAAAAAAAAAAAAAAAAAAGTCATGCTTTCGGGTGAGGGCAAACTCCAGGATATTTAAGCGAATTCCCTGAACAATGTGAACACTGTAAGCAGGTGGGTGCATTGCTCTCTGATGCTGTCTCCCCATAGAGCCTTTGTTCACCCTCCACCACCCTGCTCCCTGCACTAGGAGGCTGACCATGACAGGTATAGCCTCTGCTCCTTCACCATCTGGCTTCTGCTTGGGTTTGGATGATAACAGGCACCTGCAGGAGATGGGAGTGTGGGAGGAGAAGTAACTCAGGGTTTCATTTCCCTCACACCCTCTGGGCAGCTCTGTGGTTCTGTAATCACTTCAGGCCTCTACCTACAGCCACAGGCATGTGGGGCTGCCCCTAGTGAAAGCTACAGATTTCCTTGAGTTCTGAAAACTGCTCCTTTCCTTGCTCTTTTATCATCCCAGGGAGCTTCAGTGCCCCTTGTTACTTTCTTAGCCTTGCTGGCATCTGTGTAAAAGGTACAATCTCAGGCCGGGAGTGGCGGCTTATGCCTATAATCCCATCATTTTGGGAGGCTGAGGTGGGTGGATCACCTGAGGTCAGGAGTTCAAGACCAGCCTGACCAACATGGAGAAACCCAATCTCTACTAAGTATACAAAATTAGCCAGGCATGGTTGTTCATGCCTGTAATTCCAGCTACTGAGGAGGCTGAGGCAGGAGAATCACTTGAACCCAGGAGGCAGAGGTTGCAGTGAGCTGAGATTGCCCCATTGCACTCTAGCCTAGGCAGCAAGAATGGAACTCCGTCTCAAAACGAAAAAAAAAAAAGAAGAAAAACGGGTCATTTCTTTACTGCCAGGTCCCTGACTGACCACACAGTGCTCCCACAAAAGGAGAAGTGACAAGAATGTATTTAAGACATTGCATTAACACATTTATTGATAATGTTAATTTCTAAAATTGACTTACAACAATAAAAAGGGAAAATAAGATGTTCTGGAAACAGAGCAGGAAGGAAGGCAAAGGTGGAAACAATCAATTTGGGGTGTCTGAGAAGCCCCAAGTGCAGAGGCTGCCCCGAGTCTTTTTAGAAGACAAGAAACAGAACTCACAACCCAAGAGTGAGAGACAGCCTGGCCAGAGCAGGATGATGACGGCTCTCCTAGGAATACTATTCCTGTAAATCTCTGATGAGAGGGACGAGGTCAGTGTGTGAAAATACAGACACACACAAAGTGCAGCTGAGGGCAGGATGGAGAGCTGCCATTCCCAGCCCTTGACCTCCTTGGACTTGGAGAAAGGCTCTGCCTGGAGATGTGTGAGGCCTCCGACCTGGAGCAGCACAACCCCTAAAGACCAGGCACAAATCACAGCACAAGGAGGGATCTAGACAAATAGAAAAGAAATGACCATAGCAGGAGCTTTATGGAAAACAGAGCGAGGCCGCACACCACTCAGCAACTGGCCCTCCTCCCACCCTTTTCTCCCCACCTGCCTCTGCCTCAGCACAGAAAATCCTTAGAATCCAAAAAACGGAACCTATCCTCCATTTTTTTTTTTTTTTTGAGACAGAATTTTGCTCTTGTTGCCCAGGTTGGAGTACAATGGTGCAATCTCGGCTCACTGCAACCTCCACCTCCCAGGTTCAAGTGATTCTCTCACCTCAGTCTTCCTTGTAGATGGGATCACAAGTGCCCGCCACTACCATCAGCTAATTTTTGTATTTTTTAGGGATAGGTTTTTGCCATGTTAGCCAGGCTGGACTCAAACTCCTGACCTCAGATGATTCACCCACCTCAGTCTCCCAAAGTGTTGGGATTACAGGCATAAGCCACCGCACCGGGACTCCATGTTCTCTTAATAGTTTGTAACATCTTAGCACAGCTTCAAAGAAGGGATGTGAGAACAATAACTCAGAGCAAGACATCTAGTGAGAGTGAGTGAGTCACAGGGGGGATCGGGAGGGAAACACTGTAACCCTTTCATTCCAGAAAAGGAAGGTTGATGCAGGGAAGGGGACCCCAGGCCTGGATAGTGAGATTATGTGGAAGGGGTTCTGAGGTATTAGAGGAATGGGTCCCTCTCCCTACATCCTCCCCATGCTGTGCTTGGGAAGAGACACAGTTCATCAGCTGCGCAGCTGGGGGAGGAGAAGTCAGGGTCCAGAGACAAGGGAGCTGAGAACAATCAGTGTCTTGCTGGTCTACACAAGGCAGCTCTCAAACTGTGGAGAACACGGTAATGACCAGATTCAGCTCAGCCACTCTCAGCCTCGGCACCCTGAGCGTTATGGAAAGCCCATCACCATCGCCTACCTTCACATCCAGAGATCCCCCACAGCCCAAAGCTGCTCCCCAGCCTCAGCTCCTATTGACGTTGGGCCCCAAAGATCATGTTTCAGGAAGCTGTGAGCACCACATCAGTGTCAGGGACCCTATCACCACCTGGAGAATGATAATAAAGAGGACCCAGCAGAGTCTGCAGAAGGAGACTGTATTTGAGGCAGGCCCGTGGGATGGGTGAGGTACAGGACTGTGGCTCCATTCTCTCTATTCCAGGGGTTCGAGGTGAGCTTCTCCTGCCACCCCTTCCTTTTCGGTTTTTATAGAGTAGACCCTCCTGACATTCTTATGAGAAGAGAACCTCTTAGGTGCCGTGGTAGAGAGGGGCCCAAGGGTCATGAATACCTGGTTAATATTGCTACCAGCTGAGATGAGGAAATTAAACCGTTAAATCCAGAACAGGAGGAAGACAGCAGGGCACCCTGCAATCAGTGTCCTGAATGTCTGTTTGCAGCAAAGGTCTTTCCTTCAGGGTTAGTGACACCCAGTATCGTGGTCCTGATGTTGCTATCCTGCTGTTCTCATCTGTGAATGGGGCTGGAATCCTACCTTCCTCCAATATAAATAACTAGGAGGATCTGTCCACATACGCCTGGTACTGACATATTAGCTAATAATGTACAACAGTTTGGTAATATTTTATATCTTGTAAGAAATAAACAAAATAGAAGAATATTTCTATTAAAGACAATTCAGGTTACATGAGAGTCAGATTCCAGGGGCCCTGGGTACCTGAGCTCGATATTTAGAATCCTGATGGAGGATCAGGGGAGTACAGAGCCCAGAAATGGCCATGAGACCTGAAGCTCCCCAGTGTAAAGGACCCTCCCCTGCACCTGGGGCTTAGAGGGAACAGCACAGCTGACTCCCAGGGTCTCCAGCCTCCGGCCTCTACTGTCAGCCTGTACTTTCTCAGCCTTCCTGGCTGCCAAGCTTCTGGTTCCCAGCAGCCTCCTCTCTCACCCTTCACCTCCTCTTACTGGGGCCATTGGCCACTTGACAGACTGTGCCCTCCTTGTCAGTCTGCCTGGTTCCCTCTCAGGGCTTGTGGCTTGACTGGCTTCACCATCCGCAGCTCTAGCAGGAGTAGGGAGAAGTGACTCGGCAAGTCTCCCACTCACAGTGGAATCCCAACAGGTGAGACAGGGCAAAGCCATCTCTCCAGCCTCTTCCGTACCTGAGAACTTCTTGCACATCGCAGCTCCAAAGACCAGAGCAGGAAGCAGGAGGAAGCCAGCAATGGTTCCCACGATGGTTAGGATGAGCTTGGAAGGTGTTTCTGAGAAGGGAGTGAAAGGGGCCTGGACTTTCAGGTCAAAATCCTGACCCTGTCACAGGGCCCAGAGCAGCTTTTACTATGCCAGTTCTGTGAAGGGGTTTCCACCCCACTCTCTCTTTACCTACCTCAGTATAAGGGGCCTGAGTAGCCCCCTCATGCTCCACACAGCACGGGGATCCCTGCTTCTCCCCAGAAAGCACCGTCACAGCCACCTACTTCTACAAGGTCCCACCCCCAGGCCTGGGGCCCATGCTACGCATTTTGCGATCTGGTCCTCCCCTTGCCACAGTCACATCAGCATAATCTCTGCTGAGTAGAAGCCCCAAGCCCAGCAGCTCAAGGTGACTTTTCCATTAGGACCTGAGTGAGGAGTCACAAGTGCTGATGGCTCCTCCGAGGAAAGTCAGAGGCTGAGCCATATTGAGCCATAGACAGTAGAATTTTCATGAATAGAGAAAGTGTAATGGGAATCTCAGCTGTCAGCCTCCTTGTGAGTGGTGCAGCAACAATTTTCTTTTTCTTTTCTTTTCTTTGTGTGTGTGTGTGTGTGTGTGTGTGTGTGTGTGTGTGTGTGTGTGAGAGAGAGAGAGAGAGAGAGAGAGAGTTGGAGTTGCACTCTTGTTGCCCAAGCTGGAGTGTAATGACGCAATCTCAGCTTGCTACAACCTCCACCTTCCAGGTTCAAGTGATTCTCCTGCCTCAGCCTCTTGAGTAGCTGGGATTACAGGTGCACACCATCACACCCATGAATTTTTTGTATTTGTAGTAGAAGCAGGGTTTCAGCATGTCAGCCAGGCTGGTCTCGAACTCCTGACCTCAGGTAATCTGGCCGCCACGGTCTCCCAAAGTGGCGGGGAGCCACGGCGCCTGGCCAACAATTTTCAAAGTTAAAAATAGGTTCAGGATAAGCAATTTTCCTAATCTCTAATGCTCTCTTTCTAGAACTGTGTCTCATTGTCTGCAAAGCCACTCTTTTGCTTCTAATGGGGATATTATTTTTTAGTTTTAAAATTTTTGTTCCTTTTCTAATTTGCACTCACAGTTTACATTCTTCAGATACTATGTTACAGTCTGATATTAGAACCCAGAAGTTGTTTGTTGGACTGCTTTCCGTCACTGTGTCTCTGCTGCTTCCTTTTCCTGGTGTTTCATCTTCTGATTGGGTTAAAGAGCCCTCGGTGAAGATGGACCCAAGTGCATCACTGTTGACAAGGGTAACTGCTGTTCTTTCCCATTTACCTCCCTGCACTCCTTCTCTCTGTCCTCCCTCCCCACCTGCCCTCAAGAGAGCCTCAGGAGCCTGGACAGAATCCTCAATCACAAGAAGAAAGAAGACAGAAGAAAGAAAAGAAGAAACGAAGGAAGAAGAAGAAAGAAGAAAAAGGAGGAGGAGGGGAAGGGGAGAAGAGGAGGAGGAGGAGGAGGAGGGTGGTGCTGGGTTTGGCCCCTCTTCCTTCCCATAGGGACGCCTCCAGGGAACACAATTCCAGCTCCAGGAGGTCCTGAGGTGTGTGAGGCCCTGGGACCCCAGTACCTGCCCGCAGCAGCGTCTCCTTCAAAGCTCTAGGCTTCTGAGCAGCCACCTAGGGCAGTAACCCATCAGGAGTTCCCTAGTGGCCTCCGCGATCCAGAACCCCTCCCAGGTGAGATTCATCCTCTGAGCTGCGGTTTGTGCCGCTGTCCAGGTCTGCAGGTCCTGGTTCGGGACCTGAAATCTCCCCTGTGGTAGGCGGACTGAAAGTGTCCCCCGAGGAATCTCCGCCCAGCGCCACTGCGCAGCTGCGGGTGCAGGCCCTGGACCTGTCCAGGTGTCAGCTCCAGGAAGGGCCCAGGATGGGAGGGAAGTCGCCCTGCCCTCCTGTCTCAGCCCGCCCACCCCGGCTCCTCCCTTCCTCTGTGATTGGTCCCGGCAGAAGTCAGTCATTATCTAGGTTGAAGGAGAAACCTGGAGCAAAATGTTACTTGTGCTTCCCCACCCGTGAGGGGTCAGCTGAGGCCCCGCCCCCTTCAGGCCTAGGAGACCTTGTCGTGGCCGGTCAGTGTGTGGTCGGGGGTACACCTGTGCCTGAAGCCTGACGTCACTCACCAGCTGGCCCTGGTGGTGGTGCCTGGAATGCAACACGGCAAAGCTTTGGACAAAGGGAGCAGCAAGACCCAAGGCACCCCGGCCCCCTGGCTGGCTCATAGTGCTTACGATAGATGGGGCTGGCTAGTTGGGGAACATGTAGTACCCCTAGTCTGGGTGCTGGGCTGCATAGAACACGTTAGGGTAACACCACTGTGAGATAGGGACCCGCCACGACCTATGCAAACATAACACGTGTCACCACGCCAAAAGTGCGGTGGAACAAGTGACCTCACCAAGGTGGGACCCTGATGAACTTTGTACCCTCTGGGAGTTTTTGGGTCTGTGGGTGCACAGGGTGGCCTTACCTGCCAGCGAGCTGGACTGGACGTTGTTCCTGGGGGTGGCCTTATGGACCAGACATTGTCCTCCCCACATTACCCAGATGCCTGCATAACTGAGAGGCACTACCCTCCCAGATTTTGCAAGTGAGCGAGCCGCCTGGCAGTTCTATCCCTTGGCATTAACCGTCCCTGGAGCAGGTGTTATGACTATAGAGAAACAAGTGACGGCTCTTGCAGAGCATACCGCTCAGGTTCTGAATTACATCCAAGCAGCCCTCCTCCTGTTAACCGATGAGGTTAATCAGATTAGCAAAGTAGTGTTACAAGACTGGCTGGCCTTAGACATAGTACCTGCTCCCAAGGAGGCACCTGTGCTTTGTAGGAACACAGTGCTCTACATTTATCCCTGACAATCAGCAAAACATAACAGCAGCCCTGCAAGGGGTCGCATGGGGAATAAAGGTGGTCAAGAGCCTTACTGATGGCCCCCTGCAGAGGTGGTGGGCATCCCTAGGTTCTGGCCTACCCTGGACCCTGATAGTCATAAGTGGCGTAGCTGGAATCAGTAGTGAGCTGTTGCTCTCTGTATTGTTGTTGTGGGTTATAGGTTCAGGAGTCCACCCTATGCACGTGTCCCTACCCGGAAGACACCCTCGGCCTAGGGAGTGGAGTGTAAGGAGAATGGCGGTGCTTCAGTCAGGAGTGGGCCCAGGCAGCCTTCCGGTGCAGCATGACACTGTGGGTTTGGAGCTCAGGTGCATAAACCAATGCATTATGTAACCATGCCACATAAGACAGGTAATGTGACTACTCACATAAGCTCCTGGTTGGCTTGGAAGCATTATTGTCTGTAAAAAGTATAACTGTCCTGCTTAACGCTGTGCATAGTGCTTGCTCTCTTGCTCCTATGCTGAGAGAAATAAAGCTATGTCCCACCTGCCTACAATTCCTTGAGTGTTCTTTCAGCTACCCGCCACCCATCCACTGACTCCCCTAGCACCCCAGCTTGGGCTGGAACCTAACATATACATACCACAACTAGCACTTAAACAAATCCAACAAAGAAAGAGATACTATGAACACTAGCAAAATACTTCAAGATCTTTGGAATAAATTTACTAAAAAATACAAAAATGCAAACAGCAATGCTTTATTTAAGGATATTTAATAAAGAAACATTCCATATTCATGAATTATAAGTCTCAATGTGACAAAATTTGTCAGTTTTCCAATCTGTTTATTTTTATTAAAAATATTTTTTAACATAATTTTTATTAAAAAAAATTTTTTTTTCCCTGAGACAGAGTTTCACTCTTGCCATCCAGGCTAAGGTACAATGGTGCAATCTCGGCTCACTGCAACCTCTGCCTTCCAGGTTTAAGTGATTCTCCTGCCTCAGCCTCCCGAGTAGCTGGGATTACAGGCATGTGCCACCATGCTCGGCTAATTTTTTTGTATTTTTAGTAGAGATGGAGTTTCTCCATGTTGATCAAGCTGGTCTCCAACTCCCGACCTCAGGTGATCCGCCCTCTTCAGCCTCCCAAAGTGCTGGGATTACAGGCGTGAGCCACCATGCTCAGGTTAAAAGTATAATTTTTAAAGGAACTTGGAAAGGTGCTTCTCAAACTTGAAAAGTTGCCAATGATAGAGAAAACACTCATGAAGCCAAAGTGCAAACTGTATGGATTAACTTCATTTTATAGACAGACATATTGTAAAGTCAATATGGGATGATGAGAATGTTCTAAAATTAGATATGGTGGTTTAAAAATCTGAATATATGAAAAAACATTGAATTGTGTACTTTAAATGGTGAATTTTATGTGATTTATATCTTAATAAAGTTTAATGAAAGAAACATAATGAGATGTCATGACAAATCCACTAGAATTTCTAAATTAAAATCACTGACTATTCCAAATATTGGTGAGAATATGGACCATCAATAGCTGCCACACACTGCTTGCCATAGTGCAAATTGGTACAGTCACTTTATCTAGGACATCATCTCTTTGGGTGGGATATTATACACATACACCAGTAATTCCATTCCTAGGCAAAGAATTTTGAGAGATCTGTGCTCCAACATTGTGCGCCAATGTGTTTGTGCACCAACATACATGTGCAAGAAGGTTTATAACAGCATTGTTTGTACCCTTTAAAATCTGGAAACAAAATGACCACAAAGGGAAAAGAATTAATTTAATGTGTGGCTTATTTATTCAATGTAATTCTACAAATAATAAAACAAGAATCCTTTAGAAACACCTATAACAACTTAGCAAACATATATTTGAGCTAAAATAAGGTTTCATAAGAATACACATAGCATGATTCCCTTTGTATAAAAAATTCAAAATTTCTATGAAGTTTAAGATAATCTATATTGTTTTAGAGACGTATGCTTGGGGCTTAAGTTTTAAAGGTGTGAACAGGATTATTATGAAATTAGGATGATGGGGAACTCTCAGGATGGGAAAGGGATTGTTGCTATGGGAATTGGTACGGAAACTTCTGTTTTATTTTCATTTTCCTCACTTGTTCCTTTTTCAGATGGATTTCCCCTTTAAAACCCTTTGTTAAAATGAAAATATAATTCAGGCCCTTCACTTTGGTTGTAACTTACAGTGTAAGACAGGAAAAAAAAAAAAAAAAAAAGTAATGTTAGCTACTTGTGTATAATTGGAAAAATTAACCTTTATTCACAAAAGAGATGGGCTCCGTGCTACACCACGAATCAGAGAAGAGACCGCGAATTGAAATGGGAACTTGGAATTGTCATTGTTCTGTCATTATACTCAGGATCCTGTCCATGAAATATTGGAATACCACTGTCCAATTTCCTTCTGCAGTGATGGAGTGTTTATATCTGTGCTGTTCATTAGAGCACAGAAACACACATTCACATTCTGTGAATTATGAGTACTTAAAATGTGGCTAGTGCAAATAAGAAACTGGCTTTTAAAATCTATTTTATCTTAATTGATCGAAGTGTAAATAGTGCCCTGTGGACAAGGCAGCATTACAGAAACAAAATTCAGCATCTGCTGCCTCTGTCTTTCTGTTCAGCCATCCATCATGTGAATGACAGCTTCACTGTTACTAATTTTGGAAAGATCCCATTTCAAGGAAAAATTGGATTTCAGCTTCTTCATTGATGAGAATTTCTTACACTCAGCAGCTAATAAAATACCTGAACCCCCACAAAAAAAAAAAAAAAAAAAAAAAAAAAAAAAAAACGTGTTAATCTCCGTTATCTCTGGGTATAGAAAATATACTGAATTCTTATTTGTATGTGAAATAAACGTGTTTTTCAATAAGAGATTTTGCTGTAAGGTGAGAAATTTATCCAAAATACAGCTTTTTATTTTCTTTTTCTCTTTCTTTTTTTCTTCTTTCTTTCCTTCTTTCTGTCTTTCTTTCCTTCTTTTCTTCCTTCCTTCTTTCGAGACAGGGTCTCTATTGCCTATGCTGGAGTGCAGTGGTGCAATCTTGGGTCACTGTAATCTCTGCCTCCCAGGTTTAAGCAATTCTCCTGCCTCAGCCTCCTAAGTAGCTGGGATTACAGGTGCCCACCACCATGCCTTGCTGATGTTTGTATTTTTAGTAGAGATGGGTTTCAGCATGTTGGTTGCTTATCATTATTATTGTTTGGCTACTATCATGTAAATATCTTTTAAATAATCTGAAATTTAAAAATATAGCATTGTAATTCCATGCTGTATGAAAAAAAATTAAAATGCCTGGCTCAGTTGCTCACACATGTAATCCCAGTACTTTGAGATGCCAAGGTGGGCTGATCACTTGAGGTCAGGAATTCAAGACCAGCCTGGCCAACATGGCAAAACCCTGTCTATACTAAAAATACAAAACTTAGCTGGGCATGATGGCATACACTTGCAATCCCAGTTATTTGGGAGGCTGAGACAGGAGAATCTCTTGAACTAAGGATGTGGAGGTTGCAGTGAGCTGAGATAGCACCACTGCACTCCAGCCTGGGCAACAGAGCAAGACTCCATCTCATGCCTGTAATCCCAGCACTTTGGGAGGCCAAGGCAGGCAGATAACAAGGTCAGAAGTTGGAGACTAGCCTGACCAACATGGTGAAGCCCTGTCTCTACTAAAAATACAAAAATTAGCTGGTGTGGTTGCACAAGCCTGTAATCTCAGTTACTCTGGAGGCTGAGGCAGGAGAATTGTTTGAACCCAGGAGGCAGAGGTTGCAGTGAGCCGAGATCGCCCGCTGCACTCCAGCCTAGGCAGCAGAGCGAGACTCTGTCTCAAAAAAATAAATAAACAAATAAAAAAATTAAAAACAAGTTAAGCCTGTGTTATCTTGGTAAATTATTTGTTACAATATAAGAGAAGAATGTTGTATAATGTACCAAGGTTAATGTTAAAGATGATAAACACCTCACACATTTCATTCAATTCATCAGAAACATTTCACTGTGGATTGTAAGTGGAAGCTGAACAAAATTTTTGGGCATTTGCAGAGGACTTTGAATTTAGCATCACTTTTAAATATATTTTATTTATTTACAGAGACTTGAGCAATTCCTATTTCTCAGGCACTCTCTAGGTGCTTTTGATGCATTCAAACGCATTTAATCTTTATTTCAATTTTAAGAACTTTGATAAGTTTCTACAGCTCTTTTATAGTTTTCATTCCTAGAACATTTCTTCCATTCATCTTTTCTCTTAATAATATTCAGATACACCTAGCAGCTGGTATGTTTTGTAGGATAATTATTGGTCACTCATTCTACCATGATTTAGCTTAGCATTAAAGGTTTACAGAATTTCCTTTTAGTTTGTAATTTAGAAACAAGCTTGGCATTTACTTCTTGTTGATATTCTTTAAGTTTTATTGTACACAACAGCTTCAATTGGATAAGATCTCAAGGCCAAGCACAGTGGCCTATAATCCTAGCACTTTGGGAGGCTGAGGCGGGCGCATCACCTAAGGTCAGGAGTTCGAGATCAGCCTGGCCAGCATGGTGAAACTCTGTCTCTACTAACAATACAAAAATTAGCTGGGCGTGGTGGCAGCACCTGTCATTCCAGCTACGTGGGAGGCTGAGGCAGGGGAACTGCTTGAACCCGGGAGGCAGAGGTTGCGGTGAGCTAAGATTGTGTCATTGCACTCCAGCCTGGGCAATAAGACCAAAACATAGTCTCAAAAAAAAAAAAAAAACCTCAAATAATCAGTTCAAGGTTGAACTGCTAACAGTGAGATTTGAAGTTAACATCATTTAATTAATTAATTAATTTTTTAGACATGGGGCCTCACTCTGTGGCCCAGGCTGGAGTGCAGTGGCACCATCATAGCTTCCTGCACCTTTGAACTCCTGGACTTAAGGTGATCCTCCCACTTAGCCTCCTGAGTAGAGGATCAGGACCTTGAACTTAGCATTGCTTTTATATTTTTTTTATTTATTTACAGAGACTTTGGAACTTACTATGTCTCGGGCACTTTTCTAGGTGCTTTTGATGCATTAAAACACATTTAATCCTTGCATCAACTTTAAGAAGTAGCCACCATGCTAATCTCAATGCAGAGATGAGTAGCAACTTTGTGTAACTCCAGTCAAGGGCTTGATAAGCTTTTACAGTTCTCTTACAGTTTTTATCTTCCTAGAACATGTCTTTCCTTCATCTATTTTTCTAATTAATATTGAGATACACCAAGCAGCTGGTTACATTTTGTACGATAATTTTTTGTCATTCATTCTACAGTGATTTCGCTTAGCATTAAAGGTTTATAGAATTTCCTTTTAGTTTGTAAATTAGGAACAAGATTGGCATTCACTTCTTGTTGATACTCCCCAAACTTCATTATACACAACAGCTTCTCTCAAGTAGGATCTCACATAATCAGTTCAAGGTTGAACTGCTAACACAAGATTTTACATTAACATTTTATTCCCACTCTGTTGCCCAGGCTGGAGTGCAGTGGCACCATCATAGCTTGCTGCAGCCTTGAACCCCTGGACTGAAGGAATCCTCCTGCCTCAGCCTCATGAATACTTGGGACTACAAGGCATGACTCACCATGCCTAGCTGGACATTTTATTTTATCAGATAGCAGAGAGAAGCACTTGCATTACAAAAATAAAATACATAAAATTTACAATGAATTTGCCAGGTGTGGTGGCTCACACCTGTAATCCCAGCATTTTGGGAGGCTGAGGCGGGTGGATCACCAGGTCAGGAGATTGAGACCGTCCTGGCCAACATTGTGACACTTCATCTCTACTCAAAATACAAAAATTAGCTGGGTGTGGTGTTGTGCACCTGTAGTCCCAGCTATTTGGGAGGCTGAGACAGGAGAATCACTTGAACATGGGAGGTGGAGATTGCAGCGAGCTGAGATCGTGCCACTGCACTCCAGCTTGGCAACAGAGCAAGAGTCCATATCAAAAAAAAAAAAAATTACAAAAAATTAATGACTTTGCCAATCTAGCATATGACCTCAAATGGTAGTGGTTAAATTAGGAGCCAATCAGCCACTTTCAAAACACGTTTTTCATAATGAAATTTTAAGGGCAGTGTCATTGTTTATTTCTTCTACTGCTCATAGGTTTAGTTGTGGTCCTGCTGTAGGGCTTGTTAGAAAATTTCCTTGAGTTGCTTTAAATGGTCTTTTGAAAGCCAAATGCTGTAATCCTATAATCATTACAATTGGGAACAAAAGATACATTTCTAGGTCTTATTATAACTCAAAATCTTACTGATGGCAGGATTATTTATCCCCATTTATTTTTTCTAATATATTTAAAGCGCAGATAATTGTGTTTAATCAGTTGTCTTTTATGCTGAATCATTTGACCATATGAAGAAAGCAAATATTTGGACTTTTACCCCATCTCGACCAGAGGGATCAGTAAAAACCTGGAATGAAGAATTTCTTCATGTGCATACCTTTTTTTCTTGTGTGCAGTGCCCTTCATTCACACTTCTGTGCATTCACAAATTTGTGATTCCAATTTTTTGTATTAATTTAGAATCATTTATTAATTCCACAGTCAAGTTAATAAAATGCCATTGGGAATTTGTGGATCAAGATGGCCAAGGGCAGATCTATATTATTTCTAGTTAAAGAATTACCAGTTGCTTTGCTTATTGTACACTGAAGTTTATACCCTGAACTAAGCTATATCAGATGTTGGTGCAGTAAACTAGAAATGAAGTGGTAACAGGAGGCCTAAGGTAAAGACCATCTGAGAGCACTGTGAAACCGTGGAACGCTGCAGGGTGGTTGCAGAGCAGGAAATACTGCTTTGGTCCCATGAATGCCTTCTCAACACGGAGGTTGCATAAGGATCTCATAAGGAGGACTTGTGTAAGATCTCTGAGAAGGGAGGCGACCTCTGTTCACAAGATGTAGGAGGGTCTTTGCAAATGGGAATTTGCAAGAAGGAAAAGCCTTGCAGGGCAGAGATTACTGGAATGCCACAGGCTCTGCCTAGGTTCTCAGAATATGGAGTAATGTTGATTGCTCTGTGTCCAAAATGCACAGGAAATAAAAGCCCCGTGATGCATTGGGCATGGTCAGAACTGGTGGCGCCTTATCCGCTATGCTTCTGATGCATTAAAAGACATTTAATCCTTGTATAGATAAGTTTTACATGCATTTTCTCAAAATTCATTACTTGATCCATTTATTCATTCTAAACCCATGTCAAATGCCATTCTTTAAACCTCACCTTTTATTAAAGTTGATTTCATTTATTAATTCAATCAAATGCCATTGACGTTTATAGCAAGAGGCATCAAAGAAGGCAGAATGTTTCTGTCTGTTCTGGAATTAATGGGGTAGAGAGATGGGAAGGGCAGAGGGACAAGAGGCCTCACAGAGGTAGACCAGATACAATGACACCTGCCTCCCTAGTTAGAAACTAACTTCCAGGATTCAGGATTCAAGAGTCAGGAATAAAGTCCCAATATTTACAAGATATCCAGGTCTTTCTTGAATTCAGTGCTCATTTGGCCAAGGCTAAGATCTTCACACATTTTGCTTTAAGGATACAAGCTTAGAATGTGGCTGCCTCTGGAACATTTCATGCTAAAGAAATCCCAACAGGTGTGGACAAAGAATCTAGAGAGTGCCAGCCACCCTTCCATGGAACTCTGTTCAAGGCACCTCCTTGTGCTCTGTTACTTATGTTGGCCACGTCCTCAGGAATTTAGAGAAATGGACATGTTGTCTCTGAGTGGAAATGAGGGGAGGCCACTGGGCGGTCAGAGATTTTGAATCCCTGTGTCCTTTCCCTCCATCTCAACCAGAGACCACTTGTGGAAGCCCAAGAAAAGAAGACATGAATGTCAGAGGTGAATTCAGTCCCATGGATCCATTGTGGTCAGGGGATGGAAGCCAAGTGGCCCAACAGAAATAAAGTCTATGAGGCCTTGGTCACCCCAACGCTCTTCTCCATTAGAAGCTGCCTCTCACTGCAATCACGGACCCCAGGAGCTGGACATGGCATTCTTTATCATGTCTGATGAGGAGCTGGAAAGGTCCCAGAGCATATAGGCCTTGATCAAATTGGAGCCAGAGTGGAGTCAGGCAAAACTCTGCATTGGGCAGGGTCATATGTTTGTTTTAATTTCTTAGAGAGGCCATAACAAAGCACCACACACTGGGTGACTTAAACAACAGAAATTCATTGTCTCACGGTTCTGGAGGCTAAAAGTTTAAGATCAAGGTATTGGCAGTGCTAATTTCTTCTGAGGCTTCTTTCCTTGGCTTGTACATGTGTTCTCTCTATGTCTTCACATGGTCATTCCTCTGAATCTGTCTGTATCCTAATCTATCTTTTTTTTTTTTTTTTCTCGAGATGGAGTCTCGCTCTGTTGCCCAGGCTGGAGTGCAGTGGTATGATCTTGGCTCACTGCAGCATCTGCCACCCAGGTTAAATCCATTCTCCTGCCTCAGCCTCCTGAGTAGCTGGGATTACAGATGCCTGCCACCTCACCCAGCTAACTTTTGTAGTTTTAGTAGAGACGGGGTTTCACCTCTTGGCCAGGCTGGTCTTGAACTCCTGATCTCATGACCCACCTGCCTCAGCCTCCCAAAGTGCTGGGATTACAGGCATGAGCCACCACACCCGGCCCAATCTTCTCTTTTTATAAGGACAGTAGTCACATTGAATTAGGGAACATTCATATGACCTTATTTTACCTTATTTACCTCCTTAAAGACCTTTCCAAATGCAGTCACTTTCTCAGTTACTGGGGGTTAGGATATCAACATGTCAATTTGGGGGATACAGTTTGGCCCATAACAGTCTGGATTATCCTTGAGATTGCATTTTCTAAAGAATAAAATAAAGTAAATCTCTTTGGCTTGACTATGTCTCTTGACACTCCAAACTTTTTTTTCTCGCAATGAGAACCAAAAAAAGGAGAGCCAAAAGGTTGGTGTCACCCAACAGGTGAGCCATCTGCAACTCTGGCTGCCCAAGGCCCAGTGCTGTGTCATTCCTGAAAGTCTTGTTCCATTCTAGTGATTCTGGTTCCAGCTTTTCAACTGGAAAGAGGATTCTCTGCTAGAGGAAAAACTTTTCCTGCTGTGCAGGCTTATTTTCTTTATATTTGCAGGTCAAAAAAGTTGATGTAATAAAAAGAACATATTTGTCAAATTTTTGTAGTAATTATTTTTATCCTCATCAATACTCCATATTGTGATGAATATGTTGGCTTCATTTTGGTGGAAGGGACATGACACTGAACCTTTTGAGCCAGGATTACTCTGGGCCTTTTTATGGGATTTAGTTTCTGCCATGATGGGTAAAGGGAGAGCTCTTAGTGTAGGGTTTATTCTTTACAATGAACCATTCTGTTTGGGCAGCAGGTTTAGCTCTGAAAGCTTGAAGGTTAGGCAGGAGTGCAGTCCTCCTCCCCGTTCAAAAGGTCAAGGTAGAGCAGGTTCTTGTTCAGGGTACAGTGAGTGAGAACAGGGAAAGAGAGAGCATTCTTTCACCTTTTTGTGACATGCACACATCCAAGTTTCTGGTGTTTTAAATAATTGAAACTGAGACCTAGATCCACTTATCTGTAAAGCAGAACTGTGGAGGAGGGAAGCACATCATCCTCCCACTGGAGAGATCCCTGAAGAGAGATTTGTGAGCCCCCATTTTACCAAAAATGACACAAAATTTCATCAGAATAAAGTGAAATTGTGGCTGTATATGGGGCTTTATTTACAGCTTTGACTCCACACCTACTTCCCAAGACATGATCCTTCCTCAGGATACTATAGAATCACAGGGCTTAGACTTGAGGGGTAGGTAAGCTGTGATGGTGGTCTTCCTTTTTGGCAAATAGATGTTTTGGATTGCATGTATTTTCCAAAGAAGGCTGCAAAAATATCTTCCATCATACTAGTTTAACCCACCACTCCCTTATCAAGAGGTCAGGCCTCTCCACCCTCTGAAACATAAACAGGTCTGATATATTAGTCAATAAATGTGACAGAAGCATGGTTATCTCAGTTCTAGGCACTGCTATTAACCATCCTGCCTGCATCTGGTTTCTTTCACTTCCACCCTAAACCATGTAAAACTCCCAGGCCATCATCTGAGCCCGTGCATCACATAGAACCCTATGAGAGATCATAAAAAATTCTTAGTTACTATTTTCATGAATATCTTTTCTATCCTTCCACTTTCAACTTGTGTGTTTCCTTAGGTCCAAAGTGAGGATCTTGTAGCCACCATACAACAAGACTCTTTTTATTCTATCCATTGTGATCATCTTTGAGTTCTGCTTGGAGAGTTCAATCCATTTACATTTCAAATAATTACTGATAAAGAAGGACTTGCTTCTGTAATTGTGATGTTGGTTTTATGCATATCTTATAACTCTTTCAGCCCTCATCTCCTTTATTCCAACCTTCCTTTGTGTTTATTTTTTCTTTTGGGGTGGATGGTAAAGAAACCTTTAATGAAGATTCAAGGTTTGTAACGAAGACACAGAGGGCCGGCGCTCAGCCCCAGCCTCCTAACATGTACATGGCTCCCTGAAGGTTCTCCAGTCGATGCTGCTGCTGCTGTTTTCAAACCTTATCTCATCTGTGCTCAGCGTTAAGTGTCATCATCAATGAGAAGTTCATGGTGGCACAAGGGACAGGAATTTGTCTTGCTTAGCCAGGGCAGAATGCAGCTGGAATGGAAGAGGTGATGGCAAGGCATCTCAATGGCAGTCTCCTCCTCCTCAAATTCCAAAAGACACACGGGGCACTTGAGCTCAGGCTGAGAGCCTCTGATGACTATCCTGGGGAGGTTCACAACAGTCTTGGCAGCTGATGGAGGCAGGTAGTAGTCCCAATCTACTACCAACCCCAAGTCTTCAAAGTCCATCCTATTGAAAAGTGACCTTGCGAGCTCCAGCAGCAGGTTGGTTCGAGTCTCCTGCTCGGGGTCCAATGGCTCACACTTGTGTTTATTGAAATAGGATGCCATGGCTGCCCAGCCATCCGACGCAGCTCTCAGATCCTGTGGTTTTTTTCTAGTGATATGTTTTAATTGCAGTCTCATTTTCTTTTGTGTATATTTTATGAATATTTTGCTTGTGATTACTGTGGTATTACATGTAGCAATATAGTTATAACAATCTTGAATTCAAACCAACTTCAATCACATATGAAAACTCTGCTTCTTTCATCAACATCCCATGAATCCAGCACTTGAAGTTTCCACTTTCTGGGGCAAACCTTCATGGCCTTCATAGCCAGCAGTGGATCAAGTCCCTCCTCAAAAAAATAAGAAAGAAAGAAAAGAAAACTCTGCTTCTTTACGTCTGTTTCCACCCCTAATTTTAAGTTATTGATGTCACATATTACACCTCAGCAGCCTGGCAGGCTGGAAAGTCACAATGTTGCAGTCATCAGTCTAATATTTGTAGACCAGACTGACAGACTGGTAACCTAATCTGTAGTTGCTACTGTCATCTTGAGGCAGAATATTTTCTTGCCTTGGAAGCCTCATAGTTTGCCCAAAGGTCTTCAACTGATTCAAAAAGTCTCATTCACATTTTTTAGGGTAATTTAGTTTTCATAAAATCAACTGAGGCTAAGTGCGGTGGCTCACACCTGTAATCCCAGAATTTTGGGAGACTAAGGCAAGTGGATCACCTGAGGTCAGAAGTTTGAGACCAGTCTGACCAACATGGTGAAACCCCATCTCTACTAAAAATACAAAATTAGCTGAGTGTGGTGATTGATGCATGCCTATAATCCTAGCTACTTGGGAGGTTGAGGCAGGAGAATTGGTTGAGCCCGGGAAGTGGAGGTTGCAGTGAACCGAGATCGTGTCATTGCACTCCAGCCTGGGTGACAGAGTGAGTCTCCATCTCAGGAAAAAAAAAAAAACATCAATTGATATTAGATTTAATCACAATTGCAAAACACCATCATAGCAATATATACATTTAGTGTTTGATTAAATAACTAGGTACTATGGTTTAGTCAAATTAACACATAAGACCAACCACCCCAGTCCGTGCTTGTGAACTTGGCACCCATAAACATTTTCTTAAACCATGCTTAGTCTCCAAATAAAAACAATTACAAAGTCATACTTTTGGCAATGATAATACAACTATCTTACATCCAACTAAAAACACACTAACCCTTTCCCCAGAAAAAGATTCAAACTGAATACATGATATGCACTCTTCTCTTTGATATACTGTAAACTATATACCATGTTTAATAAAAGTTAAACCATCATTAATAAAAGGGAACTATTATTAACACATCTTATGTTTTATTGTAAGATGATAAGAAAACAATGAAAACAAAGGAATTTGCTTAATACATGTATGGATATATACACACAGACATAAATATCTTTATAAAAAATAAGGAAGTAATAGAATATTTACCATCTCTATTTCTGTAACTGGTCACATGGTTACAGCTGGTTATTTATTTATTTACTTATTTATTTGAAACAGGGTCTCGTTCTGTTGCCCAGGCTGGAGTACAGTGGCATTACCTTGGGTCACTGCAACCTCCACCTGCTAGGAACAAGTGATCCTCCTACCTCAATCTCTTTAGTAGCTGAGACTACAAGCACACCACCAAGCCTGACTAACTTTTGGTATTTATTTCAGTAGGGATGGAGTTTCTGCATGTTGCCCAGGTTGGTCTCACATTTCTAGACTTAAGCAATCCACCTGCCTCAGCCTCCAAAGTGCTGGGATTACAGGCATGTGCCACCATGCTGGCCACAACTGGTATTTATAAATAGCTTTTTTCACTAACCATACCATATTTCCATTACTTCCAGCAAGTCCCTCAGCTGATCATGTTTCTTTTCCTGCTTGTGCGACTCAGACATTCATTCCTGAAGGGTATGGGTCATTAGTAGTCCTGCCTGACTTGGGCTGTTGTAGTTTTTATTGACTTTAATTGTAGGACAGAGTATTACTAAGAGATATTCTAACACCTCTCCTGTGTTCCAAACAGTCTTATTTGCTACCACTGTGTAGTAGCAGACAAACTTCCCCCTGATGACCAGGACCAATCACCCCAGACAGTGCAGTAACCCCTTCTTTTGTCTGTTGATTCAGAAGCATGAGGAGCTGAAGGGGCTGGGTGGCTGCCTTAGCTTCCAGCTCAGTGGAATCATTTCTGTGTCTCCTGAGGGAGCATTCCTCCCTTTGGAAAACCTCTAGACCCTCAGGACATAAGGTTGTGGGGACAGGAAGCAAAGATTTTGCAATTGGAACTCTGTAGGTAATAGTGAATCTTGTGACTCCCATTTCTATTTGGTAATTTCTGGACACACGGATCTTGGCTATGGGATGAACAGCACCATACGTTGGATGCTGATTCAGAGCATATGCAATTCTGGAGAAAGTTGTGTAAAAACCCACACATTCACAGTAAATGCATGCTCAAAAGGCCATAGTGCCCTTCTGTAAAACCAGCTGCTTCAGGATGATGGAGAACACAGGAAGACCTGTGCATTTCATGGGTCCATTGTGGCACTTAATTTTCTGTGAAGTGAATTGCTTAATCCCAAGCAACACTGTGTAGGATACCACATAGTAGATATGGCATTCTAAAGTCCATGAATATTGCTCTGGCAGAAGCACTACTTGCAGGGAACATAAATTTGTATCCAGAGGAAACATCTGTTTAGGAAGAATAAACCCCTGCTTCTTTCATGATGGTAATTGTTCAATGTAATCAACCTGCTCCAGTAGCTGGCTAATCACCTCCAGGAATGGCGTCACATTGGAGACTCAATGTAGGTTCTGCTGATGGCAGATTTGGTACATACTCAGCAGTGGTTGTAGCCAGGTGGGCTTTGGTGAGTAGAAATCTATTTTACTGAGCCCATGCATGATCTCCACCTGTACCACCGTGGCCATTTTGTTAATGAGTCCACTAAGCAAAGAGGATGACAGGTATACAAACAATGAGCCATCCTATCCACTTTATCAAAACCTCTCCTGCTGAGGTCACCTTTTGGAATTAGTCACATGAGAGACAGATATCTGCACATTTTTTGCACATTTAGAAAGGCCTATCAGCATAGCTTATCCCCAGAACCTCTTGCCAACAATTTTCCAATCATGTTCTTTAAAATTCTCTGACCATCCATCAAGCCATTGGCTATAGCCTATAAACCCATATACAGTCACATCTGTGTTCATTTCTCTTTTGAAGCAAAATTAATAACCAGCTACACTACTCAAAGTTCTGTCTACTGGGAATGTCTCCCTTCAACACGGTTCTTCAGGGATGTCACAGAAGGGATGCCTGCATATCATACAGAACTAACTATCCACAGATCTTAGTTTTCCCTTCCTGAGTCAACTAATTTTAAGGAACTCTCCTATGATGCATTAGGTACAGGCTATGGGAGAAAGGTAATGTAGCAGAACTGGGAGCCATGAGCATGTGGGACATTTCCTGGTGTCATTTAATTGTGCCTTCAGGGCTTCCTTCAACCTGATCTCCTGTATACCAGTTCCTCTAGCTGATGGAGCGCTGCTATGCACACTCAACATTATGGCTTGTGGGTCAGACAACACCCAATTAATGATGGGTAGCTCATGTCACATGGCCATTTCGTGGCCCATAGTGACACATTCAGTCTCTACTAAGGCCCAGTTGCAAGCCAAAAGCTTTTCTCAAAAGGTGAGTTGTTATATGCAGAGGGTAGCAGGGCTTTGCTCACAGCTCCCAGTCCTGCAACATTACCTTTTCTCTCCTAGCATGCATCTAAAATTATTCTCTGTGATTCACTTACAGGAGGCTACCAAAGGCTCCAAGTAGTTCCCATCTGCCTCTGTCAATTCAATCTCTGTTGGATCATTTTATTCAAGTGGTAAAGTAACTTGCACAGCATCCTGGACCTGTTGCAGAGTCTTCTTATGTTCTGGGCCCCACTCAAAACTGGCAGTTTTTCAGGTCAGATCCCTCAGTAAATGGGCAAGAGTAGCACACCCAAATGAGAAATATGGTGCCTCTGAAATGACAGTGCAGTGCGTGTTGTGCCTGCTTTTTGGTTGTAGGAGGAGCCAGATGCAACACATTATCTGTCACCTTAGAAGGACTATCTAAATGTGCCCCCATCACTGGACCCCTAGAAATTTCTACCGGGGGTTGGTGGGGGGCTTCTGATTTTTATCAGATACATTTCCCATGCCCTGACACACAAACTTATTTTTAATAAGTCTAGAGTAATTGCTTCTTCTTGTTTACTAGATCCAGTCAGCATAATGTCATCGATGGAATGGGTCAGGGCAGTGTCTTAAGGATGGGAAACGTGATCAAGTTTCTTGCAGACTAAATTATAATATAGGGCTGCAGAATTGATATATCCCTGCAGTAGGACAGTGTACATGTATTACTGGTCTTGGCAATTGAAAGTAAAATCTTTAAAATTCATCTGTTCTCCACACTGATCAAATAAACTAGTTGAAAGGGCATCTGATGGGAATTGTTTACCTGCATACTTTAACCTTTTGGTGATGACACTAACCCCTGTACTCCCTCCAGAAATGGAGTATTGCATTTGGTTTACTATTTTTCTAAATAGAATCAGTTCTACTGGATTCCACCTATTCATTTTTGCCTTCTCTCATGGGGAGGAATGATAAGTGCAAGTAAATGCAGCACTTTCAACTGAAACATTCAGGTACTTGCACTGGGATTAATCAAGGAAACAACTCAACCCATGGATCTTTAGATACTCCAGGTTTCTGGCTCCCTGGCAAAAGTAACTGCAACTTCTGCAAAATGGAAGGTTAGACCCCCCACACATACCCACAGGAAAGAGGCTGAATCCACTGCAGGCCCCACTTCCATATGGCTTCACAGGATGAGATTCTTTTGGCTTAGAATTCCAGCCACCTGCAGCAGAGTTGCACCTACCTGGGACAGAGCTCCTCAGGGAGGGGTGGGCCTCTGACTTTGCTGTTTGGTTGACTATGCCATTCCAGCCTTCAAGCTTCAGAGTGTCCAAAGAAACCAGGGGTCAAAATAGACTCCCAGCACAGCATTGCTGCTCTACAAAAAAACATGGCCAGACTATGTTTTAAAACAGGTCCACAATGCTGTTCCTCCTGACTGGGCCAGATCTCCCAACCAGGGTCTCCAGCACCTCCCACAGGTGTGTTTGGGCTGGCAATAGGCTGTAATTCACTGAGACAGAGCTCCCAGAGGAAGCGGCAGACTGCCATCTTTGCTGTTACATAACCTTCACTGACGATACCTCTAGGTACTGGGAAATCTGAGGAGCAGGCCCCCAGTAAACTGCAGCAGCCTTACAGAAAAGTGGTCAGACTATTAAAAGACGAAACAAAACAGGAGGAAAAAAAAAACCCATTCAAAAGTCAGCAACCTCAAAGATTGAAGGTAGATAAGCCTCAAGAGATGAAAAAGAATCAGCACAAGAATGCTGAAAACTAAAAAGCTAGCAAGGGTTCAGAACCAGGCTAAGGTTGAGATGGCTGAAACAACAGATGTAGAATCCAAAATATGGATAGGAATGAATTTCACTGTCCTAAAGGAGTACACTGTAACCCAATGCAAGGAAGCTAGAAAACATGATAAAATATTGCAGGAGCTGAATGACAAAATATCCAGTTTAAAGAAGAGTGTAACCAACCTTACAGAACTGAAAAATGTACTACAAGAATTCCATAGTGCACTCACAATATTAATAGCACAATAGAGCAAATGGAGGAAAGAATCTCAGTGCTTGAAGACTGGCTTTCTGAAATAAGACAGGAAGACAAGAATAGAGAAAAAAGAATAAAAAGGAATGAAAAAAACCTCCCAGAAACATGGGATTATGTAAAAAACTGATTCTATGAATGATTCGTGTACCAGAAAGAGGTGGAGAGAATGGAAGCAATTTGAAAAACAGTTCAGGACATCATCCATGAGCATTTCCCCAACCTAGTTAGACAGGCTGATATTCAAATTCAGAAATGCAGAGGACCTCAGTAAGTTACTCCATGAGAAGATCATCCCCAAAACACATAGTCATCAAATTCTGTAAGGCTGGAAATGAAAGAAAAAACATTAGGGGCAGCCAGAGAGAAAGGCCAGGTCACCCCCAAAGGGAAGCCAATCAGACTAACAGTGTACCTCTCAGTGGAAATGCTATAAGCCAGAAGACACTGAGGGCCAATGTTGTACATTTTTAAAGAAAAGAATTTCCAACCCAGAATTTCATATCCAGCCCAACTAAGCTTTAGAAGCAAAGGAGAAATAAGATTCTCTTCAGACAAACAAATGCCAAGGGAATTCATTACCACCAGACCTGCATTATGAGAACTCCTGAAGGAAGGACTAAATTTGGAAAGGAAAGACAGTTACCAGCCACTACAAAAACACACTCAAGCAAGTATACAGACTAGTGACACAATAAAGCAACCACATAAGCAAGTCTGCAAAGTAACCAGCTAACGTCATGATGACAATATCAAATCCGTATGTATCAATACTAACCTTAAGTGTAAATGGGCTAAATACCCCATTTAAAAGACACAGAGTAGCAAGCTGGATAAATAACCAAGACCTATCAGTATGCTGTCTTCAATACACTCATCTCGCATGCAGTGACATACATAGGCTCAAAATAAAGGGATGGAGGAAAATTTACGAAGCAAAAGGAAAACAGAAAAAAGCCAGGGTTGCAATCCTAGTTTCGGATGAAATAGACTTTAAGCCAACAAAGATCAAAAAGGCAAAGAAGGGCATTACATAATGGTAAAGGGTTCACTTCAACAAGGGGGTCTAACTATCCTAAATATATATGCACCCAATACAGAAACACCCAGATTCATAAGGCAGGTTCTTAGAGACCTTCAAAGAGACTTAGAATCTCACATAATAATAGTGGGAAACTTTATTTATTTGTTTGTTTGTTTGTTTGTTTGTTTGTTTGTTTTTGAGGCTAAGTTTCACTCTTGTTGCCCAGGCTGGAGTGCAATGGCATGATTTCAGCTCACCACAACCGCCACCTCCCAGGTTTAAGCAATTCTCCTGCCTCAGCCTCCTGAGTAGCTGCAATTACAGGCATGTGCCATCATGCCCAGCTAATTTTGTATTTTTAGTAGAGACGGAGTTTCTTCATGTTGGTCAGACTGGTCTCAAACTCCCAACCTCAGGTGATCCTGAGGGAAAACAAAAAAAAAGCCTCGGCCTCCCAAAGTACTGGGATTACAGTCATGAGCCACCGTGTCCGGCAATAATGGGAGATTTTAATTCCCCACTGACAACATTAGACATATCATCAAGACAGAAAATTGACAAAGATATTCAGGACCTGAACTCAGCTCTGGATCAAATGGACCTGATAGATATCCACAGAACTTTCCACCCCAAAACAACAGAATGTGCGTTTTTCTCATTGCTACATGGCACTTACTCTAAAATCGATTGCATAGTCAGAAGCAAAACACTCCTCAGCAAATGCAAAATAACTGAAATCGTAGCAGTCTTTCGGACCACAGTGCAATCAAATTCAAAATCAAGAATAAGAAACTCACTCAAACCATACAATTGTATATAAATTGAATAACCTGTTCTTGAATGATTTTGGGGTATATGATGAAATTAAGGCAGAAATCAAGAAGTTCTTTGAAACTAATGAGAACAAAGATGCAATGTACCAGATGGTTGCGGAAAAGCTAAGGCAGTATTAAGACAAAAATGTATACCAGTAAATGCCCATATCAAAAAGTTAGAAAGATCTCAAGTCAACAACCTAAAATCACAACTAAAAGAATAAGAGAATGAAGAGCAAACATATCCCAAGCCTAGCAGAAGATGAGAAATAACAACAACAACAAAATTAACAAAGGTATTATCTCCTTAAGGAGACAAAGACACAAAAAAACATTCGAAAGATCAGTGAATTCAGGAGGTTATTTTTAAAAATTCATAAAATAGACTGCTACCTAGATGAATAAAGAAAAGAGAAAAATTCAAATAAACACAATCAGAAACGATAAGAGGAACATTACCACTGACCCCACAGAAATACAAGCAACCACCAGAAAATATTATAAACACCTCTATGCACAGAAACTAGAAAATCTAGAAGAAATGGATAAATTCACATACATATCCCCACCCCACAAGACTGAACCAGAAAGAAATTGAATCCCTGAACAAATAATGACTTTAAAATTGAGGCAATAATAAACAGCCTACCAAACGAAAAAAGCCCCAAAACCAGATGATTGACAGGGGAATTCTATTAAATGTGCAAAGAAGAGATGGTACCATTCCTACTGAAACTGTTCCCAAAAAATGAAGAGGAAAGACTCCTCCTAACCCATTCTATTAGGACAGCATCATCCTGATACCAAAATGTGGCAGAGATGCAACAAAAAAAAAAAAGGAAAACTCCGGGCCAATATTCTTGAACATTGATACAAATTCTTCAACCGTATTCTGGTAAACAGAATTCAGCAGCATCAGGAAGCTTATCCACCACAATCAAGTAGGTTTCATCCCCAGGATGCAATGTTGTTTCAATATATGCAAATCAATAAATGTGATTCATCACATAAACAGAACAAAAGATGAAAACCACATGATTATCCCAGTAGGTGCAGAAAAGGCTTTTGACAAACTTCAACATCTATTCATGTTTTTAAAAACTCTCAATAAACTAAGTACTGAAGGAACAGACCTCCAAATAGAAAAGCCATCTATGGCAAACCCAGGGCCAACATCATACTGAACGGGCAAAAGCTGGTATCATTCCCCTTGTAAACAGACACAAGACAAGGATGCCTTCTCTCACTAATCTTGTTCTACATAGTATTGGAAGTAGTATTGGAAGTTCTGGCCAGGGCAATCAGGCAAGTGAAATAAATAAAAGGTATTCAGATAGAAAGAAAGAAAGTCAAACTATTTCTGTTTGCAGATGACATAATTCTATATTTAGAAAAACCTGTAGTCTCATCCCAAAAGCTTCGTAAGTTGATAACCTCAGCAGTCTCAGATACAAAATCGGTGTGCAAAAATTATTAGCATTTCTACATGCCAACAACAGACAAGCTGAGAGCCAAATCAGGAATGAACTTCCATTCACAATTGCCACAAAAAGAATAAAATACATGCGAATACAGTGACCTTGCAAGGTCAAAGACCTCTACAAGGAGAACAACAAACCACCTTTCAAAGAAATAAGAGATGACGCAAACAAATAGAAAAACTTTCTATGGAAAGTTCATGGATAGGAAAAATTAATATCATGAAAATGGTGATACTGCTCAAAGTAATGTATAGATTCAGTGCTATTCCTACCATTGACCTTCTTCACAGAACTAGAAAAAGCTATTTTAAATTTTACATGGAACTAAAATATGGCCCAAATAGCCAGAGCAATCCCAGACAAAAGGAACAAAGCTGGAGGGATTATGCTACCTGATTTCAACTATACTTCAGAGCTAGAGTAACCAAAACAGCATGGTACAGGTACAAAAACAGACATGTAGACCAATGAAACCAAATATAAAACCCAGAAACAAGATCACACACCTACAACTATGATCTTTGACAAACCTTGTTGGCAGCATTTGAGAGCAGGTCCTAAGCCTGACTGCTGGGAGTGGGGAGGTTCTGAGCCATAATCAATGGCATGAGCAACAGGTGCCTTAACGACATACTCCAGCTGCAGTAGATAAGTGTGCCAGAGCCTGTTTCTTGTCACTAAAGAATGCTTTGTTCCCTGTGAAGAATATTTTTAGTCAAATGGTGATTATAACTTGCTTGCTGTCAATAAATGTGTGGGTCAGTCTCTGTTGGAGGCTCTCAGTTAGGAATGCTGAGGCCCACTATCTGTCCCATACCTTTTTGCTCTCTATCTCTGTGTCTGTTTATTAATTCCTTCAGTGCCACCTGGGTTGGGATCTACCCGACCAAGCTGGTCTCAGCAAGTAGCGCCTACGTGGAGCTTGAACCCAGGACAAAGGGTCACCAGAGTTACGGCTGCAGAACGTGGAACTAAGCTGGAGAACACCCGAGTATTCTTAAAGCTATACCCGTGGTAAAAAAGGAAACTTGGAAGCATCAGGGTAATAAATAGGACAAAGGTCCAACAGGCATGAGGCTTATTTGAGTCTACTTTGGCAGCTCCTCAAGAAAGGGGGAATTAAAGTTAATCTCTGTCAGCTGTTTTCAATGAATTTGTGCTTTCTTACTCAGTTCTTCTGCTGCTTTCTTTGTCTTTCATTGCTTTATAAAGAAGGAGCTAGGGATATTCCAATCTCAGTAAGAAGGAAGACTTATGGGGAAAAGGAAAAATAAAAGTGGGTGGGGGAACCCCAGCAGGAAGCTCCACCCAGGCCCATAGCTAGGCCTGGGCAGGAGAAGGGAGCAGAGCAAGCCAAAGGTGTCTCCTGTAGCCAGGTGCAGGGGTGTGGGGAATGGGACAAAGCTCAGAGAAAGCTCAGAGGCGTTCAAGCCAACAGGCTCAGCCCAAAACCAGCAATTGCTGCCCAGGCATCGTGAGAAAACAAAAAGTAGCACCTGGGTGGGGCCAGCACTGATGCCTGCCCAGACCCCCACTGCTGCCTCTGGCTCCACAAATGTCCCACAGTGTTCTTTGTAAACAAGTAACTTCCCAAATTCTAATTCTTTGCTAAAATTTAAGGATTTGTAAGATTTTTTTTCCTAATATTAGCCACTATTATTTCAACCCTACCTTTAAATGGGACTCTTTTAAAATCTAATTAAGTAAAACAGTAACCTCTGGGGTAAAAAATTACAGCTAGTCCATGAATTAGTAAGAAACATTTAGAAGCAAGACATATGGATTTGCTCCTCAGTAGAAAAAAGTTTCCTAATTAACTGACAAGTTGCAAAACGTGCTTTCTATCTTAAAAGGCAAAAATACTGGCACAAGCCTTACCCATAATTTTGTAAATTTGGATAATAAATGTCAATTAGCTATAAAAGGTGGCCCAGGAATTAGCTAAAAAGCAATTAAAGGCTAAGCATGTAAAATCACACCCTTTAAAGGAGAACTTTAAACCAAATTACATATTAGTTAAGTTAAAAAGTAAAAATTTCAAGCCCATTCTCAGAAAGTAAAAGAAAATTGTATGTAAGTGTGGTTAAAAAACATATGCATAAGACTGATGAGAGATAGTCTTTGCTCAGCTAGTCACTGTTTTCAAAACAGCTTGCCAGTTTAAAGTCCATAAACTTAGCTTAAAAACTTAATTGCTAGCTATTCTCCTGTGGCTTTAAGCACATGATTCAAGTATATTATTTAAGTCTCTGCTTCCAGAGATGTTTTTAGATTTCTCTTTAAAACTTTCTGTTACCAATTTCAACTTACCATCTTAATAATTAATGCAGCAAGTTCCTAAGTTAATTCTAGCATCACAGAAATTCCTTTAAGAGGAATTTGAAGCAATTTACTTCTTCATACCTCCCCTTTAGTCCTGTTTAACTGTATCCCACAAGTTTTGATATGTTGTATTTCCATTTTCATTTGTTTCAACAAACTTTTTGATTTCCATCTGAATTTCTCTGTTGACTCAATGTTTATTCAGGAGCGTGCTGTTAGTTCCATATACTTGCCTAGTTGCCAATGTTTCTCTTGGTGTACATTTCTAGTTTTATTCCACTGTGGCCAGAGAAGATATTTGATATGATTTCAATTTTTGAAAATTTGCTGAGATTTGTTTTGTGGCTTAACATAGGTGCTCTCCTGGAAAAAGTTCCATGTGTTCATGAAAAGAATGTATATTCTGTAGTGTTAGATAGAATGCTCTGTAAATATCTGTCAGCTTTATTTGGTCTGAAGTTCAGTTTAAATCCAATGTTTCTTTCTTGGTTTTCTGTGTAGATTATCTGTCTAATGCTGAGGTTTAGATGTTAAAGTCCCCACTATTCTTGTAATGGAATCTATCTCTCTTGTCAGAGGTAGTAATTTTACAGGCTGCTCTTTGTTAGTAAAGAAAATGATTTGGGGGCTGCATTTCATTAAAAGAAAAACCTTACTGAGGACTTCTGTACCCTCACAATCTGCCTAAATAATTTCTTCTTAACTCCTATATCACTGCCAGACTCTGAGCCAAAATGAGGTGACACAGAGAGGCTGGGACTGTGCAGAATGCATTTTAGTAGAAACAGCTGAGTGGCAGTAGTGATGTCCAGTTGCCAGATGCAGCAGTGACATCTATACTAGCCTCAGGGTCCAGTGTCCAGCACCAGGGTGTCAGAGGTGTGAGCAGTGGCGTCTGTGCTCAGCAGCAGGGGCAGTTGTTCCTAGGAGGGACCTGATCCAGATTGGGCTGTGGATTCTGTTCCTGGTTGTGTAATTTCTAGCCTTGTTCTGTGGCCTTCTCCACAATAAAATTAGCCCCCAATGCCATGTATTACTACTTTATGTGTGCCTTAGAGAAATTTATTTTCCATAGTTTGCTCCAAAAAGTGAGTGAGAAATCAGTGTGTGGCCCAGTGTCAGAGAGCAGCATTCAGAGGTGTTCTTTGTGTGAGAGCCACATCCCAAATTGTCTACCTGGCCTCTATGCCGTGGTGGAGAGATCAGCAGGGAATAGCACATCTCATAATTGATGATATACATTCTCCCTTTTATTTCTGAGAGAAAAATCTTCTTTTAAACAAAGTTTGAAAACCCACCCCATCCACCCACCCTGGTCACTCTGATCTCTGATCTCAGTGATTCCCAATCTGGCTCCCAACAGGGAAGGCAGGGGCTTAGAAAATACTCAGGCCACTTCTCAGAACACCTGTCTCAGAGTATTATGCACAAGACCAAGACATCACTTATATAACAAGCACTACGGGTGAGGCTGATGCACAGACATGTGGGATCCTGGTGTGCTTGATCTGGAGACCAGAAACATAGGCTCCAGTCTTGTCATAAATCCAGAATCTCTTGCTCAACCCTGGACTTCCTGGATCTCAGCACCACGTCCAGGTGATTCCTATGCACATGGGAGGTCCTTGTCTAAGTGTCATCTAGACATGGGGTCAGAACTGTGCCGTCTGCTCTGGGTGTGGTCTGATCAGATCCCTTAGAACTGGAGGTCCAGGGTTCAGTCCTTGCACTCATTCTGTCCTATAACCAGTCACTTCCTTGTTGCCCTCAACCATGCTTGAGGTAATAAGTATTGTTTATATGGTGTGACCTCCTAAATCTATGTCTCCAGCCCAGTCTATTTCTCATTTTCCCTAAACTCTAGAGTTGTCTGTCCAACTGCCACCCCAGCTCCCTCACCTGCATTCCTAGTAGACATCTCCTCCACTGGGTGCCTGCGAGGCCCCCTCCTCAGTACGCTACTGCCAGAGTCTCCCCATTTCCACAGTAGCTCTACCCTTCCTTCTACTTACTCATTTTACAACTGTGGGTGTCCTTGATTCGTCTTTCTCACACTATAGACACAATCCATTGGCAAATGTTGTGAGTCGATCTAAAAATGCATCCAGAGAGAGAGATCCAAGATGGCTGATCACTAGCAGCTCAGGATTGTAGCTCCCAATGAAAGTGCAGAGAACGAGAGGACACCACACTTTCAGAGGAATTTTTGTTGCTCACGCACCAGGAGATTCCCAGCGGAGGAGCCCCACAGGTCGCCAGCGCGACTCTTGTGGCTGGCGAGGCGGTTTTGCCGCTGCCTTGGTGTGGCGGTTCTTGGTGCAGAGTCAGAAAAGCACCATTAATCTTAACGTCGCTGTTTTGGCCGGCGCAGTGGGTTGCTCAGATTTTAGCGCTGGGAATCAACAAGTTGGAAGTCCACTCAGAAACCCAATTATAAAGACGGTAATTATAAAGACCACAGATGGATAAATCTATAAAGAAGGGAAGAAACCAGCCTAATAAGGGTGAGAATACCCAAAATCAGAAAGCCTCTCCCTCTACAGGGGATCACAGTTCCTCATCAGCAACGGAACAAGGTCTGATGGAGAACGAGTGTGTTCCATTAAGAGAAGTAGGCTTCAAAAGGTGGATAAGAAACTTCTGTGAATTAAAAGAACTTGTTCTAACCCAATGCAAAGAAACTAAGAACTTTGAAAAAAGGTTTGACGAAATGTTAACAAGAATACACAATTTAGAGAGGAATATAAGTGAATTAACGGAGCTGAAAAACACAACACGACAACTTCGCGAAGTATGCACAAGTTTCCATTGAAAGGACAAGGACAGTGGAGCAGTGAACCTGACCCAGTTGAGGACTGACCACATAATGCCCATGATGGACTCAACAGCAACTGGGCACAGGCCCCATCCACACTCGGCTCCTCACAGCCTTTTCCATCCCCACCTGCAACAGACTCAGCACAGCAAACATGTGGATTCTGGAAGGTTCCCAGGTCTTTATTTACTCTCCCAAATTTTAGGAATTGACTTATTTAATTAACCCATCAACCTCTCATGAAAAATATTTGAGAAAACACATTTATATTCAGATTCTTATTTTCAGTAGGGAAGTAATCGGATGTAGCTCAGTGCACCATGAAGTTGAGACAGAGATGGAGACACCCAGCCCTACCTCTCTGGAACAGGAAAGATGACTGGGGAGGGAACACAGGTCAGCGTGGGGACAGCGGTCATGATGGACACGGGGTGGGCTGTCTCTCCACCTCCTCACATTACGCTAACAGGGACGCAGACACATGCAGACGCCTTTGCAGAAAGAGATGCCAGAGGCTCTTGAAGTCACAAAGGGGAGGCACGAAGAAATCCTGCATCTCAGTCCCACACAAGGCAGCTGTCTCAGGCTACAGAAAACAATAGGTGTCATCAAATTCATGTCAGTCATGGTAAGTGATGACACTCTGAACAGCCCACCACACACTTGAAACACCCCACTCAAAGAATCACGATTACCCAGTCCTTTCCCCTCTGCCTTACCCCGTACCCACTTCAGACCCCCAGAGTCTCACCTTTACAAGCCGTGAGAGACACATCAGAGCCCTGGGAACTGTCACTGCCTGCGGTAGAACAAAAACAGGACCTGGTCAGACCCCACAGGAGATGTGGGACAGAAGGAATTATGGGGTGGGTGAGCTCCTCCACACTCCCACCCCTACCACTTACACGCAGCCTGAGAGTAGCTCCCTTCTTTTCCACCTGTGGGAAGAAAGTATCCTGTGAGGAGATGGGGAGGAGGCAGAACCACGATATCTTAGAGAAACCTCCTAGTCTTGGACCCAACAGAAGTTTCCAGAACTATCACTACAGACCCAGGGCAGGATCAGGAAACACAAGGAAAGCAGGTGTGTGTCCTGGACCAAATGCCCTCCTAAGGTCTGTCCTTAGCAGGGACCTTCCCCTGACTTGTGAATGCTGGAATCAGGACCCCAACACTACAGTCATCAAGGTGATACATCTGTCCTTCATTGCCACATGTGCTTCACAAAAGAGTAAGTGCTGGCACACAGGGCCCCAGGCTGGATTGGCCCATGTGTGGATGGTGCTTCCCAGTAATGAGGCAGGGAACACTTCTACCTGGGGCTTGAAACCCCCAGCTGGACAAGAAAATGCAGACTCCACTCCTCACGCCTTCCCTACCTGAGCTCTTCCTCCGCAACAGCACAGCAGTGACCACAGCTCCAGTGACCATGGCTCCTAGGACACCCAGGCCAGCAACAATGCCCACAATGGGGACAGTGGGCTGGGAAGACGGCTCTGGGAAAGAAGAGGGAAGTGAGGGGTCCTGACCCAAGGCCTCAGCCCTGACCCTGCTAAAGGCTCCAGAAGGGCATCTGCTTTCCCTGAGAAGAGACATGACTCCACATCCCCTCCTTACCCATCCCCCTCCTGACCCCATCCCCCTCCTTACCCCATCTCAGGGTGAGGGGCTCCAGCAGCCCCTTGTGCTGCACATGGCATGTGTATCTCTGCTCTTCTCCAGAAGGCACCACCACAGCTGCCCACTTCTGGAAGGTTCCATCCCCTGATGGCCTGGTCTCCACAAGCTCCATGTCCTGAGTCTGCTCCTCCCCATCCCGCTCCCAGGTCAGTGTGATCTCCGCAGGGTAGAAGCCCAGGGCCCAGCACCTCAGGGTGGCCTCATGGTCAGAGACGGGGTGGTGGGTCACATGTGTCTTTGGGGAGTCTGACGGGATGAGTCAGAAAATTCAGACACTTTGCATCTCTCATGGGACACCCCAGCAGCACCCATGTGACCATTCTGAAATTGGACAGGACGCCTGGGGTGGGGAAGGGAGCACAGAACCCAGATACCAGCCTGGAAACAGGCACCTGGGACAATCTCCTATTCCTTGGAAAGTTCTAGTCTCTGAGGGAGGAACAGCGACTTCTGGTCCTGACCTGAATGGAGGCCGGGGGACTCAGAAAAGCTGGAATCAGACCTCCAAAGACACTTGAGAGTGAGGCAGAGAGCAAGGCCTGAGAGAAAAAGTCACAGCACCCAAGGCTGCTGCAGGGGTCAAAGGGGACCCCTGATCAACATTCCAGAGACTGTCTCCCCTCCATTTCCACAGAGCCATCATCGCTTAATTGTCCTAGAGAGCAGAGGAAACTCAGGAAAACTCGTGTCATTCTCCATTTAAGGGAGAGCGATATTCTAGCGCTGATCACATTTTCCTCCCCTCCTCGCGGGAGACCAACCCGGGAGATCTATAGGAGATGGAGAAGGCTTCCTACTGCCCCTGGTACCCGCGCGCTGCAGCGTCTCCTTCCCTTCCTCCAGGTGTCTGCGGAGCCACTCCGGGCACTCGTCCTCCAGGTAGGCTCTCATCCTCTCAGCCACATTGTTCGCCTCCAACTGGCGCTGGCTGATCTGAGCCTCCGTGACTGTTGCAGTCCAGGAGCGCAGGTCCTCGTTCAGAGCGATGTGATCCTTGCCGTCGTAGGCTCTCTTGTCATACCCACGGAGGAAGCGCCCATCTGGCCCCACTTCGCAGCCATATATCCTCTGGTAGGTGTGAGACCCTGGCCCCGCCCCCGCGGTCAGCCCCACCCCTCGAGCTCCCACCCCCACCCCCACCACCAACAACCCGCGGGGACTTTGCTTAAACTGAAAATGCTGGGGCTGTCTCCCGTCCAGGGTCTGGGCGGGTCCCGCAGCCTCGGGGTGGACCTCGAAGCCGGAGACTCGGGGAGACCCGGGCCGTCCGTGGGCGACGGGGAGGGGTAGTGACCTGCGCCCCGGGCCGGGGTCACTCACTGGGGTCGCTCAGGTTGTAGTGGCCGGCCAGGATCCTCATGGACATTTCGCTACTCCGTGCGTCCGCCTTGAGGCAAGCTGTCTCCTGGTCCCAGTACTCCGGCCCCTCCTGCTCCAACCACGGCGCCCGCGGATCCATCCTCTGACTCGCGGCGTCGCTGTGGAACCGCTCGAACTCCATGTCGTCCACGTAGCCCACGGCGATGAAGCTCGGCTTCCCACGGCCGGGCCGGGACACCGCAGTGTAGAAAAACGTCATGGAGTGGGAGCCTGGGGGAGAGGAGGGGCTGAGACCCGCCCGACCCTTCTCCCGGCGCGGCTCCCCGGTCCTGCGCCCCGCAAACGGACCTCTCCCTCCTCCCCGCAGAGGCAGTTTCCCTCCTGACGCCACACTCACCCTCCAGGGTCTGGGTCAGGGCCAGGGCCCCCGAGAGCAGCAGGAGGAGGGTTCGGGGCGCCATGACCGCCATCTTCGGCCTCTGGGGAGAAGCTGAGTCTCGGTGGGTGACTGGGGACTTTAGAACCGGGACCGCGGCGACGCTGATTGGCTTCTCTAGAAACCCGGCACCCAATGGGAGTGGGAACTGGGATGCGTCACGAGTATCCAGGAGGAAGGACCCGACACTGCTAAAAGTGAAACTCGTTGTGTCACTTGTGGGGAATCCCCAAGGCTGCGCGTCCCCAGTGCAGACACGGCTCTCAGTGCCTGAAACCCTGAGAGCCACGCCCGGGACCTGAGACTTTGTCCTGATCCCTCTTCTCCTACACCAAGCCTCTTTGTCACACTGACTGCCCGAGTCCTGGCCAAGGATCTGTCTGTGGAAACCAGGGAGAGACCCCCCCAGGCTACGCCCAGCCCCTTCCCCTTCACTTCTCGTCCTGGAATCCCCCTCCCTGAACTGGACTCTCTGCCTCCCACTCCTTACCTCTCCACTTGGATTCTTGTACGAGGAAACTCACCACGGGGAACTTGATGCCAGAGAGTGAGCTCGCCCGGGGAATGGACGTGTAGAGACAGGGGTTTTCTCTAAACCTGGTGAAGTTTTGTCTGAAGGCACCAGATAGAGATTCTCATAGAGACCAGTTTCCTTTTTGTTTATTAATACAGTAGGTAGCACAATATTGGTAATCCCTGAACGATTAGAATTCCAATCTGTAAAAGACCTGTGTCAAAATGGAGCTACAATTAAACTCTCTAAGCTCCTGAGTTTTACTTTCCCAGACTATGGATCTGTGACTGTGGGTTGTAACATTTAAAATTATCTTCATTCACTAGTCCAAGTTTCGCTGTGTGAGCCGAGAACATCTCCTGAATACAAAGAAGCATGTTTGTTACTGTGTATTAAACCGGGAGCCTGCAGTCATCACTCAGAGTTGCAAGTGCTCCATGCAGTCCCAATGCTCTTCGCTGAGGCCCCATCGCTGCCCGTTTTCATTATGCACATCTAAGCAGTGTGCATATTTTATTTGGACATTGAACATTTTTGTAACCCTTTTTTTTAATCTTAAGGAGACTATTCGTTTTTAGGCAGTCCCACAAAATGTATTAAATATCGAATGCAAAGAACCCCCTGCTAGGCTCTTCCGCTGCTTTAGAATTCTTTCCCCTGCTCCTTTTCCTCACCTCCTGCTTCTCCAGCCCTTCTCTCTGCCCCTCTCATCCCTCACACCCACCCCTCCCCTTAGTCCCCACCACCCTGTCACTCCTGAATTGTGGCACTGACACTGTCCCTCACTTCCTGCCCATGTCTGTTCTCCCCACAGTGCTCAGCAGTCCTGGTAATGTGACTCGTGTCATTTCTTCACTTAAAATGGTTGGATTCTACCATTGTGAGTGAAAAAGTCGAGACATTCTTCGTCGAGAGTCAGCCGCGGTTTCCTGCTTCAACAGTGCTTGGACGGAACCCGGCGCTAGTCCAGCCCGCCGCCCACAGCCAGCCCTCTGTCACCTCCACACCGCGCCCTCGGACCGCTCCAAGGCCCCGCCGCCTCTCCAGCGCTGAGCAGCCGCCGTGACCACCGACCGCATCACCTTCGCAGGTGCGCCAGAACTACCACCAGGACTCAGAGGCCGCCATCAACCGCCAGAACAACCTGGAGATCTACGCCTCCTATGTTTATCTGTCCATGTCTTACTACTTTGACCGCTATGATGTGGCTTTGAAGAACTTTGCCAAGTACTTTCTTCACCAATCTCATGAAGAGAGGGAACGTGTGGAGAAACTGATGAAGCTGCAGAACCAACGAGGTGGCCGCATCTTCCTTCAGGATATCAAGAAACCAGACCATGATGACTGGGAGAGCGGGCTGAACGCGATGGAGTGTGCATTACATTTGGAAAAAAAGGTGAATCAGTCACTACTGGAACTGCACAAACTGGCCACTGACAAAAATGACCCCCATTTGTGTGACTTCATTGAGACACATTACCTGAATGAGCAGGTGAAATCCATCAAAGAATTGGGTGGCCACGTGACGAACTTGCGCAGGATGGGAGCACCCCAATCTGGCTTGGCAGAATATCTCTTTGACAAGCACACCCTGAGAGACAGTGATAATGAAAGCTAAGCCTTAGGCTAATTTCCCCACAGCCACTGGGTGACTTCCTTGGTCACCAAGGCAGTGCATGCATATTGGGGTTTCCTTTACCTTTTCTATAAGTTCTACCAAAACATCTACTTAAGTTCTTTGTACCATTCCTTCAAACAAAAATATTTGGTACCAAAAAAAAAGAAAACGTCTACCATTTTCTATATGCTTTCAATTTGTCTCATATCTTTATGTTTCTGTTCCTTCTTTGCCACTTTCTTATGTGTCAAGTACACATTTTTTAGGTTATGGTTTTAATTCTCCTAGTGGCTTTTAGCTATATTTCTTTACACTTACGTTTTATTGTTGTAAGAATGGAAACCCAATTCCTTGACTTTTCACAGTGAAGTTCAGGTAATATTAAACTGCATCCAGCAAAATAAAGGACACTTGTAACAGTAAAGTTTCATTTAGCCTACTATTGTGCTGTTATTGTTGTATATATTACACCAATATACAATATAAACTCAACAATACAGTGTAATAGTTTTTGTTTTAGACAAGCAGCCATATGTCTTTAGGAAATTAAGAAAATGAGTGTGTGTGTGATATGTGTGTGTGCATCATTTCTGTTGTTAATTGTTCCTTTTTGTGTATCTGGGTCACATCTAGTATCATTTCTCTTCAGCTTGAAGAACTGCCTTTAAAATTACATGTAGTACAGGACCCCTAGGAAATGAATTTTATGGTTTGGATGATCTAAAAATGTGTTTATTTGCCTTCTTCCCCCCACTCCCACTTAGGAGTGAGAGCATGTGGTGTTTGGTTTTCTTTTCTCATGTTAGTTTGCTGAGGATGATGGCTTCACACTTCTTCCACGTCTCTGCAAAGGACATGAACTCATTTCTTTTTATGGCTATGTAGTATTCCATGGTACATATGTACCACTTTTTCTTTATTCAGTCTATCATTGATAGGTATTTGGGTTGGTTCCATATCTTTGCTACTGTAAATAGTGCTGCAGTAAACATACATGTGCATGTGTTTTTATAGTAGAATGATTTATATTCCTTTGGGTATATCCAGTAATTAAATTGCTGGGTCAAATAGTTTCTGGTTCTAGATCTTTGAGGGATGGCCACACTGTCCTCCACTATGGTTGAACTAGTTTACATTCCCACGAGTGCTTTCATCATTCTTGTTTAAACACCTAACAGGCATCCTAACCAGTGCAACATGGCAAGAAAATGAAATAAAAGACCAATAGAAGAACCAGGCATGATGGTTCACACTTGTAATCCCTACATTTTGGGAGGCTGAAGTGGGAGGATCATTTAAGTTCAGGAGTTTGAGACCAGCCTGATAGTGAGACCTCATCTCTACCAAGTAAAAATAATTTTAAAAGGAAAAAGATCAACAGACAGGAAAGGAGGAAATATGTCTTTGTCACCAGCTTCATTGCACATGCAGAAAACACTAGGAAATTCTGAAAAAGTCTCTGGAATTAATTATGGAATTTGCAAAATAGTTCAGAAAATATATGTAATAATCCACTTAGGTGAGCATGAAAAGACAGCAAACAATACTGGTCATCAAAGAAGTGAAAGTAAAAACCACAATCAGAAACCACCACACATCCCCTAGAATAGATAAAGTTAAAAAGACATATGATAAGTCTAAATACTGGCAAGAATATGGAACAAATACCAATGTCTGTATTGCTGGTATGAATGCAAAAAATGTTGCAGCTGATTTGTAAAGCAGTTTGGCAATTTCTTACACAGCTGCCCATCCATTACCACATGACCCAGCAATTCCACAAATATGTATTTATCCAAAAGAAATAAAAGTGTAAGGCCACATTTGTGAACAGTTACTTATAGTGGCTTCATTAGTAACACAGCCTAACTGGAGTAATCCACATGTCTATCAACTGGAGAATAGAGAAACCAATGAATAAACTGGGATTCCAGCAATACTCAGCAGCTGCTCAGCAACAAAAATGAATGAATGGCATCATCTCAAACACTGTTATGCTGAGTGAGAGACCAAACAAAGGACTACATCACATATGATTGCATGTCCATGAAATTCTAGAAATTTCACTAATGCAGTGACAGAAAGCAGAGCAGTGGTTGAGTGGAGGGAAGGGCTGGGGGTGGGAGGCAAGGATTAAATAGAAAGGGGCATAGAGAAAGTTTTTAGGGAAAAGAAACTGTTCTCTACAGTGCCACAATTCTGGAGTGACTGGGTGGTGGGAACTAAGGAGAAAGGAGGGAGGAGAGGGGCAGAGAGAAGGGCTGGGGAAGCAGAAGGTGAGGAAAAGGAGCAGGGGAAAGGACTCTAAAGCAGTGGATCAGCCTAGCAGGGAGTTCTTCGCATGTGGTGTTTCTCTACTGACCAGTGTGGTACTTAAACGACTACAAATAATTACCAATATTCACCAAAAAGCACAGATAAAACTGGTAAATTTTATTATGTGTAAATGAAAGGAGGAGGAGCTGAACAATGAGAACACATGGACACAGGGAGGGAAACAACATACACCAGAACCTGTTGAGAGTGGCAAACGAGGGGAGGAAATTTAGAGGACGGGTCTATAGGTGCAGCAAACCACCATGGCGGACAGCATGTATATAACAAACCTGCACATCCTGCACATGTATTCTGAATCTTAAAGTAAAATAGAATAAAATAAGTAAAAAAGAAAGTGCATGTCTTACATGTACACATATGTTCATTGCAGCACTAGTCACAACAGCAAAGACTTGGAATGTCCAAGTTTTTTCTTGTGAGACTTATAACCTATATAGAGTATATTACGTATAATATCTATAACATAAAAGATGGACGTTTCATAGAGGATAGATGGTTGCAAGATTTTTGTATTTATGGTCACTAGTATATTATTAACTGAAAGTGGGCCATGAACTGTTAAGAATTAGTTAAGTTCTGAAGGAAATTGAGACACAAAAAATCATTCAAAAGATCAACAAATCTCACAGATGGTTTTTTCAAAAAAAAAAAAAAAACACCTCGCCAATCTTGAGTCTCATCATCCGACGATTTCAGAACTATAGTGAATACAAAAGTAATTAAAGAACAGTCCTGGAAGTGGAGTTACCCCTAAATATGATGGCCCTGGGACATCTGGCCCTCCCTGATGGACCTCTTCCACATGGGCGCTTTCTGCAGTGACTCTGTTGCCTTGCTATTTCACTCTACCCAGTGTCCTGACCCAAGAGACAAGAGGTGTCTGCTGCTGTGTCCACATGTGGAGAAGGAAACCATGATGGTGTCAGTACATTACAAGCTTGGCATGACAGCTCACGCCTGTAATCCCAGCAATTCAGGATGCTAAGGCAAGATGATTGCTTGAGATCAGAAGTTGAAGACCAGCTTGGACAACATGGTGAGTCCCTCGTCTCTAAAAAAATATTAAGAATAAGTAAACTTAGCTGGGCATGGTGGTGGGCACTTGTATTTTCATGTATTAGGGAGGCTGAGGTGGGAAGATCACTTGAGCTCATAAATTCAAGGCTGCAGTAAGCTATGATCACACCACTGTACTCCAGCCCAGGCCACAGGGTAAAATATTGACTCAAAAATATATACTGTAAACCTTTGCTCACTATGGGTTATTTCATTTCTTATTTAGTCAATGTGTATTTTGATTTTATTTTACTGGCAGCACAATAAACCAGGACATGCTGAGACTAGAAATCACATCCATTTTTCAGTGTTAAAGAGCCAAGTCCAGGGAGGTGAGAAGGAGATAATCCTAATTAGCATTGAAGATTCAGGGACAACGAGAAGGGCTGGGCTGGAAGGTTTTTACTTGGAACCTGGAGGATGAGCAATGACATCTCTCTCTTCACCTTAAAACTCATCCTGGCCATCCACCTCCTGGGAGCAGGAGCAGCAAAGCAGTGCCACCTGGTCATCCATACGCTTCCTTTTGCAGATCACGCACAGCCTTGAGATCCACCTTTTCTTTCTATGCACCTGGGATTTTTTCACTGGTCACCAGGCTGAGTCATCTTTCTTGTAAAGCAAAAGAAGCGTGAGGTTGCTGGGGGATTAATGGTGTCATCTCCACCTTTGATGAAATCCATGTCACTGTATTCAGGGGAAGGGCCAATCCTTACTCCTCATGCAGAGAGGAGGCTCTTGCCGTGAAGGCACCTGTGGAGAGGTGAGGACCTGCTCCCTTTACACTGATGGCCAAGAGCCTGCAGATGGCAGAGAAGGCTTCCCCTTAGCTGTGTCCTATCAGGTTCTTTCAGAAGTCAAGGAGTAGACCTGCATATTGCCTCTGGTGATGTGAGCTGCACGCACACCTAGAAGTTTTACCTTTAGAAATATGCTTTTGTGAGAGTTTGAGCTGCCGGGCTGCCACAAGGTTCCCGAATCCTGCGTGCAAACCTGTCTGCAAGTCGAGATGTCGCACCCGTTCCCCCAAGCCAAGCCCTCCAACCCCAGTAACCCTCGAGTCTTCTTTGAAGTGGACATCGGAGGGGAGCGAGTGGGTGGAATTGTCTTAGAATTGTTTGCAGATATCGTACCCAAAACTGCGGAAAATTTTCGTGCACTGTGTACAGAAGAAAAAGGCATTGGACCCACGACTGGAAAACCTCTCCATTTCAAAGGATGCCTTTTCATCGAATTATTAAGAAATTTATGATCCAGGGTGGAGACTTCTCAAATCAGAATGGGACAGGTGGAGAAAGTATTTACGGTTAAAATTTTGAAGATGAAAATTTCCATTATAAGCATGATCGGGAGGGTTTACTGAGCATGGCAAATGCAGGCCCCAAAACAAATGGTTCTCAGTTTTTTATCACAACAGTTCCAACCCCTCATTTGGATGGGAAACATGTGGTGTTTGGCCAAGTAATTAAAGGAATAGGAGTGGCAAGGATATTGGAAAACATAGAAGTGAAAGGTGAAAAACCTGCCAAATTGTGAATTATTGCAGAATGTGGAGAATTGAAGGAAGGAGATGATTGGGGAATATTCCCAAAAGATGGCTCTGGCGACAGTCATCCAGATTTCCCTGAGGATGAGGATATAGATTTAAAAGACGTAGATAAAATTTTATTAAAATCAGAAGACTTAAAAAACATTGGAAATACTTTTTTCAAATCCCAGAACTGGGAGATGGCCATTTAAAAATATGCAGAAGTTTTAGATATGTTGACAGTTCAAAGGCTGTTGCCAAGACTGCAGATAGAGCCAAGCTGCACCCTATAGCTTTAAGCTGTGTACTAAATATTGGTGCTTGCAAACTGAAGATGTCAAATTGGCAGGAAGCAACTGACAGTTGTTTGGAGGCTCTTGAAATAGACCCATCAAATACCAAAGCATTGTACCGAAGAGCTCAAGGATGGCAAGGATTAGAAGAATATGATCAAGCATTGGCTGATCTTAAAAAAGCTCAGGAGATGGCACCAGAAGATAAAGCTATGCAGGCAGAATTGCTGAAAGTCAAACAAAAGATAAAGGCACAGAAAGATAAAGAGAAGGCAGTATATGCAAAAATGTTTGCTTAGTAAGGACTCAATTTTGCTTATTGTGTGATTGTATAAATGCAGTAAGAAAATGTAAAGGTTTTGTCTATTAAAAAAAAGAAATATGCTTTTGTACGCTTTTATTCTATCGATTCTCCTTGAAATGTATATTGTGTGGTAAAGCTTCTTATAGTGTGCATTTTGCTGATTGCTCCCAAGGTGCAGTTTAATATGTATTTCTATGATCTGTATTGCCTCTAAATTGGTAATTGGCTATGGAGGTTAGCTTAGAGTCAAGCTTCACTTCTATTTCACTTGGACTTGTTTGATAGTACCGTATTGTATTCTTCCAACAAGAGGAAGAACCTCACATTAGTTTTTCTTTTATTGTGTTGTTAATTGCCACTGCTGTTCAATTGTTAAATCTGTTAATTCCTATGGGTTGCAAAAGAGTTATTATAGTCTCAGTCTCTCATTCCTTCCTCATTTATTATCTGAATAATTTCTAAACTAAGGTATTTACCCTCCTCTACTGTTTACTACTAGAAACTTGTTTGAGAGACTAAGCCAAGCATCTACTCATCTATGACCCAGCAATTGCACTGTTAGTTATCAACCAATTGAAATTCATGTGTGTGCCAAAATTTATGAAAACATTATTCATGCCAGCATGATTTGTAAAATCTAGATACAGCAGTGAAGGGGAAAGTAGCATGAGCTATTTATAAAGTGGAGCTTTGGACAGCCATGGCAGTGAATAGGCTGCAGCCACACACAGCGAGATGATGAGACCCAGGGGCATGATGGTGACTGTCTAATGCCATTTAACTAGAATTGGCAGAACTAATCTGTATTAGGAACCAACGATGGCTAGTCTAGGGTAGGGAAGGGTGGTTTATACAGAAACCACCCTTTGAACTTATACATAATATTATTAAACACCCAAAAGTGTTTCCGGGAGGCTGTGATTGCTGTACTTGATGTGGGTGTTGTTTGCACGAGTGTTCACTTTGTGAAAATCCACTGCCCGCTTGTGGATTGTCCTCCTTTCTCCATGCATGCTGTCCTTCACTCAAATATACATTTCTGAAGTTTTGAAACAATTCTATCTACAGTAAGAAGAATCACTCCTACTTCACATCCTTGGAAATTCTGTATTGAAAAAATTAGTGCAATTTTTTTTAATTCCAGGAAATAAATACATATGAAGAGGAGAATCTACAACAAGAGCTGTAGGTTTGGGAGCTGACACCAGAACACCTTTGGAAATGGCTGTCGAGCCAGGAACTAGGAATCAAAACCCAAACAAGCCCAAGCGGGGTGGAGGATGTGAAATGATGCCCCAGTAGTGCATGAATGAATGCGTCATGGGCAGTGGCTCATGGCTTGGCTGGCCAGCCACGAACTTGGGAAAAAGAGTTGCAAAATTAGGAGGTGGAGATGAGAGATACACATAGGCCTCTTGATATAGTCAGAGTGTGTGAAGATAGTGGTTGTGTGTGGATGCCTTCTAGAGGGCCTTTAAGGGGCTGGGGCTCCCTGTAATCAGGTGGGCAAGATGGCTTGATGGATAACACCACTCAGCCACACAGGGCTTGCTTATGGACAAAGTGGCTGTGGTGACTGGGACGGACACTGCATGGGCACAGCAATGAACTCACCACTTACCAAGGCTGACCTGGCAACTGCCACTGTTGAGGGCCCAGCCTGCCAAAAGCTGCCCAGCTGTTTCTTTGGACAGAAAAATTAAACAGGCAGTGGTAATTAAGAATAAAATAGCATTATGACAGATAAATATTCCACTAAAGATACAGTAGAGGTTTAAGTAATTGTGAAACTATGACTAAGATAATGTCAATGGGAAGGACTTACTACAAGAAAAAGAAGTTAAAATGGCTGTAAAACTTTATTTCCCTTCAGGCATATCCAGAATGTTTTACAGATAAATTCTGCCAAAACTTCGAAGAAGGTTACTGAACTTATGCATAATATTCAAGAGAATGAGGAAACACAGAGAAAGCCAGTGAACTCATTATTGTTTATGCATAAATCGCATAGATTCTAAAGCCAGCTAGGGAATACATAAGAGAAAAGCATGATAGGATAATCACTTCTAAGTAATTAGATGTAAAAATACTGAGAAAAATAGTTGTAGACTGTGTCCACCAATGAGCTATAAGCAAATTAAATATCCTGCCCAGGCTATGTATCCCAAGAATAGAAGAATATTTAAACTTCAACTCTGTAATGCATTTTACCACTTAATTAAAAAATAACAGACAGAGGTGATCACATTTCACTAGATGTGGAAACTACTACAGATGAAATCCAACACTCCCTCTCACCCACATTTCTTCAGTTATCTCCACTTTTAATAACTTGCGATATGTGCTCGCTTTGGCAGCACATAGATTAAAACTGGAGCAATACAGAGAAGATCAGCATGGCCTCTGCACAAGGGTGACACACAAATTCATGAAGCCTGCTATATTTTAACTCTCAATAAACTAGGTATTGAAGGAACATATTTCAAAATAATAAAGACCATCTAGGACAAACCCACAACCAATATCATACAGAATGGGCAAAAGCTGAAAGCATTCCCCTTTAACACCAGCACAAGACAAGGATGCCCTCTCTCACCACTCCTATTCAATATAGTATTGGAAGTTCTGGTGGGGCAATCAGATAAGAGAAAGAAAGGATATTCAAATAGGAAGAGAGGAAATCAATACGTTTGTTTGCAAATGACATGATACTATAACTGGAAAACCCCACTGTCTCAGCTGAAAAGCTTCTTAAGCTGATAAGAAACTTCAGTAAAGTCTTAGGATACAAAATCAATGTGCAAAAGTCACAAGCACACCTATACACCAACAATAGACAAGGAGAGAGTCAAGTCATGAAAAACTCCTATTCACAATTGCTACAAACAGGATAAGATGCCTAGGAATACAGCTAACAAGGGAATTGAGGGGCCCCTTGAGCAGGTCCTTGAAGCTCAAGGAAATCAGAGAGGACACAAAAAAACGCTCCAGGCTTATGGATAGGAAGAATCAATATCTCGAAAATGGCCATACTGCCTAAAGTAATTTATAGATTCAATGCTAATCTCATTAAACTACCATTGACATTTTTCACAGAATTAGAGGGAACTCTTTTAAAATTCATATGGAACCAAAAAAATATTGTATAGCCAAGACAATCCTAAGCGAAAAGAACAGAGCTGGAGGCATCATGCTACTCTACTTCAAGCTATACTACAAGGCTACAGTAACCAAAACAGCATGGTACTGGTACAAAAACAGACACATAGACCAAGAGAGCAAAATAGAGAACTCAGAAAGAAGATTCCACATCTACAGCTATGTGATCTTCAACAAACCAAAACAAGCAACTGGGAAAAGATTCCTTATTTAAGAAATGATGCTGGGAGAACTGGCTAGCCATATGCAGAAAAATTAAAACTGTACCCCTCCTTACACCATATACAAAAATTAACTAAGATGGATTGAAGACACAAATGTAAAACCCAAAACTATAAAAACCTTAGAAGAAAATCTAGGCAATAACATTCAAGACACAGGAACAGTCAAATATGTCATGATGAAAAAGTCAAAAGCAATTGCAACAAAAGCCAAAATTGGCAAATGGGATCTGATTAAACTAAAAAGCTTCTGTACATCAAAAGAAACTACTATCAGATTAAACCTACAAAGTGGGAGAAAATGTTTGCAATCTATCCCTTTGACAATGGTCTAATATCCAGAATCTCCAAGGAGCTTAAATAAATTAACAAAAAACAAACAACCCCATTAAAAAGTGGGCAAAGGACATGAACAGACAGTTCTCAGAAGACATTTACATAGCAAACAAACATATGAAAAAAAGCTCCACATCACTGATTATTAGAGAAATGCAAATCAAAACCACAATAAGATACCATCTCATGCCAGCCATAATGGAGATTATTAAAAAGTCAAGAAACAGGCTGGGCACAGTGACTCATACCTGTAATCTCAGCACTTTGGGAAGTCGAGGCGAGTGGATCACCTGAGGTCAAGAGTTCGAGACCAGCCTGGCCAACATGGTGAAACCCCATCTCTACTAAAAATACAAAAAATTTATCTGGACATAGTGGTAGGTGCCTGTTATCCCAGCTACTCAGGAGGCTGAGACAGGAGAATTCCTTGAACCCAGGAGGTGGAGGTTGCAGCGAGCTGATAAGGTGCCACTGCACTACAGCCTGGGTAACAGAGTGAGACTCCATTAAAAAAAAAAAAAAAAATTCAAGAAATAGCAGATACTAGCGAGTTTGCAGAGAAATAGGAATGCCTTTACACTGCTGGTGGGTTTGTAAACTAGTTCAACCATTGTGGAGGCTGATGTGGCCATTCCTCAGAGATCGAGAACCAGAAATGCCATTTGACCCAGCAATCCCATTACTGAGTATATACCCAAAGGAATAGAAATTATTGTATTACAAAGATACATGCACACATATGTTCATTGCAGCACTATTTACAATAACGATGACATGGAATCAACCCAAATGCCCATCAATGATAGACTGGATAAAGAAAAATATGGTACATATACACCATGGAATACTGTGCAGCCATAAAATGGAATGAAATCATGTCCTTTGCAGGGACATGGATGGAGCTGAAAGCCATTATCCTCAGCAAACTAATTTAGATACAAAACACAAAATGCCGCATGTTCTCACTTATAAGTGTGAGCTGAATAATGAGAACACATGGACTCAGGGAGGGAACAACACACAGTGGGGCCTGTCATGGAGTGGGCTGGGAGAAGGAGAGGGTTAGGAAAAATGGTTGTGCATGCTGGGCTTAATACCTAGGTGATGGGTTGATAGGTGCAGCAAACCATAATGGCACACATTTGTCTATGTAACAAACCTTCACACCCTACACATGTACCCCAGAACTTATAATAAAAATTTAAAAAGAAGTTTTTCAAATAGTGATCAGAGCTCCACCAAAAAAAAAAAAAAGAAGAAGAAGAAGTTGTGATCAGATTGGGCCTGCCCAGATAATCCAAAATAATCTTCCCATCACAAAGTCCAAACCCTTAATCATATCTGCAAGTCCCTTTTGTTCTGTAAGATAACATATTTTAAAGTTCTGAGGCTTAAGGTTTGGATATATTTGTGAGGTTATTCATCTGAGTTTCACAGTGAATATGGTGGCTGAATAACGTTTAACATTAGTTAAACTCTTAGAAGGTGGAAAGAGAGTAAATAAAAGGAAGCATTCCATAAAGAGAGTATAATCAAAGATTAAGCAAACGTGTGTTTAATCCTGTGAAGGAAAGAGAACAACATCTGCTCATGCTACCCTGGAGTGTCAGATGCTAAAGACAAATGATGATCTTAAAGGTAGCCACAGAAGAAACACAGATCATCTGAAAAGGAACTGGATTAGCATGTAGCTGACTTCTCCTCATCACCCACAGCAACCAGAAGAGAGAGCATCCCTTGAAGAGCTCAGGGAAGAGCAATGTCAAAGCAGAAATTCGTGGCTGGCAAATCCATCTTTCAAGAATAAGAGCAAAATAAGGACATTTTAATATAAATAGGACTGTTGGTACATTGGCAAGTTTCCTACTTTAAGAATATTTAGGTCATAAAACATATAGGAAAAGAAGAAAGAATAGGAAGAGGGGAGGGAGGCAGTGAGGGAGAGAAGGAAGGAGGGAGAGAGGGAGGGAGGGAAGAAAGGAGGGAGGAAGGAAGGAAGGAAGGAAAAAAGGAAGGAAGGAGGGAATGAAGGAAGGGGAAGGAAGGAAAGAAGGAAGGAGAGGGGGAGGGAGGGAAGGAGGAAGGGAGTGAGTCAAGGAGAAGAAAGAAAGAGAAAGAAAGAAAAGAGAAAAGAAAGAAAGAAAGAAAGAAAGAAAGAAAGAAAGAAAGAAAGGAAGGAAGGAAAGAAAGACAGAAGAAAAATTAATTGGTAATCATAGGTAGATGTAAATCAATATTGTCATTATAAAATATTAATAATGTAGAGTTAAAATGAAAAAATTATGTAAAGTACTTAATATTTTGTTGTATTATTACTTCCTCATCCATCTTCCCATCCCTACCTAGGCTGTGCCATCCATGAGGTCTGAGGAAGTTTTATTTCTTTTTCTAAGACTCCAATTCATGGAGTGCAGTACCCAAGATAAGGTAGAGATTTGATGAATGTTTACCAAGTAAAAACATTTCCTGAAGACAATTTCAGGCCAGGAATTGTGATGCATAAGCACAGTTCAAAAGCAGCTGAGGGGAGTGACATCAGAGAACATGATGGCATAGAAAACTCCAGGAGCCCAGCCCCCCACAAGAGGGATGACACAAGAAACAGTAGGGTTTGGGAAAGCTTCCGTATTCCTAGGAATCTAGATAGTCTTGTACATGACTAGTGAGGTAGTCCCTTGTTCACACGTCTAGCTGACTGTCTATAATACACAAGCAAGAAGTAAAGGCAAAGGCAGAGTTGTAAACGGCCCAACTGACTGATGAAGGCATGATCCCCACACACCCAGAGACTGGTTGAAAAGACTGGAAATTGTTCCCTTTTTGGCTCAAGACATTTAAGGAAATCTCTGTCAAAACACTAGAAGACCACTGAGCTAACTGAACAGAGATTTCAGTGACCACACACAATAAAAACACAGTCTATACAAAAATAGTTTAGAAAAATGTAATTTCCAGTTACCACATTATAATATTGAAAATGTCTAGTTTTCAACTTCAAAAAACATGAGTTATGTATGTATGAATGTATGACCCCTTCACAGGAAAAGCAATGGACAGAAATTGTTCCTGAAAAATGCCAAGCACTGGACTGACTTACTAGACGACTTTAAATCAACAGTCATAAACACAGTCAAAGGGCTGAAGGAAATAACTAAAGAAAATCAGGAGAACTACATTTCACTAAAGAGCGAAAATCAATACAGAGGAAAAAATTGTGAAAAGGAACCAAATGGCAATTCTGGAGCTGAAATGTACAGGAAGCAAAATAGAAAATTCACTGGAGGGATTCAAGGGCAGATTTCAGGATGCAGAATGAAGAATCAGTAAATGTGAACATAGGTCAATTGAAATTGTCCCATTTGAGAAGCAGAAGGGAAAAAGTATGAAGAAAAATCAACAGAAGAGATCTGAGAGACAACATCAAGCATATGCGTTTGGGAGTCCCCAGAAGGGAGAGGAAAGAAGTGTGGAGGGAGAAAGAATATTTGAAGAAATAATGACACCAAACTTCCAAAATTTTATTACAAACAGGAATCTGGGTATCCAACACATGCAAACTTGGAATATATTCATCAGCCTCTTTGTTATTGTGACAAAATACACATAAACACAAAATCTACCGTTGTAACCATTTAAGTGTACAATGCAGTAACATTTGGTAGATTCACAATGTTATGTAGCCATCATCCCTATCAAGTTCCAGAGCATTTTCATCACCCTGGAAGGAAACTCTGTACCTGTTAAGCAGTCACCTTCCACTCTCCCCTGCCACCAGCCCCTGGCACCATTAACCCAGTTTCTGTCTCTCTAGATTTCCTTCTTCTAAATATTTTATGCAAATGGAATCATAAAATATATGACCTTTTGCGACTGGCTTCTTTCATTTGACATGTTTTTAGGTTAGGGTTCATCCAAGTTGTAGCATGTATCAGTACGTTATTCCTTTTACGGTCAAATAATAGTCCATTGCAGAATAGATTACATGTTGTTTATCCATTCATCAGTTGATGGGCATTTTCTTTTACATTAAATAGAGAAAATAAAAGAGGAGTTACAAACCACCCCCTGCCCAAATACTTGCTTTTCTATTTACCTATGAAGTTACTTTTAGCTGTGTACTTTTTTGTTTCATATGGCTTTAAGTTACTATCTAATGTCCTTCTATTTCAGCCTGAAATAAAAGGCTCCTTTTAACATTAATAGTAGAATAGGTTTATT
>NW_016107339.1:15056609-15070303 GCF_001604975.1 Cebus imitator | reverse complement strand
TTTTTTTTTTTTTTTTTTTTTTTTTTTTTTTGAGGCTATTTTCAAATCTGGAATCACAGAGGGGTTCTGGGGGTAAATGTTGAGTGAAATCACAGGGTCTCAAGGGCAACTACCTCAGAGAAGACCATCACCTTTTCATTAGGCAAAGCTGGATTAACTTCACTAAATGTGGTTGAATGTAATTGGCAAATAATTCTCAGCAGAATACAGGAGTTCAGTGTCTTTAGCTTCATCAGGATCTGCCTAGATGTCCCCATTCAGATTATCAGGATCCCATTTATTCCCAATCAACACCTTCACTTCAATGACAGATATCAACTGAGTTTGGGATTTGTTCTGTGTTGCAATTTAGCCACACATAGGTTGAGATTCTGGGTTTATTTTTCAGAAATGTCAGCCCTGCAGCTATAGGAGATTAGGATTTCATTCAAAGGAGACATAAAAACTTTTAGGTGATTTATGTGGATCATGAGCTGGATGGAGATTTGCAGCCCTGAGTCCATCTTTTCCTTTCCTCATTTTGTCCATCACAATTGGTAGCAATCAGCCACTCACCTTATACTTGCTAGTTTAACTAAGTCTTCCAAGGTGTCAAATACATGGTCAGCCAGATCTTTTAAGTATTTGATTAGGTCTATCCAATGGTGATATTCTGAGTATTAGCACTCTCTGTACTACTGGAAGTAGAGGCATTTGTGCCTTTAAATCTAAAGAGACTAGAGAACCAATTCAAGAAACTCCCCCCCAGTTTAGTAAATTCATTCTTAAAATACTCTTCCAGTGTCCCTGTGCCCCAGAAAGCTGGGCTGGGCATGGTCTGAAACCTGGTGGACCAAGAACAGCTGGCTCATCTGGGGTGCACTATGCACTGGTGGGTCAGCAGCCCACAACAGTGCTGGGTTTATGGGCACCAAGCCCACTGGGGAGTCACACACACTGGGTTGGGTTCCAGCCAGCATTATGTTGAATAAAAGTGATAAAATTTGGTATCTTATCTTGTTCCAGTTGTTAGAGGAAAGACTTTTGAATATTCTCTGTTCAGTATGATGTCAGCTGTCACTTTGTCATATACAGCCTTTATCATTTGAGCCTATGTACCCAGTTTGTAGGGGGGTTTTATCATAGGGATGGTGAATTTCACCAAAAGTCTTTTCAGCACCTATTGAAATGATTGTCTGGTTTTTGTTTCTGATTCTGTTAAAGTGATGAATCTTGTTTATTGATTTGCAAATATTGAACCATCCTTGCATCCCTGGGATGAATCCCACTTGAGCATGGTGAATGTTCTTTTTACTGTGTTCTTGAGTTTGGTTTGCTGGTATTTGTTGCAAATTTTTGAATTTATGTTGATCTGGGATATTGGCCTGTAGTTTGCTTTTGTTGTGTCCTTGTAGGCTTTTGGTATCAGGGTAATCCTGCCCTCATAAAATTAGTTTGAAATTTTCCCTCCTCTTCAATTTTTTCTGAATAGTTTGAGTAGAATTAGTATTCGTTCTTTAAATGTTTGGTAATATTCAGCAGTGAAGCTATCAGACTCTGGGCTTTTCTTTAATGAGAGAGATTAATTATGGCTTTGATCTCATTACTCATTATTGGTTTGTTGATGTTTTCTATTTCTTCATGGTTCAGTCTTGTAGGCGGTGTGTGTCAGGAATGTATTCATTTCTTCGAGATTTTTCAATTTGTTGACATATAGCAGTTCACCATAGGGTTAATGCAAGCTTGCCCAACCCACAGGACAAAGCCTCTAGGACAGCTTTGCATGTGGTCTGACACAAATTTGTAAATTTTCTTCAAACAATATGAGTTTTTGCGATTTCTTTACTTTTTAGCTCATCACCTATCCTTATTGTTAGTGTATTTTATGTGTGACCCAAGACAATTCTTCCTCCAAAGTGGCCCAGGGAAGCCAAAAGATTGGACACCCCTGCTCTAATGAAATTTTGTATTTTTGTGGTTTCCGTTGTAATGTCTTCTGTTTCATTTCTGATTCTATTAATTTAGGTTTTCTCTCTTTTTTCTTAGTCTAGCTGAAGGTTTGTCCATTTGGTTCCTCTTTTCAGAAAAAACAACTTTGTATTTCCTTAATCTTCTGCAATTTTAGTCTCAATTTTATTTACTTCTGTTCTGATAGTTATTATTTTCTTTCCTTCTACCAAGTTTGGGTTGGATTTGTTCTTATTTTTATAATTTCTTGTCGTGCATTGTCAAATTGCTTATTTGAAGTCGTTCTTCTTTTTTGATGCAGGTGTTTATTTCTATAAACTTCCCTCTCAGTGCTGTCTTTGCTATATCCTGTAGAGTTGGTGTTGTATTTCTTCCATTTTCATTTGTTTTAAAATTTTTTATTATTTTTCTTAATTTCTTCCTTCACTTACTGGTCATTCAGTAGCATTTTCTATACTGACCCTTAAGTGTCCATTCTCTAGTCAAGGAATACACATCTCTCTCCTACCCCCACCAGTGCTGGGTCTGGTCTACCCCTCCCACGTTATCTCCTCCGCCCCACCCCAGCACCTTTCCCTATAATTTCTTCCTTTTTCTCTATGCTTTCCTATCATGTTTGCACTCGCTGTGAAATAAGGAATAGCTTCCCAGTTCTGGTTGTTTCTTCCTACCCTTAGGAGATTTCTCGCTCTGCACTGAGAATCTCACTGGGCACCTCCTTCCTTGCCAGAAGATTCAGCAGCTGATGCCCAGGGCTCAGTGAGCTCCCAAAAATTGCATTACTCCACCAGAAAGCATTTTTTTTTTCTGTTTCCAGACATGCTGGAGACTTGCAGGACGGTGCAGGGGCCTCAAGGTACCTCCTGGGTGCAAAAGGAGTCACCTGCACCCATGCTTGGTGACATGGATCTTTTGCTGGGGACTCTCTGCAGAGCAGAGGGAACCTCAGATCACTGGGGAGGAGCTGCACTGGACCCGCTCTGGCCTGGAGACCCCTTCCCTGGGTCTGATTTACGGACACCTTTTCTTTGGTAGAAGCAGCAAAAGAAACAAATCATTTTCTGTCTGCAATTCTCTTGAGACATTCTTACCCCCTAGGCTTCCCAGGCTCAGAGATGACCTCCCTGGCATGGAGTCCATCTGAGGAAGCCAAAAAGTCTCTTAGGCTCTGTCCTCCCAGGAAGTGGCCTGTACCTACCCCACAGAGGTTTGCAGACAGTTTGTGGCCAGATATGGATTAAAAAGGACTGATTTTACCCTTCATCAGTAGAAATTTTGTTACCCCTCTCTGCAATCGATAGAAGTAAAAAAAGTGTTGGGAAAGACAGAATCTCAACCACCTTCATCTAATTTTCATTTATGCACCATTACTTCCAGGAATGGAAGTAGGAACTCTTTTCTTCCCCTGGTACGGGAGGTAGATGCACCGTGCAATTCCAAAGCAATGTGCTGAGCTGGAAGACAGGATTCAATTAACTTAACAGCATAAAAATCATCAGAGTGTATCTTCTGACTGCAATAATATTAAATTAGAAATCAATACACAGAAGATATTTTGGAAACCCAATTATGTGGAATGAAACAACATGTTGCTATGTAAATTAAGGGCCAAAGACAAAATCACCAGGGAAGTAAGAAAATATTTTGAATTGAATAATCACAAAACAACATATCCAAATCTGTGAGATGCAGCTCAAGCAGTGCTCTGAGGGAAACATGAAGCTTAAGTGTTTAAATTAGAAAGGAAGGAAGACCTAAAATCAGTTGCACCCTAGAAAACTAGAAAAAGAAGAGCAAAATAATCCCAAAGTAAGTTAAAGAAGAAAATCATAAAGAGAAGAAATCAAATAAATAAAATAGACATCAATAGAGGAAAAAAAAGGGCAAATTGGAGTCTTCGTTAAACTGACAAACCTCTAGTTAGACTGATGAAAAAAAGACAGAGGACAAAAATCACCAGTATTTGGAATATAAAAAGGATTATTACCAAAGACTCACTGCCATTAAAGGAATAATAAGAGAATACTGTGTACATTTTTTGCCAACTTCTATGAAATGGAAAAATGTACTGGAAATTAACCAAATTGAGAAAAGGAAAGAAACATGGAAAAAAATTACAGGCTCTTTTTATTCACAGCTAACAGTACAAAGATCTTTAATGAAAGATCACCGAAGCAGTCTTAGGCTACAAGGACACTTGAAAATCAAAACCAAAACCAAATAAACAAATAAAAAAAAAAGAAAAAGAAAACGCAATATCACATCCCAAATAACATATATAAGCAATAAACAAAGATAACATTTGAATTTAAATTTTTTCCCCAAGTACATTAGTATGAGAAACATAATACATGTACGAATAAATCTTAAAAGTGTTTAAAATCTCTGAAATCCAAGACACTGGAAACCAAGACAGACTGTGGAAAGAGTGTATAGAGGACCTACATAAATATATCCCCTGTTCATGGAGAGCAAGATTGCACATAATTAAAATGTGATACTCTCTAAATTAATCCAGAGATTCAAAAAAAATACCAAACTAAATTCTAGGAGGCCTTTTGACAGAAATTAATGAACTGATGTACATCTTTATATGAAAACACGAAAGATCTAGAATAACTCGTGCAATTTATTTAAACACATTTTTTTTAGATAAGGGTCCTTGCTATATTGCCCCAGACTGGCCTCCAAATCTTTCTGCCTCAGCCTCTGAAGTAGAAGAGACTACCAGCGTGTCATAATATGATGCACAACTCATGGAGTGTATAAAAAGATGAACAAAGTTAAAGAATTCATTTTCACTAAAAAAGCTGAGATAATTTATTATTGTAATAACTGATCTTGTACAATTACACCTATTAATTACTTAAAATTTTTCTGCTTCCCATCCCTGCCATCTTGGGCTTAGTGGATTTCCCAAGAGAGGAACACTTCCACCAAATAAGAACCTCAGCTGGCCATTTTATATTTCTATAAAACATAGTGGTATGAAGTGTCTAATTTCTCCACATTCTTGCTAACATTTGCTATTTGCTTTTTTTTAAAAGTTATTACCATAGCCATATCATTGTGGTTTACTTTGCATTTCTGCAATGGCTAATGTTGCTGATCATATTATCCTGTTTCTTGACTGTTTATGTCTCTTCTTTGAGGAAATATCTGTACAAATCTTTTGCCCATTTTGTGATTGGTTTATTCCTCTCTTGTTATTGAAGTGTAAAGATTTCTTTAGGTATCTGAATACTAGACCCCTCATATGTAATTGGCAAATATCTTCTGCCATTTTATGAACTGTCTTTTCACTGTATTGATAGTGTCTTTTGTTGCACACAAGTTTTTAATGTGCTGAAATTCAATTTGTTGTCTTTGGATCTGTAATCAGACCCATGGCATGATCAGGAAAACAAGGACAGGAGATGTGCAGGGGCTGGCCCACCTGCCCTCTCGGGTGGCTGGAGGTCTCTCCTCAGCAGAGTCCTTCCCCTCTGACCTATGACTGCTGGGAATCAGGTCCCATCTCTACATTCATCAACCTTTATATTCACAAGTATTCACAACCTTTATATTCACATTACAGAAAGTTTTTATACAAGGACTGTGAGCATGAGTGTTTGTGCTCTGTGTGTGTGTACGTGTGCGTTTGTGTGTGTGCTTTGTGCGTGTGTGTGTACGTGTGTGTGTGTGTGCTTCATGTGTGTGTGTGTGTGTGTGCATGTGTGGTACTTTTTTTAAGGAGGCCCAAAGGAACAAGAAAATGCAGACCCCACCCCTTACATACCAGAACCCTTCTTCCTCTACATCACAAGGGTAGCCACCACAGCTCCAGTGCCCACAACTCCAAAGAGAACCAGGCCAGCAGTGGTGCCCACAATGGAAATGGTAGGCTGGGAAGACTGCTCTTTGAAAAGAAAAGGTGAGGGGCTCTAACCCCAGGGCCTCAGCCGTGACCCTCCCGAATGTCTCCAGAACTGCTCCTGTTTTTCCTGAGAAAAGACTCCACCCCTCATCACCTGCTTACCCCATCTCAGGGTGAGGGGCCCAGCAGCCCCTTGTGCTACACTTGGCTTGTGAATCTCTGCTCCTGTCTCTGTGGCTAGTGTGACTGTGCAGTTGAGTTTTAAATTTTCTTTAATTAATTTCAATAGACACTTGTGACTAGTACCTATCATATCTGACAGTGCATACTAGAGTGTTCTTACTTTTTAATCTCCCCTAAGATATACTGTGTGACATACAGATTGACATATATCAAAGTTACCTTCATAAGGAAGCCATGGATTTGTCTGTGTGTCTTAGATATAATATTAAAATACAGTATGCTCAAGAAAGCTTGATGAATGTGTTTTATTTTGTTTTTCAGACAAAATCTCACTCTGTCACCTAGGCTGGAGTGCAGTGGTGTGATTAGAGCTCACTGGGGCCTTGACTTCCTGGGCTCAGGTGATCCTCCCATCTCTGCCTCCTGAGTAGCTGGGAGTAAATCCACGAACCACCACACCTGGATAATATTTTTTGTGTATTTTTTTGTAGAGATGGGTTTTTCCCATGTTCCCCAGGCTGGTCTCAAACTCATGGACTCAAGTGATCCACCCACCTCAGCCTCCCAAAGTGCTGGGATTACAGGCATGAGCCACCCTGCCCAGACTAATGTGTATTTTAACAACCATAGTGTACTGATATTAACCAAAACATGACATCACCTCAAAGTCTCAAGTCTTTATAAACGTACATCCCTGTTGCTAATCCATGTCTATATTTCCTTGGATATCTGGCATGTTTTCTTTAACTTGGTGAACATAAGGAGGCAAATAAGTCTTCACTCATCCCAAGAGAAAGTATTTATTGAATGCCACATATATCAAGTGCCCTACAGACCCTGTAGACACATTTCCAAAATTACAAAACAAGGAATTTAAACCTTAGAATTCCATCACATTAGTATCCTTAGGTAACATGGTGATCCCTCGCTCCCGGGAGGTCACCATATTGATGCTGAACTTAGTGTGGACACTGGATTGGCATAGCGCGCTGCAGCCCAGAATTCCTGGGCTCAAGCAATCTTCCCACCCAGCCTCCCCAGTGGCTGTGACTACAGGCATGCGCCACCGTGCCCGGCCTCATTGTCCTTTTCTAGGTGAAAATATGTGTGAAGTTTTTACAATTCTGGAGAATTTTCTAAGCATAACTAAAGTGTAGAAAGCAATGAAGAATGATGCTAATTGTTCTGACTACTTACAAGTTAAAAAATCTATTTGGCATCCACAAGCACATAAATACACAAACCCATTCCGTTAACCAGCCTCAAAGACATATAAAAAGTAAATAGACAAAGTAGTAATAATGTGTGAATACCCTTCAGCCAAAGACCGGCAGGAGCACATCTTAGGTGAAGAAGCTGAGTTTACAGTTTACCACTCATTGCACTGAGGGAGGATGCACACCTTGGAGAACTCATAAATGTCTCAGTAAGAGCATGGTAGAAAGAACCTATTGTAATATTTGGGATTTGATAGGTGTTTTAAATACCCCCAGGATTTCTATGACTGAGGGATGACACAGAGAAGCTGATGCCACTGACGGAAGAGCTTATTACCCACAGATGCAGGAGCACAGCACAACAGGCGGGGCCACACAGGGCAGCACCAGGGCTGATCAGGCGGCAGCAGGAGGGGAAGGCATGGGTGAGAGCCTCTGTTGTGGTTTTCAGAGGAAGAAATGGGCAAGGCAGGGTAAGCAGTGTAGACATTTTATTTGGTCATAAAAAGGAATGAACTCTTGATACATGTAACCACATGGATGAATCTTGAAAAAAAATATGCTATGTGGAAGAAGTCCATCACCAAACAGCATCCACCACATTATTCTATTTATATGAAATTTCCATAAGAAGCAAATCTCTAGAGACCGAAAGTCGATTTGTGGTTGCCTCAGACTGAGGAGGTGTTAAAGGGAAATAGATACAACTGCTTAGGAATAAGTGGGTATGGGTTTATGAAAATGTTCTAAAATTGTGATGATACTAAAAATCATTGAGTTCAAATGGTGGACAATATATGTGAATTTTATCTCAAGAAAACCATTCTAATAAAAAGTGATGGCTCACATGAAATGGAGTAGAGATGTCAGAACTGTTATGGCAGATTGTGGAGACAGAGATTGAAAAGCTCAGAGCTCTGAGCAGTGAGCTTGCTGGCATAGACAGATGTGCTTTGTAGAAGTGGACAGCCCACCAGGTGACTATTTCTATGGAAGAGCCAAAGGGCTCTCTACTAAGCAATAAGGAATGAACAGGTGAACAGGGTATTAACCTCATCTTGTCTGTCCTTTGCAGGCTGGAACTACCTCTAGGAGATGATATTGTAGAACCTGTCTCTCTAGCAGCAGAGGGAACAGTAGAATCCCCCGGAAGCCAGAGGCCAGGCAGCAGCAAGGCAGAAGCAAACTGAGCCAAATTTCCAAGACTTAAAAGATGCAAGAATTTGGTTCCATCATATAACAGTTTGTAGGGAACCAGCCCCACACCCCACCCGTGGGTACCCCAGTTCAGTGGTGACAAAGGAATGAGAAAAAGACAGATTAAGAGAGATAGTGGGACCAGGGGACCATCACTTTTTACTAGAGGCAGTGAAGGCCCCGAGCTCTGGTTTCCACAGTATTTATTGAATACAATCACTTTTATCTATAGTGCAGGTGGCAGGGTGAATTGGTGAAGGGAAGCTGTGCATCAAACATAAAATCAATAGCGGTGGTGGTTTATGTGAGTTTCTGATGAGCTAATAGTGTATGTTTATCAATAGACAATGCAGCTAGTGGGAGCAGGCTTAGCAAGGAGCCTACATGTCTGGTTACATTCCAGTGCTTCAAGGGAGCATTATGTCCTTGGACACTATGTTCAGAATATCAGAGCTTAGGACACTCTGTTCCTGGGAACATGCTGGCACAGGGAGGCCTTCCTCCCCAGAGGCCTCCACGGCCTTCTGAAGTTTATTATTCCTGATTTCTTTGTTATACATTACTTAAAACCAGCTTATGTAGGCACGCTGTAAACCCTTCCTCCATTGCTGTTTCCCCAACACAGTTTAATGCACTAATCTAGCTCTTGTAGTAATTGGACAGATAATTGCAGACGAAAATGGACTAATGCAGACTCACCCAATAATTAGTTGCAACTTTGGGCCAGGCACAGTGGCTCATGCTTGTAATCCCAGCACTTTGGGAGGCCAAGACAGGCAGGCCACTTGAGGTCAGGAGTTCGAGACCAGCCTGACCAACATGGAGAAACCCCATCTCTACTAAAAATACAAAATTAGCCAGGCGTCATGTCATACACTTGCAATCCTGTCTACTCGAGAGGCTGAGACATGAGAATCACTTGAACCCGGGAGGCTGAGGTTGCAGTGAGCCGAGATCATTCCATTAAACTTCAGTCTGGGCAACAAGAGCGAAACTCCATCTCAAAAGGAAAAAAAAAATCAGTCACAACTTTATTAACTGGTCTCAACACAGTTTTCTTTTTGTTTTTTGAGACGCGGTCTCATTCTGTCACCCAGGTTGGAGTGCAGTGGTGAGATTTTGGCTCACTGCGACCTCCACCTCCTGGGCTCAAGTGATTCCTGGGCCTCAGCCCCCTAAGTAGCTGGGACTATAGGTGCAAGTCACCACACTCAGCTAATTTTTGTATTTTTTGTAGAGACGATGTTTCTCCATGTCGGTCAGTCTGGTTTCAAACTCCTGAGGTCAAGTGATCCATCTGCCTTGACCTCCCAAAGTGGTCAGATTAGAGGCATGAGCCACCTTGCTTGGCCAGACTGTTATATTTTTAGTAAATCAGATTTATAGAGAGTCTTCTTCATTGTGTAAGACTGCCGATAGGTCTAAATGCATTATTTGCAACACATATGAAAAGAAAGCCAGAGGCTATTTATATTCACAAAGGACAAATGACTCTACATTTTAGATTTTATCCCCAGGATACATTACATCTCCTGCTAGCTACCATCATATAAAGGAACTGGACCATCTAAATATTTCTCAGAACGTCACATTTGTTCACTGTATTAATTATATTATGTATTAAAATTTGATGAGCCAGAACTGGAATATACTCTGCAAGTTTTGGTAGCACAAATCCACTCCAAAGACTGGTAAACTATACAAAGATTTAAGTGCCGGCTACACTGGTGAGGTTTTAAGGAATCCAGTGGTCTGTGGCATGAGGGACTAGCTCCTCAAAAGTATAAGAGGAGGGGTGCATATGGTGGCTCACACCTGTAATCCCAGCACTTTGGGAGGAAGAGGTGGTCAGGTCAGATCACTTGAGGTTAGAAGTTCAAGACCAGCCTGGCCAACATCGTGAAATCCCACCTCTACTAAAAGCATAAAAATTAGCCAGGTGTTGTGGCTCCCATCTGTAATCCCAGCTACTCAGGAGGTTGAGATGACAGAATCACTTGAACATGAGAGGTGGAGGTTGCAGTGAGCAGAGATCATGCCACTGCACTCCAGTGGCAAAAGAGTGAGACCCAGTCTCAAATAAATAAATAAGACAAATTGTTGGGTTGATGGCAAGATGGCCAAATAGGAACAGCTCTAGTGCGCAGCTCCCAGCAAGATCGATGCAGAGGGCAGGTGATCTCCACACTTCCAACTGAGGTACCTGGTTCGTATCATTGGAACTGGTTGGACAGTGGATGCAGCCCAAGGAGGGTGAGCCAAAGCAGGGTGGGGCATCGCCTCACCCGGGAAGCACAAGGGGCCGGGGAACTCCCTCTTCTAGCCAAGGGAAGCCATTAGGGACTGTCCCCTGCAATCCAGCCCAGATACTATGCTTTTCCCATGGTCTTCTCAACCCTCAAACCAGGAGATTCCCTTCAGTGCCTACAACACCAGAGCCCAGGGTTTCCAGCACAAAACTGGGTGGCTGTTTGGGAAGACACCGAGCTAGCTGCAGTAGTTTTTTTTCTCATACCCCAGTGGTGCCTGGAATGCAAGCAAGACAGAACCATTTACCACTCCCCTGAAAAGGGGGCTGAAGCCAGGGAGCCAAGTGATCTGCCTCAGTGGGTCCTACTCCCTCGAAGACCAGCAAGCTAAGATCCACTAGCTTAAATTCTTACAGCCAACACAGCAGTCTGAGCTTGACCTGGGATGTTTGAGCTTAGTGAGGGGTGGTGGGAGGGCGTCTACCATCGCTGAGTCTCCAGTAGGTGGTTTTAACATCAGTGTAAACAAAGTCACTGGGAAGTTCAAATTGGGTGGAGCCCACAGCAGTTCAGCATGGCCTCTGTAGGCAGACTGTGTCACTAGACTCCCTCCTTACTGGGCAAGGCATCTCTGAAAAGAAGGCAGCAGCCCATCAGGGACTTATAAAAGCCCCCACCTTCTTGGAACAGAGCACCTGGGTACAGGAAGCTGTTGTGGGTATAGCTTCAGCATACTTAAACATTCCTGCCTGGCAGCTCTGAATAGAGTAGCAGATCTCCCAGCACAGCATTCCAGCTCTGATAAGGGACAGACTGCCTCCTCAAGTGAGTCTCTGACCCCCAAGCCTCCTGACTTGGAGGCACCTCCCAGCAGGGTTCGACAGATGCTCCATATGGGAGAGCTCTGGCTGGCATCTGGTGAGTACCATTCTGAGATGAAGCTACCAGAGAAAGGAACAGGGAGCAATCTTTGCTGTTATGCNGTTGTGGGTATAGCTTCAGCATACTTAAACATTCCTGCCTGGCAGCTCTGAATAGAGTAGCAGATCTCCCAGCACAGCATTCCAGCTCTGATAAGAGACAGACTGCCTTCTCAAGTGGCTCCCTGACCCCTGTGTATCCTGACTGGGAGATACCTCCCAGTAGGGGCCAACAGACACTCCATATGGGAGAGCTCTGGCTGGCATCTGGTGAGTACCATTCTGAGATGAAGCTACCAGAGAAAGGAACAGGGAGCAATCTTTGCTGTTATGCAGGCCCTGCTGGTGATTTCCAGGCAAGTAGGATCTGGAGTGGACCTCCAGCAAACCCCAGCATACCTACAGCAGAGGGGCCTGACTGTTAGAAGGAAAACTAACAAACAGAAAGAAATAGTCTCAACATCAACAGAAAGGATGTCCATTCAGAGACCCATTCCAAAGGTCGCTGACTCAAAGACCAAAGGTAGCTAAATCCACAAAGATGGGAAGAAACCAGTGGAAAAAGGCTGAAAATTCCAAAAACCAGAATGCCTCTTCTCCTCCAAGGGATCACAACTCCTCACCAGCAAGGAAACAAAACAGGACAGAGAATGAGTTTGACAAATTGACAGAAGCAGGCTTCAGAAGGTGGGTAATAACAAACTTCTCCGAGCTAAAGAAGCATGTTCTAATCCAATGCAAGGAAGCTAAGAACCTTGAAAAATATGGATGAAATGCTAACTAGAATAACTAGTTTAGAAAAGAACATAAACAACCTGATAGAACTGAAAAACCCAGCATGAGAACTTCATGAAGCATACACAAGTGTCAATAGCCAAATCGATCAAGTGGAAAAAAGGATATCAGAGATTGAAGATCAACTCAATGAAATAAGGTGAGAAGATAAGATTAGAGAAAAAAGAGTGAAAAGAAATGAACATATCCTCCAAGAAATATGAGATGACATGAAAAGACCCAATCTATGCTTGGTCAGTGTACCTGAAAGTGACGGACAGAATGAAACCAAGTTGGAAAACATGCTTCAGGATATTATCCAGGAGAACTTCTTCAACCTAGCAAGGCAGGCCAACATTGAAATACAGAGAACACCACAAAGATACTCTCTGAGAACAACCCCAAGACACATAATCATCAGATTCACCAGGATTGAAATGAAGGAAAAAATGCTAAGGGCAGCCAGAGAGAAAGGTCTGGTTATCCGCAAAGGGAAGCCCATCAGACTCACAGTAGATCTCTCGGGAGAAAACCTACAAGCCAAAAGAGGCCAATATTCAACATTTTTTTTTGAGACATAGTCTCACTCTGTATCCCAGGCTGGAGTTCAATGACTTGATCTTGGCTCACTGCAACCTCCACCTCCCAGATTCAAATGAGTCTCCTGCCTCAGCCTCCCAAGTAACTGGGATTACAGGTGCCTGCCTCTACACCTGACTAATTTTTGTATTTTTAGTAGAGATGGGGTTTCACCATGTTGGGTAGGCTGGTCTCGAACTCCTGACCTCAGATGATATGCCCACCTCGGCCTCTGAAAGTGCTGGGATTACAGGCATAAGCCATCATGCCCAGCCTCAACTTTCTTAAAGAAAAGAATTTTCAACCTAGAATTTCATAACCAGGCAAACTAAGATTTAAGCAAAGGAGAAAAAAAATCCTTTATGGACAACCAACTGCTGAGAGATTTTGTTGCCACCAGGCCTGCCTTACAAGAGCTCCTGAAGGAAGCACTAAACATGGAATGGAACAACCAGTACCAGCCACTGCAAAAACATACCAGATTGGAAAGACCATCAACACAATGAAAAACTGCATCATCTGATGGGCAAAATAACCAGCTAGCATCATAATGGCAGGATCAGACTCACACATAACAATATGAACCTTAAATGTAAATGAACTAAATGCCCCAATTAAAAGACATAGACTGGCAAATTGGAGAGAGTCAAGACCCATCGGGCACTGTATTCAGGAGACCCATCTCGCATGCAAAGACACACATAGGCTCAAAATAAAGGGATGGAGGCATATTTACCAAGCAAATGGAAAGCAAAAAAAAAAAAAAAAAAAA
>NW_016107339.1:15025238-15056539 GCF_001604975.1 Cebus imitator | reverse complement strand
GACAAAGAAGGGCATTACATAATGGTAAAGGGATCAATGCAACAAGAAGATCTAACTATCCAAAATATATATGCACCCAACACAGGAGCACCTAGATTCATACAGCAAGTTCTTCGAGACCTACAAAGAGACTTAGACTCCCACATATTAATTGTGGGATCCTTTAACACTCTACTGTCAATATTAGACAGATCAATGAGACAGAAAATTAACAAGTATATCCAGGACTTGAACTCAGATCTAGACCAAGCGGACCTAATAGACATCTACAGAATTCTCCACCCCAAATCCACAGAATATACATTCTTCTCAGAACCACATCACACTTGTTCTAAAATAGACCACATAATTGGAAATAAAACACTCCTCAGCAAATGCAAAATAATGGAACTCATAACAGTCTCTCAGACTACAGTGCAATAAAATTAGAACTCAAGATTAAGAAACCCACTCAAAACCATGCAACCAAATGGAAACTGAACAACCTGCTCCTGAATGACTACTGGATAAATAATGAAATAAAGGTAGAAATAAAGATGTTCTTGGAAGCCAATGAGAACAAAGACACAACATACCAGAATCTCTGGGGCACATTTAAAGCAGTATGCTGAGGGAAATTTATAGCACTAAATGCCCACAAGAGAAAGGAGGAAAGATCTAAAATCAACACCCTAATGTCACATTTAAAAGAACTAGAGGAGCAAGAACAAACAAATTCAAACGCTAGCAGAAGACAAGAAATAACTAAGATCAGAGCAGAAGTGAAGGAAATAAAGACACAAAAAACACTTAAAAAAATCAATGAATCAAGGAGCTGGTTTTTTGAAAAGATCAACAAAATAGATAGACCACTGGTCAGACTAATAAAGAACAGAAAACCAAACACCACATGTTCTCACTCATAAGTGGGTGTTAAGCAATGAGAACACATTTACACAAGGCGGGGAACATCACACACCAGGGCCTGTCAGGGGATGGGGTCTAGGGAAAGGGTAGCAGGGGGTGGGGTAATAGGGGAGGGATAGCATTAGGAGAATTACCTAATGTAGATGACAGTGTGATGGATGCAGCAAACCACCATGGCACGTGAATACTGATGTAACAGACCTGCACATTCTGCACATGTACCCCAGAACTTAAAGTATAATAATAAAAAAGAGAATAAATACATACATACACACACACATAAAAGAGAAGTCATATCATAGCCCTCTTCTCAAAACTGTCCTCTAAATCTTCATCCCACTTGGAGCAAAGATCAGATCCAACCCCAATCCCCTGAAGCCATACCACTGACCTCATCTAGCTTCTCTCTGTCCAGCCCTCCTGGCCTCCTTGCTCTTCTGGGAACATAGACACCTTCCTGCCCTAGTGCATTTGCATGGAGTTCCCCTGCTTAGAAAGAACTTCCCCAGACATCCTTATGTCCCTCAAATCTTTCCTCAAAGGTCACCTTTGCAACAAGGCACACACTGACCACTGCTGTGCAACAGCCACCTTCCCTGTCCTCACTGCCCACATCCTGGATCACCTGCCTCACAGCACTTCCCACCTTCTAGCACTTTCCTTCCTTGCTCTGGTGATAGTGTATCCATCGTCTGCCTCTCCCCACTGAAACACATGCTCCACAAGGTAAGAGATTTTTCTGATTTTACTTCAATAGTGTTCCCCAAATGCAGAATCATTCTGTCCTATGTCTGGCAGACAACAAAGGTCGGTTGAATGAATGATCACTGTAGAGCACCTCCTATTCTAAAGAAAGTATCGTTGTTAACATAGACTCAGGCCAAGTGCTGTTTTGTGGCAGCTACAGCACAAGGTCTCCTCAAACTGATATCCAGGCCACCTGTGCTTTTCTCAGCAGGGCTGCCTGTGGTGTCCCACCTCCAACCCTCCTCCCACACCAACCCTCCCCCTCCCCCACCACACACTGCAGCACGTAATCAGGTTTCTCTCTTCAGGGAGGAACAGTCCTTCATGATGGATCCAATTTCACAAACAAATGTAAGTCTAAATTAGCCTCTGCTTTATAGTTCATGAGTTGGGATTGGAGCCAGCACCAAGATCACTGGAACCAGGACAGGGAGAGAGGGCAGGAGAGCAGAGCAGAAGAGGAGCCCTAGAAGGAGGGCAGGAGCTGAATGGATCTGAAAATTTATCTCAGAAACAGAGACTCCCATGTGCAGGGGCCACTGTGGGTGATGTATGAGCCTCTGTGGTCACAGCTCCTGCTGGACAAGTTTCCACTGAAGGGACAAGGACAATGGAGCACTGAAGCTGACCCAGCTGAGGACTGACCACATAAAGCCCATGATGGACTCAACAGCAACTGGGCACAGGCCCCGTCCACACTCGGCTCCTCACAGCCTTCTCCATCCCCACCTGCAACAGACTCAGCACAGCGAACATGCAGATCCTGGAAGGTTCTCAGGTCTTTATTTCCTCTGTCAAATTTTAGGAAATGACTTATTTAATTAACCCATCAACCTCTCATGGCAAATATTTGAGAAACAAATTTATATTCAGTTTCTTATTTTCAGTAGGGAAGTAAGAAGTTGCAGCTCAGTGCACCATGAAGCTGAGACAGAGATGGAGACACCCAGCCCCACTTCTCTGGAACAGGAAAGATGACTGGGGAGGGAACACAGGTCAGCGTGGGGACAGGGGTCACAGTGGACACGGGGTGGGCTATCTCTCCACCTCCTCACATTATGCTAACAGGGACGCAGACACATTCAGATGCCTTTGCAGAAAGAGATGCCAGAGGCTCTTGAAGTCACAGGGGAGGCGTGAAGAAATCTCGCATCTCAGTCCCACACAAGGCAGCTGTCTCAGGCTACAGAAAACAATAGTCATGAAAAAATTCATAACAGTCACAGTAAGTGATGACACTCTGAACAGTCCACCACACACTTGAAATATCCCAATCAAAGAATCCACATTACCCAGTCCTATCCCCTCTTCTTCAACCCCCACCCACTTCAGGCTCCCCAAGGCCTCACCTTTACAAGCTGTGAGAGACACATCAGAGCCCTGGGCACTGTCGCTGCCTGGGGTAGAACAAAAACAGGACCTGGTGAGAGCCCGAGGGAGATGTGGGACAGGAGGAATTATGGGGTGGGTGAGCTCCTCCACACTCCCGCCCCCACCACTTACACGCAGCCTGAGAGTAGCTCCCTCTTTCTTCACCTTTGGGAAGAAAATGTCCTGTGAAGGGACAGGGAGGAGGCAGAGCCATGAGATCTTAGAGGAACCTCCTGGTCTTGGACTCAAGAGGAGTTTCCAGAACTATGATTACAGACCCAGGGCAGGATCAGGAAACACCAGGAAAGCAGGTGTGGGTCCTGGACCAACTGCCCTCCTAAGGTCTGTCCTTAGCAGGGACCTTCCCCTGACTTGTGAATGCTGGAATCAGGACCCCAACACCGCAATCATCAAGGTGATACATCTGTCCTTCACTGTCACATGTGCTTCACAAAAGAATTAAGTGCTGGCACACAGGGCCCCAGGGTGGGTCAGCCCATGTGTGGATGGTGCTTCCCAGTAAGGAGGCAGGGAATACTTCTACCTGGGGCTTGAAACCCCCAATTGGACAAGAAAACCCACTCCTCATCCCTTCCCTACCTGAACTCTTTTTCCTACACATCACAGCAGTGACCACAGCTCCAGTGACCACAGCTCCTAGGACACCCAGGCCAGCAACAATGCCCATGATGGGGATGGTGAGCTGGGAAGACGGGTCTGGGAAAGGAGAGAAACGTAAAGGTCCCTGACCCCAGGTCTCAGTCCTGACCCTGCTAAAGGCTCCAGAAGGGCTCCTGCTTTTTCTGAGAAGAGACGTGATCCCCCCCATCCCCCTCCTTATCCCATCTCAGGGTGAGGGGCTCCGGCAGCCCCTCAAGCTGCACATGGCATGTGTATCTCTGCTCCTCTCTGGAAGGCACCACCACAGCTGCCCACTTCTGGAAGGTTCCATCCCCTGCTGGCCTGGTCTCCACAAGCTCCGTGTCCTGAGTTTGGTCCTCCCCCTCCCACTGCCAGGACAGTGTGATCTCCGCAAGGTAGAAGCCCAGGGCCCAGCACCTCAGCGTGGCCTAATGGTCAGAGATGGGGTGGTGGGTCACATGTGTCTTTGGGGAGTCTGATGGGAAGAGTCGGAAAATTCAGGCACTTTGCATCTCTCATGGGACACCCCAGCAGCACCCATGTGACCCTCCCGAGAATGAACAGGACACCTGGGATGGGGAAGGGAGCACAGAACCCAGACAGCAGCCTGGATGCAGGCACCTGGGATAATCTCCTATTCCTTGGAAAGTTGTAGCCTCTGAGGAAGGAATAGTGACTTCTGGTCCTGACTTAAGTGGAGACAGACGGACTCAGAAAAGCTGGAATCAGAACTTTAAATAAACACATTGAGTGTGAGGCAGAGAATAAGGTCTGTGAGAAAAAGTCACAGTGCCCAAGGGTGCTGCAGGGGTCAAAGGGGACCCCTGATCAGTATTCCAGGGACTGTCTCCCCTCCATTTCCTCAGAGACGTCATCCCTTAATTCTCCTAGAGAGCAGAGGGGGCCCTCAGAGGAAACTCAGGAAAACTCATGCCATTCTCCATTCAAGGGAGGTCGATATTCTAGCGCGGATCCCATTTCCCTCCCCTCCTCTTGGGAGGCCAGCCCGGGAGATCTACAGGAGATGGGGAGGGCTCCCCACTGCCCCTGGTACCCGCGCGCTGCAGCGTCTCCTTCCTGTTCTCCAGGTGTCTGCAGAGCCACTCCACGCACGTGCCCTCCAGGTAGGCTCCCAGCCTCTCAGCCTCACCAGCGGCCTCCCACTTGGGCTGAGTGGTCTGAGCCTTGGTGACCCCAGCCCCGCCCCACCGCGGTCACCAAACACCGCCCCCGCCCAGACCAACCCGTGGGGATTTCGGCCTAAACTGAAAATGCAAACGAGTAAAGGCACCTGGGGCTCTCCCGCGTCCAGGGTCTGGGCGGGTCCCGCAGCCTCGGGGTGGATCTCGGACCCGGAGACTCGGGGAGACCCGAGCAGTCCGTGGGGGATGTGGAGGGGTCGTGACCTGCGCCCCGGGCCGGGGTCACTCACCGACCTCGCTCTGGTTGTAGTAGCCGCGCAGGGTCCGCAGGTTCACTCGGAAAGTCTGTGCCTGGGCCTTGACTCTCGGTGTCTGCAGGTCCCAATACTCCGGACCCTCCTGCTCCACCCACGGCGCCCGCGGCTCTCCTCTCAGATTTGCAGCGTCGCCGTCGAACCTCTGGAACTGCGTGTCGTCCACGTAGCCCACTGAGATGATGCCGGGCTCCCCGCGGCCGGGCGGGGACTCAGAGGTGTAGAAATACCTCAAGGAGTGGGAGCCTGGGGGCGAGGAGAGGCTGAGACCTGCCCGACCTTCCTCCCAGCGCCGCTCCGCGGGTCCTGCGCCCCCGCCGGGCGGGCCCCTCGCTCCTCCCCGCAGAGGCCGTTTCCCTCCAGACCCTGCACTCACCCGCCCGGGTCTCGGTCAGGCCCATGGCCCCCGTGAGCAGCAGGAGGAGGGTTCTGGGCGCCAGGACCCCATCCTCGGAGTTGGGAAGAATGGGTGGGTGACTGGCCGCTAACGGGGACCGCGGCGACGCTGATTGGCTTCTCCAGAAACGCAGCACCCCATGGGAGTGGGAACTAATGACCCATCATGAGTATCCTGGAAGAAAGACCCGACACCTGTCGGGAGAAGTGAAACTCGGGGGAGTGGGGAGTCCCCAACAATGGAGACCCGGCTCCGGAAACCTGAGATCCTTAGAGCTACTCCCGGGACCTGGAACTTTGTCCTGATCCCTCTTCTCCTACACCAGGCCTCTTTGTCACACTGTCTGCCCGAGTCCCGGCCAAGGATCTGTCTGTGGAAACCAGGGAGGGATGCCCCAGGCTGTGCCCAGCCCCTTCCCCTTCATTTCTCCTCTTGGAATCCCCGACCCTGAACTGGACTCCCTGCCTCCCACTCCTTACCTCTCCCCTCGGACTCTTATGCAAGGAAACTCACCACAGGGAACTTGATGCCAGAGAGTGAGCTCGCCCTGGGGATGGAGGTGTAGAGACAGGGTTTTCTCTCTACACCTGGTGAAGTTTTTTCTGAAGGCACCAGATAGAGATTCTCATAGAGACCAGTTTCTTTTTTGTTTATTAATACAGTAGGTAGCACAATACTGGTAATCCCTGAATGATTAGGATTCCAATCTGTATAAGACCTGGGTCCAAAAAAGCATTACAATTAAACTCTCAAAGCTCCTAAGTTTTACTTTCCCCGAATATGAATCTGAGACTCTGAGTTGTTGCGTTTAAAATTGTCTTCATTCCCTAGTTCAAGTTTCCCTGTGTGAGTCCAGAACATCTCCTGAATACAAAGAAGCAGGGTTTCTTACTGTATATTGCAACGAGGAACCAACCTGTAGTCACCACCTCAAACTTGCGAGTGCGCCATTGCTCTTCACCGACGCTCAAGCACTGCCTGTTTTCGTGAACTATGCACGTCTAAGCAGTGTGCATATTTCATAAGCAGTGTGCATATTTCATTTGGACACTTGGTATTTTTGTAACCCTTATTTTTTAATCATAAAGAGGTCATTACTTTTTAGGAAGTCCCACAAAATGTATTAAATACAAATGCAAAGAACCGCCTGCCAAGCTCCTCCACTGCTTTAGAATTCTTTCCCCTGCTCCTTTTCCTCACTTCCTGCTCACTGGCCCTTCTCTCTGCCCCTCAGCCCCCACACCCTCCTGTCTTTAGTTCCCACTGTCCAGTCACTTCTGAGTTGTTACTGCTATGAAAAGGGACTTGAGAATTCCCAGAGGAGCCTTTCAGCCTCTTCCACGGCTCTTTCTGCCCTGTCAAAGTACAGCCAGAGCCACCAGAAATGAAATTGTACACAAGTATTTGGTGTTTTCAACAATCACTGAAATTTCTGCAAGTGCCAAAGTTACATTTTTGGCAACTCCATCAAAGCTGAGTGTACCCAGGACAGTCAACTCAGGCCCTGGACTCTCATTCTGGTTGGATTCTATGAGAACTGTATTCACCGTAAGAATTCTAGAGCCAGATCTTGCTACTCCACAATTGCCTCACGTTACAAGCAAATCTAGCCTGAGTCCTGTGGATTCCAGAGCTGCTCACGAGAAATCTCCATCCCCGAGTGGGTGACCTCAGGCTCAGCCCCCTCTACCCACTCAGCCCGCAGCCCTGTGCCAGAGAGCACGCAGTCAGAATCCTAGAGCAGCGCGGCGGCGCCCCCGTGTGGCCACAGGGCCGAGGACAGAGAACCCGATCCTCTTTCTACCCAGCCAGGTCCTTGCAGGCTCCCACTCTGCACCCAGAACCTGGACAGGGTTCTGCACACAAGGGAGCCTCCCAGCCTCTGAGTCCATCCAGCTTCCCAAAATCCATGTTGATGTGACCGTTTTCTCCCGCAACTGAGTGAATGGACTTTTCATCTCAGGGCAGAGAGAGGCTTCCAGGGCAAAACAACAGGATCAGGTCTAGGGTTGACCCACCCCCAAACCCTTGCTACCGTAAGATCTAGTCCCTCAGCCTCCAGGATAGGACCTTGGCCTCCTGTCCCCTCCCCTGTTCCCGCCGCTGCTCCTTCAGGTAAAGGCTGCTCATCCCAGCAATCAGCCTGTGAGCGCCAACCCTGGGGTCCAGGGAGAGCAGCCTCTGTCCAGGAGGCCGGAAGTCTCCAGGGAGCAGAAGGAAGAAGAAATGGATCATAAGAGAAGAAGGAATCATATCCGACACTGGAACTGTGAGTCAATTAAACATTTTTCCTTATAAAAAGAAGAAAGAAAGAAAAAGGAAGAAGAGAAGGAGGAGGAGAGGAGGAAGAGGAGCAGAAGGAGAAGGAGGAGGAGAAAAGAAAGAAGAAGAAGAAAGAGAAGGAAGAAGAGTGAGTCAGGGAGGAGAGAAAAATGGGAAGCATCCCTTTAGAAGGTGTGTGTGTGTGTGCGGTGTGTGTAGAGCAGAAGTCCCTAGGCACCTGAAGAAAAGATAGCTAAGGCCAGGCGCTAAGGGGCCCAGGGTAATAGTTCCAGGGCTGTACTTTCTAAGCTTGGACCTTACTGTCATATCATAGTCCAGCCCCACGAGGCCTGGGGTCACAGCACTGAGCTTGCTGAACGGCTGCTTCTCATTGTCTTTGACAGCAGGAGCCACCATGCCAGGCCCCGGGGCCAGAGGGTCACAGGCAAAGAGCAGGCTACTCTGCTGGAGCTAAGGAGATGTTGTTCTCGGAGGATGTGTGCGTGACTTAGGTTGGAGTCTGAAGATGGTTGTGGGTTACAAAGAGCTCAGCAATGAGCCTGGCCCAAGCTTCTGACCCCTTGCCCTGGATCCTGAGGGCTTGAACTCTCCCTATTCCCAAGAGGTCTCAAGAATTCTTCTATTAATTCCTGCCTTCTGGGAACAGCTCCGCACCTCCCTCGCTTCCATACCCTGGGACCCAGGCATCTGCCTCTTTTATTCTCCTGCAGCTACCCAAGCACCCCCAGACCCTGCTCTCTGCCAACCCTGACCCCTGAACTCCAGGGTTTTGCCACCCCATCCCAAATTGGTGGATGATGTAGTGGTTCTGTATTTAGATTTTTTTTAAACTCTCCTTACTGTTTTCTATAGTGGCCATACTAATTTAAACTCCCATCAACAGTGTGTAAGAGTTCCCTTTTCTCCGCGTCACCAGCATCTGTTTTCTTGTTTGTTTGTTTGTTTGTTTGTTTGTTGTCTTTTTAGTTGTGTCTATTCTATCTGGGGTAAGAAGACATCTCATTGTGGTTTTGATTTGCATTTCTCTGATGGTTAGTGATGTTGAGCTTTTTTTTTTTTTTCATTCCTGTTGGCCATTTGTATGTCTTCTTTTGAGAAATGTCTGTTCATGTCCTTTGCTCACTCTTAAATGAGATTATTTTGGGTTTTAATTCTTGAGTTGTTTGAGTTTCCTATATATTCTAGATATAAGTCCCTTGTCAGATAAATGGTTTGAAAATACTTTCTCCCATTCAACAGGTTATCTCTTCACTCTGCTGATTGTTTTCTTTGCTATGCAGAAGCTTTTTAGTTTATTATAGTCCTGTTGTCTATTTTCGTTTGTGTTTTCTGTATTTTTAAAGTCTTAACCATAAAATCTTTGACCAGACCAGTGTCCTAGAATGTTTCTCCTAGGTGTTCTTCTAGTTGTTTTATAGTTTCAGGTCTTACATTTAAGTATGTAATTCAACTTGAGTTGGTTTTTATATAGGGTTAGTGATAGGGATCTAATTTTATCCTTTTGCATATGGATATTGATTTTCATGTGTTTTTGACACCTTTGTTAAAAGTCAGTTGGCTATAAACATACGGATTTATTTCTGGATTCTCTATTATTCTCATTGATTGACATGTCTGTCTTTATACCAATACCATTCTGTTTTAGTTATTATAGCCTTGTAATATATTTTGCATCTGGCTTTGTTCTTTTTGCTCAGGATTGTTTTGGCTATTTCAGCTGTTTTTATTTTTTGGTTCCATAGGAATATTAGAATTATTTTTTCTAATTCTGTGAAAAATAACATTGGTATGTTTATTGAGAGTTCCTTGAATCTCTAGATTCCTTTGGGAAGTATGGTCATTTTACTAATATTAATTCTTCTGATTCATGAGGATGGAATATATTTCTGTTTGTTTGCATCCTCTTCTTTCTTTCATCAGTGTTGAATAGATTTCTTTTTAAGAGATCTTTGACTTCCTTGCTTAAACTTATTCCTAGGTATTTTTTTCTAGCTGTTGTAAATGGAATTGCTTATTTCTTTCTCAGCTACTTCATTACTAATGTATAGACATTATATTGATTTTTATATGTTGACTTTACATTCTACAACTTTACTGAATTTATATATCAGATCTAATAGTTCTTTGGTGGAGTCTGTAGGTTTTTCTAAATAAGGATCATATCATTGGAGGGAGGGGAGAGAGGCTGAAGGTTAAGCTGATAGTCAGTGATTTAATGAATCAGGCATAAGAAATATAGTTTCCATCAAAACCCAAAAGGGCAGAGTTTGGAGAGCTTCTGGATAGTTGAACAAAGGGAGGCTTACAGGAAGGTGAACAAGAGCTTAGCCATGTGCCAGGGAGGGTGGTGCATCCCAACCCAATGGGACAGAAGCTCCTGCACTGGGGACACTTCTGAACTTGCCCTATGTATCTGTTCATATGGCTCTTTATTTGTATCTTTTAAAATAAACTGTTAAATGTATGTGAGTGTTTCTCTGAGTTCTGTAAGCCATTCTAGCAAATTAATCAAACCTGAGAAGTGAGTTGTGGGAACCCTGATTTATAGCAAGTCAGTTGGAAACACAAGCAAAATAATCTGAGGCTTGAGATCGGCATCAGGAGTGGGAAGGGGACAGTCATAGGGACTGAGCCCTCAACCCATGGGATGTGATGCTGTATATAGGGAGATAGTATCAGAATTGAGTTAGAGGACACCCAGCTGGTGTCTATGACAGAACCAATTGCTTGTTCACTGGAGAAATTCCCTGTATTTCATCAGAGAAGTCTTCTATGTTGATAGGTGTTGTAGTGTGAGGGCAGGGGAAAAACGATTTGAGATTTTCCACACTCAGAGTGGTTCTAAATGTTAAGCTGCTTTTAAATTTGACTTGGTCATGCCTAACTAAATAGGATTAGATGTGAGAAATGTTTTTGATATAATGTGTAGGAAGGAACCAAAGGCTGATGAAGACAGGAGTGTTGGAATAGATGTTCTGAGTGTGAGTGCCCCCTTCATCCTCCCTGTCTCCTAAGAAACCAAAAAATACTCTCTCTGCAGCTTTAACAAATACTGGTTTGGAAGAGAGTGCCTGCATTTTTCAATAGTTCTAAATGGCTATAATTGCAGGACTTTTCTGATGCTCAGGAACGTCCTGATGTCAGTGGAGATGAAGGGAAACCAGGAAGTCAGGAGTCAGCGGAAAGGGACGTTTATCATAAGTTTTCTTCTTTTTTTAGACAGAATGTCGCTCTTGTTGCCCAGGCTGGAGTGCAATGGTGCGACCTCGGCTCACTGCAACCTCCGCCTCCCTGGTTCAAGCGATCCTCCAGCCTCAGCCTCCCGAGTAGCTGGGATTACAGGAATGTGCCACCACCAGAAAAAAAAAGGGGGGGGCCTGGTTCTTGGGCAGAAGGAGGCCTAAGGAATGACAAGACATAGGACCCAGGCATAGCAGAAGAGAAGGTCATGGAGGGGAGGAGTTCCAGCATCTGAGAACCTGGTTCCCTCTCAGAGTTTGTGTCCTCACTCGGTTCACCATCCCCAACCCCAGCAGGAACAGGGAGAAGTGACTTGGCAAATCCCCCACTCACGATGGGATCCCTCAGCCAGAGACCATTTTCGAAAGTCAGTTTCCCCTGACTATAAAAACAGGACATTTACCCTGTTAGAAGTTAATGTCTGCAAGTAACCTCCACCTGGGAAATGCTGGTTCATGGCAGGGTCTCCCTTTTAGCAATGAGAACAACTTCTGGCTAATTGACAGCTAATAAGTCATTTAGAATCCTGTTCATGTAAAAAGATTACCTACTTAAAGCATTAACTCCATTATAGTTAAGGACACACATCCCACACCATACAGCCAGCGTCATTTTTGAGGAGATTGCTTTGATTTGCTCGTGTAGAACGTTACTCTACTGCCTTGCAGAGAGGCTTGCCACACGTTTCAGATCTCTGCTTCTCATTTCACACTATCTGGCTCATGAGGTGAAGGTGATGAGAAGTGTCTTCAGACGGTACTCCGAGGTTTGTCTGTCAGCATCACAGTCATGTATTACATATAGAGATTATTCTCTTACATGTTACAATTTAGGGATTATTCTCTTAGAAGTTATCATTTATTGATATATATTTTAATCATGGCATAGATAGATGCTACCCAGCTATTTATTTTTATTACCTCTATGTTACACTGCTTAGGTGGCCACTACTGGTACCTCTGCATTTTCTTTCTCGTATGCGACATTAACATATATGATTGTATATACATGTGGCTGGGCACAATGGCTCACGCCTGTAAACCCAGCACTTTGGGAGGCCAAGGTGGGTGGATTGCCTGAGGTCAGGAGTTTGCAACCAGCCAGGCCAACATAGTGAAACCCCATCTCTACTAAAAATACAAAAAATAAGCTGGGTGTGGTGGTGTGTACCTGTAATCCCAGCTACTCGGGAGGCTGTGGCAGGAGAGTCGCTTGAACCCAGGAGGCGGAGGTTGTACTGAGCCAAGATCGTGCCATTGCACTACAACCTGGGTAACAAGAGCGAGATTCTGTCTCAAAAATAGATTGTATATACATGGTGACTTGGTTTCCAGGAATTGCTGTTTAGACCATTCCTTCCACTGAGTACAGTGGGAAAAGGAGGAAAACATACTTACTTGAAAAATCTGGTTGAGTAAATGGATGGGCTAACAAGCGGTGAAGATTTGCCACATCAGGAGAGCAACCTGAGCCGTGGGGCTGCTTCTGTGGATCAGAGTCAGTGACACCTGCTTCCTGGCCAGAAGCCAACTTCCAGGATTCAGGACTCAGGATTCAGAACTTAGACGGTCTCTTGGTCTCTCTAGAATTCAGTGCTCATTTAGCCAGGGCTACGACCCTTCCACTCAATGGGTTGGAGGATCCAAGCTTACGGTATGACTGCCTCTGGAGCATTTCATGCTAAAGAAATCCCAACAGGTGTAGGTAAATGGTCTAAAGGGTTCCAGCCAGCCTTCCATGGAACTCTGCATAAGGCACCTCCCTGTGTTGTTGTTTCTGTTGGCCATGTCCTCAGGAATTTAGTGAAATGGCCATGTAGTCGCTGAGTGAAAGTGGTGGGGGGGGTCCCTGGGCGGTGAGAAGTTTTGTGACCTTGCATCTTTTCCTTCCATCTCAACCAAAGACCACTTGTGAAAGCCCAAAATCACATGTCATTAAATGTCAGAGGTGAATCCATGACCACGGATTCATTGTGCCCAGGAGCCTTGGGCCATGTGGCCCAGCAGTAATGAAGTCTATGAGGCCTTGGTCAACCTCAAAGTGCTGCCCGACAAGCAGAGAAAAATTTAAGAGGAGCTGCCGCTCATTGCCATCAGGCACCCCAGGAGCTGAACATGGCATTCATTGTAATTTCTGATGAGGAACTGGAGAGGTCCCATAGCACATAGACTTTGATCAAATTAAGTCATGGTGGAGTCAGGCAAAACTCTGCAATGACTCACAAGTATCTAAGTATAAAACAAAGCCTCAACTCAGAGGTTCCATCAGAGCTTCAGGCTCAGTAGTGACTCCTTTGTGCGGTTGTTATGTTTGTACTGTGATAATTGGTGTTTGAAGGGAGGAGATATAGTTATGTGTTGCAGGAAAACACATGTAATTAGAAAAATGGGCATGATTCAAGGAATGGAAGGGACCCTCGTCTTTTCCATGGTAGGTGTGGGACTCTCTGACATATTTATCCTCTTGTTCCAAGTGCAGAAGAGAAAGCTTCTTCCTGCTTTCAGCTGTGTGACTGACAGTGGAAGCTGGAATTCAGAGAATCAGTGGCAGTCTGTCTCTCTCCGTGCCCCAACCCTGTAGGTTTAAGGAAAAGACTTAGGTCTCTGGCACTTTGTTGTCAACATGCGTTTTCCTTCACTCATTCAGATTAAAAAAAAGTGGAAAATGAACCAAAGGCTGCAATTCTCATGGCACCTAGAGAACTGGAGTACGGACCAAGGCTGCCGTGTGCCTATCATTGCTCCAGCACACTCAGTTGCTGTGTGACCGCAGGAGATGCTCTCTACTACTAGGGACTTTTAAATTCATCTGTGAATGCTGGATAAACACAAACATTCTGGTAAACTTCGAAATAAAGTGAAGACCAGTGGGTCGACAGACAAAAGAAAAATTTAAGCGATGCCATTTCCTGATAGACAGGGCTTTTTAGGAACATGCACCTTAACACAGGAGGAAAACATAATACCAGAAACGCCCTGCCTAAAAGCCCCTTAGTGATGATAATTATCATTCATCTTTATATAAAAGTACAGCAAGACTTTCTCCCTCAACGCCTCAATTCAGTTAAATGTATCTTCTGATAATATACCAGTTTGGACCACACGTTTTGCTCTGAGTGAAAATGAAAAGGAATGAGAACATCTCCACTTTCGTGTGGTGACCATGAGACCCACAGAGGCTTGGAAACCAGCCTACATCTGCCCAAACTCTACATCATCTGCCGTTGTCAATTTTCAATCTATCCATTCTATGCTTTGGAATCCTACATAATTCATACTCTTGAAAAATCTCATTTTCATATACCGGCTGGGGTAGAAAAAGTGATATCTTCTGTTTTAATTTGCTAAGACTTCCATAATAAAGTGGCACAGACTGGGTAAGCTAAACAATAGAAATGTATTATCTCCCAGTTCTGGAGGCTACAGGTCCAAGATCAATGTATTGCAATACTGACTGTTTCTGAGGCCTCTCTCTTTGGCTTATAGATGGCCATCTTCTCCCTCTGTCTTGTCAGCATAGGACCTCAACATATGGGTAAAGGACACAATTTAGCCCGTAACAGTCTGCACCATCCTTGGCAGTGCATACTGTAAGAAATACAAGAGAATACAACCATTTGGCTGGACTCTGTTGATATTCTGCAATGTTGGCCTTGCAATAAGATAAGAACAACACCAAAACAAGAAAGCCAAAGTTTAGTTTTCCCTGGAAGGTGAGCCCTCTCTGAGTCTGGCCGCCCCAGGACTGCAAGATCCAGTGCTATGTAGTTCTCCAAAGTCCTATTTACCATGGTGATTCTGATTCTGTATTTTTAACTGGGAAAAGGATTCTCTCTCAGAAAAGCAACTACTTCTGATGCTGTGTATTATTCTCTTTATACTTATAGGAGAAAAAGTTGATGTTAATAAAAAGGAAATATTTGCCAAATTATTATCACACAAATAAATTTTGTATCATTTTAAAATACCTCTTATTGTATTGAGCTTGTTGGGTTTTTTTTAAAAATTACTGGCACATAATATTTGTACATTTTGGGGGTACACATAATATTTTAATGAATGTGTAGAATGTATAATGATCAAGTCAGGATATTTAGAATATTCATCACCTCAAGCATGTATCATTTCTTTGTGTTGGGTGAATTTCAAATCCACTCTTCTAGCTATTGTGAAATATGCAATACATTGCTGTTAACTATAGCCAGCCTGCTGTGCTATCAAAAGTTAGAATTTATTCCTTCTATTTAACTGTACGTTTGTACCCATTAGGCTAGCTCGTTTTATCTCCCAGCCCCCACACACACCCTTTCAAGCCTCTGGTAACTATTTATTCTACTTTCTACCTCCATAAGATAAACTTTTCTTTCAGTTCTCACATATGAGTGAGAACATGCAATATTTGTCTTTCTTTGCCTGGTCTATTTCACTTAATATACTGACCTTCACTTCCGTCCATGTTGCAAAATGTCAGGATTTCATGTCTATGGCTGAATAGCATTCCACTGTGTATACATAACACATTTTCTTTACTATTCATCTGTTGATGAACACTGAGGCTGATTCCATATCTTTGTTATTGTGAATGGAGCTGTAATAAATATGAAGGTATAGTTACCCCTTTGATAATAAATACCCAGCAGTGGAATTGTTGGATCATAAGATAGTCCTACTTTTAGGTTTAAGGAATCTCCATAGTGTTTTCCATAATGATGGCACAATTTACATTCCCACCAGGAGAACATATGAGTTTCCTTTTCTCCACATCCCTTCCAGCATCTTATTTTTTTGTCTTCTTGATAATAACTATTCTTTTTTTTTTTTTTGAGACGGAGTTTCACTCTTGTTACCCAGGCTGGAGTGCAATGGCGCGATCTCGGCTCACCACAACCTCCGCCTCCTGGGTTCAGGCAATTCTCCTGCCTCAACCTCCTGAGTAGCTGGGATTACAGGCACGCGCCACCATGCCCAGCTAATTTTTTTGTATTTTTAGTAGAGACGGGGTTTCACCATGTTGACCAGGATGGTCTCGATCTCTTGACCTCGTGATCCACCCGCCTCGGCCTCCCAAAGTGCTGGGATTACAGGCTTGAGCCACTGCGCCTGGCCCGATAATAACTATTCTAACTGTGATAAGAGCATATCTCATTGTGGTTTTGATTTGTATTTCCCTGATGTTTAATGATCTTGAGCATATTTCATATATCTCTTAGCCATTTGTATGTCTTCTACTGACAAATATCTATTCAGATCCTCTGCCCTCCCTTTAATGGGATTATTATTACAATTATTTTGTTGTTGGCCAGGCACAGTAGCTCATGCCTATAATCCTAGAACTTTGGGAGGCTAAGGTGGGTGGATCATGAGGTCAGGAAATCAAGACCCCTGGCCAACATGGTGAAACTTTGTCTCTACTAAAAATACAAAAACTAGCTGGGTGTGGTAGCATGTGCCTGTAATCCCAGCTACTTGGGAGGCTAAGGCACGGGAATCACTAGAACCCAGGAGGCAGAGGTTGCAGTGAGACAAGATTGTGCCACTGCACTCCAGCCTGGATACAGAGCAAGACTCTGTCTTTAAAAAATATATATATATATATATTTTGTTAAGTTGTTTGAGTGCCGTGTATATCTGGATATGCATCCCTTTTTGAATGACTAGTTTGCCAATAATTTCTCCCATTCAACAGGTTGTCTCTTCATTCTGTTGGTTGTCTTCCTTGCTATGCAGAAGCTTTTTAATTTAATATAGCCTCATTTGTCTATTTTTGCTTTTGCACCTGTTCTTTGGGGTCCTACATAAAAAATCTTTGCCCAAACCAATGTCCTGGAGAATTTATCCATTGTTTTCTTCTAGTAGGTTCATAGTTTCAGGTCTTAGAATTAAGTCTTTAATCCATCTTGATTTAGTTCTTTCTACATGATGAGAGATAGGGGTGTAGCTTCATTCTTTTTCATGTGGTTATTCAGGTTTCCCAGCACCATTTATTGAAAAGATTGTCCTTTGTCCATTGGATGTTCTTGAAGCCTTTGTCAAAAATCAGTTGGCTGTAAATGTGTGGATTTATTTCTGGGTTCTCTGTTCTGTTCCATTGGTCTATGTGTCTGTTTTATATACCAATGCCATGCTGTTTTGGTTACTATAGCTTTGTAGTAAATTTTGAGGTGAAGAAGTGTGATGCCTCCAGCTTTGTTGTCTTTGCTTAGCATTCTTTTGGCTCTTCAGGGTCTCTTGTGATTCCACATAGACTTTAGAATTTTTTTCTATTGTTGTGAAGAACGTCATTGGTATTTTGATAGGGATTACATTGAATCGGTAGATTTCTTAGGGCAGTGTGGTCATTGAAACAATATTAATTCTTCCAATCCATGAGCATAGAATATGTCTCCTTTTTAATGTTCTCTTTAATTTGATTTTGTGTGCTGCAACTTTACTGAATTAGTTTATAATGTCTAAGAATGTAAGGCATTTAGGTTTTTCTAGGTATAAGATTATGTCATCTATGAACAGCACTAATGCGACGTATTCCTTTCCAATATGATGTCTTTTATTTCTTTCTCTTGCCTAATTGCTTGGGACAAGATACTCAGTATTATGTTGAATAAAAGTGATGAAAGTAGAGATCCTTGTCTGTTCCAGATCTTTGAGGAGAAGCTTTCAGCTTTTCCCCACTTAGTACTATATCAGCTGTGTGTTTGTCATATATGGCCTTTATTACTTTGAGGTATGTTTCTTCTATGCCTAGTTTGTTGAGAGTTTTTATTATGAAGGTGTGTTAGTATGTTTTGAATTGCTATAATGTAATGCCTGAAACTGGGTAATTTATAAAGAAAAGATGTTTATTTGGCTTATAATTTTGCAAGGATCATGGTTGTGTGTGGTATCTGCTCAGCTTCTGGTGAGGCCTCAGGAAGCTCTTATTCATGGTAGAATATGAAAGTGAAGCAGGTATGCCTCATGACAAGAGAGGGGGGCAAGAGAGAGAGGAGGCAGTGCCAGTTTCTTTTTAATAATTGGCTCTCACATGAACAAATGTAGGGAGAACTCGTTTATTATTTTGAGGACAACACTAATCCATACATGATGGATCTGCCCCCATGACCCAAATGCCTTCCGCCAGGCCCCACACCCAACACTGGGGATCACATTTCAATATGAGATTTGGAGAAAACGAATATCCAAACTGTAACAGAAAGTATGCTGCATTTTATCAGATTTTTTTCCGCATCTATTGAGATGATCATATGGTTTTGTCCTTCATTCTATTGATGTGATGTATCATGTATGCTGAACCAGTCTCATTCCCTGGGTTAAATCCCACTTGTCATGGCATATTATCTTTTTAATGTGTCATTGGATTCAGTTTGCTAGTATTTTTTACTACTTATTTTTATTATTTAACATTTTAAAATTATAAGCATTAAAAAATGTATAATTTGAGTTCAGATGGTACTGAAATGGTGGCATAGGGCAAGCTGGCTTCTCTCCCCACACAAAAAGCAAAAAACAAATATACAGTGCCAAGATCTATACCAGTAACAACTCAGAACTCAAGTATCAGGGTAAGACAGTTCCTAGGACCACAGATAAGTAGAAAAAGACTGAGCAGATGGTAGAATTGTACCACCACACCCACAATGCTCTACCCCCAATTCTTCTGAGCACCAGTTACATGGAAATTTTCTCTTGATGATTTCTGTACTGGAAAAAGTGGAATTGAAGTGAGCTTCCCTACCTTCTTGGGTTCCCTGGTAGAAGACCTGTCCTTCCCTTAACCCATAGGTAGCATAGTAATTGCCTGAAGGGAGACATATTCTCAGGACAGACAGAAACAAACAGGAGACATGTCTATTATCCCCAACCCCAGGATCTCCGTAACCTAGAGAACAGAGATGCCAAGTCAGAGTGGCTGTTCAACTCCACCATGCTGTAGGTCCCCTGGGTACTACACCCTAGCCAGCCTTTCCACACTGGGAAGATAGTCCCTTTGGGATTTCCCCAATGTGGGATAGGCAGCACTCTGACCATGTACTAGATCCCAGGGGAACCTAGCTTGAGGTGTCCCCTAGAGCCAAAAAGGAGGCAGTAACCTAGTAGTGAAGATTCACCAAGCAAATATATTCCATACAAATCAAAACAAACCATACAGAGAAAACTGGAATAAATAACTAATCATTCAATGCAAAGACACATACCCATAGTAAACAACAGCAAACAGGAAAGTATGACCTCCCAAAAAGGACAAAGGAAAAATTCAGTGACTGACTCTAATAGGATAGTGATTTGTGAACTCTCTGTCCAAGATTTCAAAATAACAATTTTAAGGAAACTCAGTGACCTATAAGATAACGAAGAAAAGCAATTCAGAAGTTTATCAAAAATTTCACACAGAGATTGTAATAATTTAAAAATCAAACTGAAATCTTGGGAATGAACAATAAATGCAAGAAACAATTAGAGAAAGGAATCAGTGAGATCAAAGACTGACTATTTAAAGATATACCATCAGTGGACATTAAAAAAAAGCAAAGAAAGAAAGGGGATGAAGACCACCCAAAAGATATAAAAAATATTCTCGAAAGACCAAATGTAAGAATTATTCATGTTTAAGAGGGAGTCGAGCAAGAGCAAGGGGTAGAAAGCTTATTCAAAAATATAATAACAGAAAACATTCAAAAACTCAAAAAAGATATTCATATAAATATCCAGGTACAAGAAAATGTTAAACATCAAATAGATTCAACCCAAATAAGACTAAACCAAGACATATAATAATCAAACTCTTAAAGGTCAAGGGCAAAGAGACAATCCTAAAACCAGTGAGATACAAGAAGCAATAAACATATAAAGGTGTTCCAATTCATCTGGCAACCAATTTCTAAACATAAATCATACAGGCTAGGAGGAAGTAGAATGACATTTTCAAAGTACTCAAAGTAAAAAAACTGCTATCCAAGAATATTGTATTCAGCAAAATTATCATTCAAATATGAAGGTAAGATAAAATTTTCCCCAGACATACAGAAGCCAAGAAAACTCACCACCACCAAGCCCATCTTGCAAAAAGGGGTAAAGGGTTTTCTTCAATCTGAAAGAAAAAAAAACCCCACTTAATGTGCAAAAGAAAATTTTTCAAGGTATGAAACCCACTGGTAAAATTAAGTACATGAATAAAACTAGAATACTCTATTACTATGTTTGTGATGTTCAATTCACTCACAACAAATGAAGGTTAAGACAAATATCAAAAATGATAATAGCACAACTACCTGTTAAGAGGTAATATAAAACTATGTAAATTGAGAAAACTAAAAGTCAAAATGTGGCAGGGAGGATGGTATTAATGCGTAGAATATTTTCAGGATTGATTTCTTTTTTGTCTTGGTTTCTGTTCTTTTCTTTGTAATCTGAGATAAATAGTCATCTTTTGAAAATAACCCTTTGTTACATCCATAAAATGGATAACCACATGGCAACTACAACAAAAAAAAAACATATAACAGATTCACTAAAAATACAAGGCAACAAATTAAAAGATACTAACAGAGATAATCACTTAAGCACAAATAAGAAAGGAAGAGAGGAGTCTCAAAACAACCAGAAACCAAGCCATAAAATGGCAATAATAAGTACTTACTTATCAATAATAACACTGAATGTGTTAAATTGGTCTCAGCTCTCCAATTTAAAGTCATGAAGCCACTGAATGGATAAAGAAACAATACCCAACTCTATGCTGCCTTCAAGATATCCACTTCACCTATAAAGACACACATAGAATGACAGTGAAGAGGTGGAAGGAGATGTTTCACGCATTTGGAAACCAAAAGAAGAACAGAAAGACTATGTATCAGATAAGATAGACTACAACGATTGTAAAAATAATAATAATAATACAAGAAGGGTCACTATATAATGATAAAAGGGTCAATTCAATAAGAGAATATAACAACTATAAATATTGGTGTACCCAAAACTGGAGCTCCAAGGTACATGAAGCAAATGTTAATAGATCTAAAGGGAGAGATAGGCTGCAATACAAGAATAATAGGGGACTTTACATATTTATTTATTTTTGAGACAGCGTCTTGCTCTCTCACCCAAGCCAGAGTGCAGTGGCATGATCATAGCTCACTGCAGCCTCAACCTCTCAGACTCAAGCATTCCACCCACTTCAGCCTCCTGGGTAGCTGGGACTATAGGCATGTGCCACCATACACAGCTACTTTTTGTATTTTTAATAGAGATGGAGTTTTGCCATGTTCTCCAGGCTGTTCTCAAACTCCTGGGCTCAAGTGATCCATCCACTTCACTCTCCCAAAGTGTTGTGATTGCAAGCATGAGCCACCATGCCTGGCCCTAGTATGGGACTTTAACACCCCAAACGCAGGAATAAATAGATCACAAAGACAGAAAAATAACAAAGAAAAGGTGGAATTAAATGACACACTAGATCTAACAGGGCTAACTGACATTATATAACATTTCACCCAGCTGCTACAGAATATACACTATTTTTATCACCACATGGAAGATTTTCCAGAATAGATCATAACCTAGGCTGCAAAACAAGCATGTACAAATTCAAAAAAAATAGAAATCATATAAAATGCCTTTTCTGACCACAATGGAGTAAAACCAGAAATCACTAACAAAAGATACCTTGGAAACTGTACAAATACATAAAAATCAAATGACATGCTCCTGAATGACCAATGGGTCAATGAGGAAGTTAAATATTTCTTGAAATAAATTAAAATGGAAATACAACATAACAAATCTATGGGATATGGTAAAAGCAGTAGTAAGAGGAAATTTCTTGGAAATAAATGCCTACATCAAAAAAAAAAAAAAGAGAGACTTCAAAGAAACAATCTAACAATGTATCTCAAGGAACTAGAAAAGCATGAAAAAAGCAAAGCCAAAATTACTAGAGGAAAGAAGTGATAAAGATCAGAGCAGAAATAAAGGAAATTGAGACAACAGCAGATCAATGAAACAAAAAGTTGTTTTTTAGAAAAAATAAGCATCAACAAACTTTTAGCTAGACGAAGAGGAAAGAGAGAAAACTCAAATAAATAAAACCATAAACAGAAAAGGAGATGGAACAACTGAGACCTCAGAAATACAATTAATCTTTAGAGGCTATTAAGAAGAACAGTGCCAACAAATTGGAAAGCCTATTTTGAATGGATAAATTCCTGAATACACACAACCTACCAAGATTAAACAATGAAGAAACAGAGAACCCCAACAAACCAATCATGAGTAATAAGATCAGAGCCATAATAAAAAGTCTCCCATCAAAGAAAAGCCTGAGACTGATGAATTCACTGCTAAATTTTACCAAAGGTTTAAAAAACCTTACTCGAACACTCAAAAGTATTAAAGAGAAGGAAATACTTCTGAACTCATTGTATGAGACCAGAATTACCATGATACCAAACCAGACTAGAACACAACAAAAAAGAAAGCTATAGCCAATATCACTATGAATATGGATGCAAAAATCCTCAAGAAAATACTAATAAACCAAATCCAACAATGTATCTAAAAGATTATACACCACAGTCAAATGGAATTCAGCCCAGGAATGCAGAGATGGCTCAACATATGCAAATCAAAGAACATGATACGTCACATTGACAGAAACAGAATCAATAACAAAAATGATATGATTGTTTCAATACATTCTGAAAAAGCATTTGATAAGATTTAACATTCCTAGGCTGGCACAGTGGCTAACACCTGTAATCCAAGCACTTTGGGAGGCTGAAGTGGGTGGATCACTTGAGGTCAGGAGTTCGAGACCAGCCTGGCCAACAGGTCAAAGCCCTGCCTCTACCAAAAATATAAAAATTAGCCAGATGTGGTGGCACACACGTGTAATGCCAGCTACTCAGGAGGCTGAGGCATGAGAATCACTTGAACCCAGGAGGCAGAAGTTGCAGCAAGCCAATATCATGCCACTGTACTCCAGCCTGGGCAACAAAGTGAGACTCCCACCTCAGACAAAAAGAAAAAAATTCAACACTCCTATATGATAAAAACCCTCACCCAAATAGGTATAGAAGAGTCATATCTAGAAATAATAAAGGCCATATATGACAAACAGATAACTAATACTAAATGGGGGAAAGCTGAAAGCTTCTCCTCTAAGATCTGTAACAATACAAAGATATCTACTTTCATCACTTTCATTCAACATAATACTGGGTGTCCTGGCCAGAGCAATTAAGCAGGAGAAAGACATAAAGAGAATCCACATTGGGAAGAAAGATGTCAAGTTAGCCTTGTTTACAAACAACATGACTTTATACCTAGGAAAGCATCCACCAAAAGATTCTTAGAAATGGCAAATTTATTCTGTAAAGCTACAGGATACAAAATCCACATACAAAAATCAATAGTATTTGTGTATGCCAACAGTGTACAATCTGAAACAGAAATAAAGAAAGTAGTCTCATTTACAATAGCTACAAAAAAATGTGAAATACCTAGAAATCAATCTAACCAAAGAAATAAAAAATTAATAGAAAAAGAACTGTAAAACTCTGATGAAAGAAATAGGAAAGGACACCAAAATTTGGAAACATAGTCCATGCTCATGTATTGAAAGAATTAATATTGTTAAAATGACAACACTGCCCTAAGGAATTTACAGATTCAATGCCATCCTTGTCAGAATACCAATGACATACTTCACAGAAATAGAAAAAAAAAAATTCTAAAATTTATGTCGAACTACAAAAGACTCCAAAAAGTCAAAGCAATGCTAAGCAAAAAGAACAAAGCTGGAGGCATCACAGTACCTAACTTCAAAATTGACTACAAAGCTATGTTAAGAAAAACAGCATGGTAGTGGCGCGCACACACACACACACACACACACACACACACACACCAGGCACATAGACCAATGGAGCAGAATACAGAACCCAGAGATAAATGTATGCATTTACAACCAACGTTTCTTCAACAATTGTGCCAAAAACATGCAATAGGGAAAAGACAATCTTTTGAACAATTCCTGCTGGGAAAACTGGAAAATTATATCGATGGAAACGAAACTAGATCCCTATCTCTCACCATATTAAAAAATCAAATGAAAATGGAAGAAAGACTTGAATCTAAGACCTGAAGCTATGTAACTGCTAGAAAATGTGGAGAACACTCCAGCACATTGGTCTGGGCAAAAAGTTTTTGTGTAAGACCTCAAAAGCACAGGTAATTAAAGCAAAAACAGACCATTGCAATTACATCAAGCTAAACAGCTTCTGCAAAGCAAAAGAAACAATCAAAAAAGTAAAAAGCAACCCACAAAATGAGGGAAAATATCTGCAAACTAGTCTGCTGACAAGGGAACCATTACCAGAATATATAAGGAGCTCAAACAACTCAACAGCATAATAAAAGTAAAAATAATTTGATTTCAAAATGAGCAAAAGATCTGAATAGGTCAACTTTGTGCTCATTCTTCCAATAAAATATCTTTTATATCATATTACAAAATCTTCTTACCCTCTCCTTTCACCAGCTGTAGGCTATTTCAAAACAAAGGACCTAGCCACTCTGCTTTTGTATGTTTTTTTTATTATAATAATTAATATCCTTATACCTAAAGATCTTTCTATATTTTGCATTTTGTTTTAAGATCACAGATTTCTCAAATAGAAGTCATTAGGTCAAAGGGCATGAACATTTTTAAGTCTTTTCATACATATTATCTAATTGCATCTCAAAAGCAGTGTGCCAATTATATTCACCCATTTATTCAGCCCCATTCTCTGTACTTGGACTTCTAGATGCTGGAAATCCAAGTGGTGACTAGGTAAGTCCCTGCCTCAAAGAACATGTTGCAGTGATACAGACCACAAATGAAACAAAAACAATTCTAATATCGGTGATAATTGTTATGGAGGAATATGCTTGGGCTGGAAGACTAATGGTGATGAGGATGGTAGGAGATACATTTTGTTGATCAAGAGGTGCCTGGGAACTTGACCACTGGACTTTTGAGCAGAGACCTGAATGGTGAAAGGGGCGAGCACGTTGGATCCCTGGGGAGCAGGTGCACACGGGGAGTTCCAGGGGGAGGTGCCTGAGACAGGATTGAGCAGTGTTAGCAGAGATGAGTTGGCTGGGCTGAGAGGGGTGGGATGAGGCCAGAGCGGCCAGAGGGACCCCATGACGAGGGGCTGATAGGAAATAGTGAGAGACTGGGGTTTCACTGTGCTAAGAAGCGAAGAGGCTGGAGTGTCTGGGGGACATGGTGGTGAGGATGAGCTCTAATTCCCATTTGAAAGGCTCACTCTGCCTGTTGTGTGGGTGATGGACAGCTGAGCGACAGGCAGCAGGCAGCCCAGCTGGGAGGCCCTCTGGTTTACTGTCTTGGAGAGGATGGCTCCAGAGAGGAGGGAGTAGAGGACTGAGAAGTGATTGGATTTGGGTTAATCCGTTTTTAAGATGGTGTTAGCAGTAACTCCATGGAGAACCACACATTTATTTGCTTACTTTAGTTCTACAGCAACATTTGAGGTGGCTTACTGCAACAAACCCAGTGGAATAAATACATTTGAATTATTTTAAAATCAACACCAAGGAAAATACACATTTGAAAATATTAAGGCTGGAGTAAAGCTAGAACACTACTAGGCAAGAAGGAACATCTGAAACATTTGCTGAAATGGAGTTTACTGTTCACCTAGCCATAGATTTGTCAGCTCACGATTTCATTGCATCAGAGCACCATGGAGGGGGTGACAGTGCAGGCCACCGGTCCCTTGTTTCCTGCTTCAGGAACAGCTGCCTGTTCTACACTGACATTCAAAGCAAATCACATCACTGTAAGATGTTTAACAATGATGACAAAGTCCACAGTCAGCAAGTAAGTGTAAAAACCTCAGGAATCCAAGGAAAGTCTACATTTCTCCCCAGAAATGGCCTCACTGTGCAATGTTGAAAGGAGAGGGTCCCTTCACGGGGCCCCAAGATGCAGGAGCAATTGGGCTGCAGCTCTAATTAAAGATGCCATTTCCACCTGCAGGTTCCACGACACCTCACAGGCAACTTGGGTGATCTCACCTGAGCTAGGAATTCAGCTTTTTGATGTTGATTCTCTCTGAGCCATTGCACGAGCTTTAAAATGTGATGTGCAGATTTTTCTATACTGGTGTTTTTTGCTGGAATTTGACATCCACAGTGGCTCTGGCTTCCCTGTCTGGTCCCAGGAGGAAGTGGAGTGTCCTGCACTTTTTTTCAACATCGCTTTGTGTAGGAAGGATCAGGAGACTTGGAGTGAGGGGCTCCTGCAATCTCACCTCCTCCATAAGGCAGTGTCCCTTAAGCTTTCTGGGAGTAAGGGCCTTGGCACTGTGCTGCTGTGATTAACATAATTGTTCCAGCTCCTGAAATAAAAGCACAGATTCATAAAATACCAACTCTTATAAGCAAGGCCAAGGTGGGGATGTTTCCCGGGTACCATGTTTAGCACTTTGACTTTCTGTACACACACAGGGGCCAGGCGTTGTGGTTTATACCTGTAATCTCAGCACTTTGGGAGACTGAGGCATGAGAATCGCTTGAAGGCAGGAGCTCAAGACCAGCCTGGGTGAAAAAGCAAGACCCAGTCTCTAGAAAAATAAATAAATAAAATAAATACACTGGGTGTGGTGGCTCCAGTCTGCAGTCCCAGCTACTGGAGAAGCTGAGGTGGGAGGATGGCCTGAGTCCAGAAGTTGGAGCCTGCAATGAGCTGTGATGGGGCCACTGCTCCAGCTTGACCGTCACAGTGAGACCTTGCCTCAAAAACAAACATACGAAACAAAACGAAAAACAAATACACCCACAACAAGAGCTAGAGCTGAGGGAGAGGCTGACCTTGGGGGCAGGGTCACAAGCATCCCTCAGGTTTCTCTCAGTGGCCTTTGTCTCTGTTTCCTGGAGGTGAGGAGTCTGTACCCCATGAGGGGAAGTCCTCTGGAGCAGCAGCTACTCAGGAGCCGGGTCCAGAAAGGGAAAAGGATGAGGAAGTGGAGACAAAGTGGAGGGGGTGGGGTAAGGGAGCACTGGAGGAACAGGGAGGGGAGGACCTTTCAGCTGTCAGAAAAGTCACAGGCAGAATTTGGCTTTTGGTTTTCGTGCTTCATCAGGATGGATTTGAGGCACCTGCCAGAGTGTGAGCTAACGAGTCTAGTTTGCAAAGAACATGTCTGAGTCTCCTCCTAGTTTGAACTCATCAGTAGCAGCTGAGAGCCAGGACCCTTGTGTGGGGCGTGTCAGGCCCCTTTGCAACCAGGGCATTTTCTGCACTCTACCGGCTACCCCACCTGGGACCACGCTGGTCCGCTCCAACCCTATCAGGGAGGGAAGGAAGGAGAGGTCTGGGGGCCTTGACTCCTCCTTTGAGCTCCTTCTTCCTCTGCCATTCATTCCCTAAGTGTCCTCGCCTCCCCTCTGTTTCCCCAACCCCGCTATAGCAAAGCACATCCTGCACACTGGCCTGGACTCCGGCTGTAACCGCCCAATGGGTTCACCTTGCCGGCTGCCTAGACAAAGCCAATTTATCAAGACAGGGGAATTGCTACAGAGAAAGAGTAATTCATGCAAAGCCCAGAGTTTTATTATTACTCAAATCAGTCTTCCGGAAAACTCAGATCAGTTTTTAAGAATAATTTGGTGAATAGGAGGACCAATGAATCGGGAGCGCTGATTGGTTGGCTCTGGTATGAAATCATAGTGAGTGGAGGCTATTCTCTTAAGCTGACTCAGTTCCTGCGTGGGGGTCACAGAACTGGCTGGCAGGTCCAGATGGGGCCCTCCAGTTGCTAGAAATGCAAAAATCTGAAAAGACATCTTAAAAGGCCGATCTGTGGTTCACAATAGTAATGTTACCTTCAAGAGTAACCGGGGATGTTGCAAATCTTATAACCTCTGAAATAATGGCTGGTAATATTTAGAATTCCAGCCCCTCTCATCCTAACTTAATGGCTGGGGGCCTTTCATTTGTTTTACAAGAACAGTTTCCCGCCAGGCGCAGTGGCTCACGCCTGTAATCCCAGCACTTTGGAAAGCCGAGGCCGGCAGATCACCTGAGATCAGGATTTCCAGACCAGCCTGACCCACATGGAGAAACCCCATCTCTACTAAAAATACAAAACAACCGGGCTTGGTGGCACATTCCCGTAATCCCAGCTACTAGGGAGGCTGAGGTAGGAGAATTGAATGAACCCGGGAGGCGGAGGTTTCCGAGAGCTGAGATTGCACCATTGCACTTCAGCCTGGCCAAGAGTGAAACTCCATTTAAAAAAAAAAAAAAAAAAAAGTTTCCCTTTAAACTAAAAATTCCTTCCCAAGCCTAGTTCTGCTTATGCCCGAAAATGAACAAGGGCAGTTTAGAGGGTAGAAGCAAGGTGGGGTTAGTTAGGTTTGGTATCTTTCACTGTCATCATTTCCTTAACGGTGATTTTGCAAAGGCGGTTTCACCTTGGCTTCAGACCCACCCCTTTTCACTGTGCCCTGTCCTTCCAGCCACTGCCACTAGGTGGAGGCAGAGACAGCACCGTCCAGATGGCCTGGATTCTTACGGGCTCACTGCCAGAAAGAACGTTCCAATCTAAAAGTCAGCCTGATTTCCGAAAGCTTTGACCGTTTGCAAAATCAAATCAATACTCTAGGTACAAAATACGCGACTTTGTCTCCACCCAAGGACACTATGGCAACGCAGGTTTCAAACGCGCTTTGAGAATAAATGGAACAGGGTCCCCTGTGTCCCCACCCGATTTACATTTTCCTTTTATTACAACCAACCTCTTTTGTAAATATTGTGATACATCTCTCTATTCCACTGAAAATATCTTTTTCAAAGGCACTTTAAGACAGATTCAATGACATGAAAATATGAAGGATCCTCTTGAAACAGAGTTTCTCATGCTGGGTTTTTTTGTTTTTGTTTTTGTTTTTGTTTTTGTTTTTGTTTTTGTTTTTCGAGGTAGCTGAGATTTTATTTTGGACCAAAAAAAAAAAAAAAAACGCAATTGAATTGTTTTGCAGCTGGAGGCATGCAGCTGGAGGCATGGGCAGGGGGGGTCCCCAGGCAGTAAACTCCCCATGGGTGGGGCTGAGGGCTAGGGCTGAGCCTCGGGTGGGTCTCCTGTTCCCTGTGCTCCCCTGCACAGAGGCCTCCTTCCCAAGCTCTGGGGCAGCCTCAGGAGAAGCAGGCTGGGAGGGGCTATTGCTGCTGTTCACTTGGGCAGGACGACAGAGGACTCGGACACCAGCTTCCCATTGCAGGCCTCAGTCTTCTTCACGACCACAGCCTTGGTGGAGCTGGTGCGGCTGACGGAACTGGGGCCCATGCCAGAGCCAAAGCTGGAGCCCAGGCCATAGCTGAGGCTGGGGCTTGTGAGGCCCCCACAGGCAGAGCTCAGACCACCTGCATAGCCACTGGCGGTCTTCGTATGGATACTCATGTTCTGCATCCCAGACTCCAGCCGGCTCTCCTCGCCCTCCAGTAGCTTGCGGTAGGTGGCAATCTCGATGTTCAGGGCCAGTTTGACATTCATCAGCTACTGGTACTCATGCAGCTGCCGAGCCATGTCCTGCTTGGCCCGCTGCAGGGCGGTCTCCAGCTCCTGCTGCTTGGCACAAGCATCCTTGTGTGCCAGGTCCCTGTGCTGCTCAACATCTGCAATGGCGACCTCCAGGGAAGCCCTCTGGCCTTTGAGGCCCTCGATCTCAGCCTGGAGCTGGCTGGTGTTCCAGCTCATCTTGGATATCTCAGTCTTTGTATGCCGCAGGTCATCCCTGTGCTTCCCACCCAGCGTCTGCAGTTCCTCATAATTGATCTGGTATATGCTCTCCGCCTCAGCCCGGCTGCTATTGACGATCTCCTTGTACTGCGCTTTGACCTCAGCAATGATGCTGTCCATGTCCGGGGAGTGGCTGTTGTCCATGGACAGCACCACAAATGTGTCGGAGATCTGGGAGTGCAGCTCCCAGATCTCCTCTTCATACAGCTGCCTGAGGAAGTTGATCTCGTCAGTCAGTCCTTCCAGGCGAGACTCCAGCTCTATCTTGTTCATGTAAGCTTCATCCACATCCTTCTTGATGAGGACAAATTCATTCTCCATCTCTGTACGCTTATTGATCTCAACTTCATACTTGTTCCTGAAGTCCTCCACCAGCCCCTGCATGTTGCCAAGCTCCGCCTCCAGCTTCAGCTTCTCCTGGCCCAGAGTCTCCAGCTGCCGCCTCAGGTTGTTGATGTAGCTCTCAAACATGTTGTCTATGTTGCTCCGAGCCATTTTCTGCTGCTGCAGGAGGCTCCACTTGGTCTCCAGCATCTTGTTCTGCTGCTCCAGGAGCCACACGTTGTCGATGAAGGAGGTAAACTTGTTGTTGAGGGTCTTGATCTGCTCCTTCTCCTGGGTATGCACGGCCTGAATGTTGGGGTCCACTTCCAGGTTAAGGGGGTTCAGCAGGCTCTGGTTGACGGTGACGGCGGTGATGCCTCCCATGCCCATGCCACTGACCCCAGCATAGCCTGCGCCCAGGCCACCCCGGAAGTTGCTGCTGCCCATTCGGGGGAAGCTCGAGGAGCTGATGCAGGCACCAGGCCCACTCATGTAGGAGCGGCTGCTGAAGGCCCGGGCGCCAGAGGTGGACACCTTGTAGGACTTCTGGGTCACCCGATGGACATGGTGGAGGCAGGAGTGGAGGCAGGCGGGCTGAACCAGGGAGAGATTCCAGAAGGAGTGGAGAAGCTGCTTCTTCCTCGTGCTGGGATTTAATGAACATTCTGTGTGTGTGTGTGTGTGCGTGTGTGTGTGTGTGTGTGTTTAATTTTTTTTTTCAATAGAAGAGCACGCTCTATGCTGCCCAGGCTGGACTCCAACACACTAGCCTCACTTCCTCAAGCACCAGGACATTTGACCTGAGCCAACGCGGCTAGAACATTTTGGTTTTTAAAACTCCGTAACTGACCAGGCATGGTGGCTCACGCCTGTAATCCCAGCACTTTGGGAGGCTGAGGCGAGCAGATCACGAGACCAGGAGATCCAGACCATCCTGGCCAACATGGTGAAACCCCATCTCCACTAAAAACAAACAAATTAGCTGGGCGTGGTGGCATAGGCCTGTAGTCCCAGCTACTCAGGTGGCTGAGGCAGAAGAACTGCTTGAACCCAGGAGGCAGAGATTGCAGTGAGCCAAGATCATGCCACTGCACTACAGCCTGGGCAACAGTGCAGGACTCCACCAAAAA
>NW_016107339.1:14990305-15024198 GCF_001604975.1 Cebus imitator | reverse complement strand
TAATCGCTTGAACCAGGGAGGCAGAGGTTGCAGTGAGCCGAGATTGCACCACTGCACTCCAGCCTGGCGACAGACCAAGACTCTATCTCAAAAATAAAAAAATAAATGTTCTTTATCTTCACTGTGGTAGTGCAGATGTGGGTGTGCACAACAGCTAAAATTCAACAAATTGAACATTTTAAATAGATGCAGTTTATTGTATGCAAAGTATGTCCCAATAAGATGATTTGGAAATATTATCCTCTGGCCAGGGGCGGTGGCTGATGCCTCTAATCCCAGCACTTTGGGAGGCTGACACGGGAGGATCACGAGGTCTGGAGTTCCAGACCAGCTTGGCCAACATGGTGAAACCTCGTCTCTACTAAAAATACAAAAATTAGCCGAGTGTGGTGGCGGGAGCCTGTAATCCCAGCTACTGGGGAGGCTGAGGCAGGAGAATTGCTTGTACCCGGGAGGCGGAGGTTGCAGTGAGCTGAGATCACCCCATTGAACTCCAGCCTGGACAACAGAGTGAGACTCCGTCTCAAAAAAACAAAAATAAAAATATTACCCTCTTTGAGATTTGTACTTTGCTTATGTAAAACAAAACAAAACAAAAGCCGTGTTCTTGGGCCCGGGAGACACACCCTGACACATCTGGAGGAAGAGGGCCATGCTGTCTGCCACTCACCCTCGCAGGCTCTGAAATTACAATCATAGCCGTGTATTTACAGACTCAGAGAGAGAGAAATCTACAGTAAAAATGTTCAGAAGTAAAACTAGACACATGGCAAAATTAAGAGAAATAATAAAACTGCGTATTTTAAATTTTAATCTCTCCTTTACTTCTCCCCCCTTTTCTTCCTATCTCTTCCCTCCTTTCTTCAACACACCCCTCCATCCTTCACTTCTTTTTTCACTCTCTGCCCTTGAACTCGGTGTATTCCAGCCTCGAAGCCAACACTCGTCAGCGCGTCCGCCTGGGCAGGTCAGGGAAGGGACGCGAGGCGGCGCTGTCTCCGCATTCTGTGAGCCGAGCGCCCTGGGCCCCGCGGGTCTTGTATCATTTCAGTGAAGGTCACTGCAGTCTTTGATGGAGGGTGTAATTAGGTCCTCACTGAAGTGGCGAGACCCTGAGGGGCTTTTTCCTGGCCCCTTAGTTGTGGGTTTTCCTGCGGGCGGTGGAGCCTTGTTTCCATCAGAACAGCCCAGAGGCGCTGCCTTCCTGGGGTGACAGAGCAGCAGGAAGCGTTTTCGGATCCAAGAATCCGTGGACGCCCGCGGGAGGGGCTGAGGTGCATTTCCCTACTCTCCCGGATCCGAATCCACCAAGTCAGAATTCAAGCGAGTCAGATTCCAGATCGCGCTCCAGCCAGGACTCGGAATTCCTGCTCCGCGGCTCTGCATTTTCACAGCGGCGAGTGTGAGTGCCCCAAAGCTGGAAACCAGAACCCTAAAAGCAGCTCGGCCCTCCCCAGCCCACAGCGCCATTATTTTGTTTCTATATCAGTAGACACGCTTCATTTTCCATGGACCAGGGCAGGGGTGACGGGTGGTCCCAGTCTTCGCAGTGAACTGCGGCAGAAGAATTCAAAAAGCTCGCGCCTGTAATCCCAGCACTTTGGGAGGTCGAGGCAGGCGGATCACCTGAGGTGGGGAGCTGGAGACCAGCCTGACCAACATGGAGAAACCCCGTCTCTACTAAAAATACAAAATTAGCCGGACTTGGTGGCGGATGCCTGTAAACCCAACTATTCGGGAGGCTGAGGCAGGAGAATCGCTTAAACCTGGGAGGCGAAGGTCGCCATTGCACTCCAGCCTGGGCAAGAAGAGAGAAAGTCCGATTCAAAAAAAAAAAAAAAAATCTTGCGGGAGTCGAGCCAGCTCCGCCCTGCGTTATGTAAGCGACTGCACTGAGCCCTTTCTCTTTGTTTTCCCAATCCAGCAATGGCGACTAAAGTCTGCAAGGAGGAAATCACTTCTGTGCTCATGAGTCTAGGAGTCTAAGGCAAGTGCTGTGGGAGAAAATGTAGTTGGTGGGGCAGAGCAGAGGGGGCTGGAGAGGGAGTGGAAAGGGAGGACTTCGGATAGAAGACCTGGGAGGCTTGGTGGGGGAGGGGATGCCAGGCCTGGGCGATGAGAAGCTGCTCACCTGGAGCTCAAAATCATCTCCGCCTCCCCTAGCCCGGGAGAGGACTGGCTTCACGTCTCCAAACAACCACTTCTACATGCCTTGGAACAAACCTTGCATATTTATTATTATTGAACTGTGAAAAGTCTTTTGGGGGGGTGAGCTGAATGAGACCCTATGCGGGAGCTGGCACACGGAGGAAGTCCTGGTGGGAGGGTAGACACTGGAGGGAAGAAGGGCTTGGGACCTTCGCCATGAGAGCTGGGTCCATCTCCCTCTCTGCCTCTCACTAGGCTTATGATCTTTAGCAGAGAAAATAATCTCTCTAAGGTGGGGGAAGGACCCTGGTCCCTGCAGTGCTCAATAAATTATGAGGATCAAAATAAATTATTAGTGAATGTTAATGAGAAAACTAAGAAATTGTTAAATTCTCTAATACATTACATTTTCATCCACAGAAAAGTGTAGGCTAGGGATCATAGGGAAATAGTTAGCAATGACAAGCATAGTTCAACTTAAAAAGATGTTTGTGAGGCTGACAAAGAAGAAATGGAAACAGTTCCTGATCCTGGAAGGTTCATAGTCTAATGGGGGAGGGTAGATGATGGCAAATGACACCTTGGTGTGGTGGCGCTCTCCTGCAGTTCCAGCTACTTAGAAGGCTGTGATGGGAAGATTGCTTAGGCCCAGGCATTGGAGGACGCAGTGAGCTATAATCACGCCACTGCATTCCAACCTGGGTGACAGAGTGAGACAAAAAAAAAAAAAAGATTCAAGGCAGGGCACAGTCAGTACCATCAGGAAGGTTGAAACCATGGCCTAGATCAGGAGTTCTAAAACTTGACTATACACTGGAATCACCTAGGGAACTTTAAAAGATACTAAGGTTTAGGTCCAACCTAGGTTAACTGATTTAACTGGTTTCGGCTGTGGCCTGGGAACACGGATATTAAAAACTCTCCATGTGGTTCTATACAGTGGCTCGGTTTGAAGACCACTGACTAAATGTCCCAAAGACTAAGAGATGTGCGCTGGGGACAAGGCAATTCTCTTAGTAGAAAGAGGCTTTCCGGACAGCATTATTTATTATTGAGAATTGAGAATTCATATGCCACAAAATTTATCCTTTTAAAGTGTACAGCTCAGTGGCTTTTAGCATAATCACAAGGTTGTGCCACCATCACAACATGAAAAGATTTTCTTCTTTTTTTTTAAGGCTAGTCAAGTGAAATAGTGGGAGTGAGTAAGAAACAAAGACATCCATAACTGGTTGTGATCAATTCGTTGTAAACACCACTACAGTCAGACCAGCCTCACTGGGAAGATTTTAAGGATACGGTGTGCTCTGATGGGCTCCAAGGCAGAGGTGACAGTAACCTGGACGAGGGACATGGCTTAGGCAGTGGCATTCTGGTGGCATAGGGTGAGGTGATCCCAGAGCCCACTTTTACTGCAACCCTGGGGAGATGTCACCAGAGAAATGGGGGTGGTGCCAGACAGCAAGTTTTCGCAGCTGTGGTTTCCATGGTAGAGTGGAAGCATCCTGTGTGACATTCAGCAGATGTGGCGCTGTGCTGGCTTGGAGCACTCTGGTTACAACTGGGGCAGGCACAGTGTTTAGGAAGCCGGTGCAGTAATCTAGGCTGAAGGGAGGGAAAAGCCTAGACTAAGGTAGTTGCTGTGGGATTGAAATAGGGTTGGAGGAGCTGACTTTGACTCCTGGAGATGAAGGGGAAAGAGGAAATCAGAAGGGACCAAGGATGGTGATGTTCTTAAGAGAAACGGAGTGATGTGGTGGGAGACGTGTAGAGAGTCCTTGTGGATCTGTCACATTGGAGGGCACTATGGTCCTGGAGGTACAGATGTCCTAAGGCAGGCTGGAAAATGGAGTCTGGAGAGAGTTTGGTGTTGTAGTGAACCATGGTGAGCCGCATCCTTGGCCCTATGATCAGCCAGGGACTGAATAGAGGGGCGGCCCTGAGAGACCTCAGACACCTACAGGATATTAGGGGGCGAAAGGGGACCTGGCATTGAGTCGAAGGGAAGAGAAGGAGATTCTAAAGCTGAAACGTCTAAGAGTTTGCCGTCTGAGCGGCGCCCCACCCTCTCTGCCCACGTGTGGACAAAGCTGTGCCCAAGTTCCCGCCTTCATTTTCACTGGAGGAGCAGTTGCTGTGCTTAAATATTAGCGCCGCCTTCTCCCCAGCTCCGCTCAGTCACGTCTGCTTCAGCAGCTGAGAGGGTGGCAACGTCGGGGCCATGCGGCTGGGTCGGGTCCTGCTGTTTCTGGCCGCCGTCTTCCCTTTTCCACCCCCGGGAGCCACCGCTGGTAGGTGGGGTTTCTGGCGGCCCCCCCCGGAGCTGCAGTGGCGGGGCGTTTCCGGGGGTCCAGGTGAGTAGGGGCCAGCGCGGTGCGGTCTGGGCGGGGCTCAGGTGCGGGGTCGGGGGTGCGGGGAGCTGGACGCGGCCCGTGGCCGCCACACCTCAGCCCTGCTTTCCCGTCTCTTTTCTGTCCTCCTTAGGACCGCGCGTCACCCGCCCCTGCATTTTCCTGTCCTGCACTTGCTCTCCTAGCCTCGCCTCCGCCTCTTCTCATTTTTCCGACAAACCATCCCTTCTGAGACCCCTGGGGTCCCGGGCTGCGCCCCCCACCCCGGGCTGCTCCTATGAATGGTATTTGAGAGCCCTCCCTGCTCGGCCACTGAGGCAGCCATATCTCCCGGTGCTGGGGGCGGCTCCCAGGTCCCTGAAGCCCTGTCCTCTCCCCGGAGCAGGTTCTCAGCTCCCGGGCCGCAGCTCCTGTATTTGACGCCCTCCTTTCTCGGGACCTGGAGCTGGTGGTGCTTTCTGCTGCTGTGGGGACTGTGGGGGTGGCTAGGGGGAAACGGGGTTGGAGGCTGCAGGCTGCGGGCAGAGGATTCTTCCCGCGACTTCTCTCATTCCCAGCTCATTCTCCCCGGCCTCCTACTCCCGGGGCGGTGGGCGGGGACGAGATTGAGGGGGTCCTCTCCACTCTGGCATCCCACCCCTACTAATGACCAGTGATCTAAGGACACCAGATTCCCTGCCCCTCCTCCCCTGCCCATCTCAGGGCCCCCTGGGTCCTGTTGCCCTCCCAGCTCCCTGCTACCCCTTCCTGTCTGCAGTTCTCTGATCCATTTCTAGGGTGTCCTCTGCCCTCATCCCCTGGCCCCACCACAGCAGGTTTCTCCTGCCTCCCCTATGGGGCTTTCCTACAAGCAGCCTTCACCCAGTGCTGCCCCTATGCCTCCCACTCCCAACTGTCACTGACCCTCACTTTCTCTTGCTGCCTTTTGTTGCGGGGGGAGGGTGCGGGGTGGGGGGGCCTTCTCTCCATCCCATTCCCCTCCAGACCACCCAAGGGGAGCCTTGGTGCCAATGACAGTTGGGTCTTAGGCAGGACACAGGGCAGCGCAGATGCCCCCTCCCCTCCAGTGCAGGTGCCTGCTCTGGTCCCTGCGTCATGTGTCCTCTCCTTTATCCTCAGCCTCACCCTCTGGAGGGCCTCACCCTCCAGCCCACAGGTGCTGGACCATCCCTTCCTGGTCCCTCTGACCCTCTCCACCTGGGGACCTTGTGTTGCTCCTACCTCTTGCTCACCTGCCTTGGGCCCTCAGCCAGTTCTCATCTTTCCCAAACCCCACCCCCCACAGAGCACCCTCCCCTCCTGTCCTCACCCTAACCCAAGTTCCTCCACAGTCACTCCTGCTCCACGCTCACGCTGCCTATCTGCCCACCCCCCACCCAGCCCAGACCTAAAACAGGCTGTTGGTCCCACTGTTCCTTGACCTTCATTCTTTTCTTTCGGTTCCTTGACCCCAGTGGGCTCTCACTCCCTACACCACATACCTAAAATCTTTGTTTTGCTGTTGGGGTGACTGTTCTCCCTCCAGCACTACTTTTGGCAAACCCTTCCTCAGGCTGGGGGTCTCCGCCTCTACCTTGGTTTTCTCTCTCTGGCCAGCACCCCCAACTCTTGCTTTTTTTTTTTAATTTTTAACTTTTGTTTGAGTATGTAGTACATATATGTGTATATATTTATGGAGTACATGGGATATTTTAACACAGGCATGCAGTATGTAATAATCACATTAGGGTAAATGGGGTATCTATCACAACAAGCATTTATCCTTTCTTTGTGCTACAAACAATCCCATTATGCTCTTTCGGTATTTTTACATGTACAGTAAATTATTGCTGACTTACCCTGCTGTGCTATCAACGAGATCTTATTCATTCTAACTATATTTTTGTAACCATTAACCATCCCACTCCGCACTCCCCACTGCCCTTCTCAGCCTCTGGTAGTCATCATTCCATTCTCTCTCCCCATGAGTTCAATTGTTTTAGTTTTTGGCTGCCGGAAAGAAGTGAAAACACTCAAAGTTTGTCTGTCTGTACCTGGTTTATTTCACTTAACATAATTATCTCTGGGTCTTTGCAAATGGCAGAACGGCTGAATAGTACACACACACATGTGCGCCACATGTTCGTTATCCATTTGTCTGTTGATGGACACTTAGGTTGCTTAGAGATCTTGGTTATTTTGAATAGTGCCACAGTAAACAAGGAAAAGTAGATAGCTCTTTAATATACTAATTTCCTTTCTTTTGAGTATATGCTTAACAGTGGAAGTTCTGCAGCATATGACAGTTCTACTATGTTAGTTTTGGGGAATCTCCACATTGTTTCCCATAGTGGTGTACTAGTTTACACTCCCACCAACAGTGTACAAGGATTCTCTTTTGCTACATTCTGGCCAGCATTCCTTATTGCCTGTCTTCTGGATAACAGCCATTTTATCCGTGGTGGGATGACATCTCATGGTAATTTTAATGCATTTATCTGATGACCAAGGATGTTGAGCACATTTTCATATACCTGCTTGCCATTTGCATGTCTTCTTTTGAGAAATGACTATTCCGATTTGTTGCTCATTTTTAACTTGGATTATTAGATTTTTTCCCTGTAGAGTTGTCTGAGCTCCTGGTATGTTTCGCTTACTAATCTTTTGTCAAATGAATAGTTTGGAAATATTTTCTCCCATTCTTGGATGGTCTTTTCACTTTGCTTATTGTTTTATTTGCTATGTAGGAGGTTTTTCTTCCTTTTTTTTTTCTTTTCTTTTCCGTTTTTTTTTTTGTTGTTGTTGTTGTTGTTTTGTTTGTTTGTTTGTTTGTTTTGTGGGGAGATGGTGTCTTTCTCTGTGGCCCAGGCTGGACTGCAGTGGCACAGTCTGGGCTCACTGCAACCTCCTCCTCCCGGGTTCAAGCAATTCTCCCGTCTCAGACTCCTGAGTAGCTGGGCCTACACGCGCACGCCGCCACACCTGGCTAATTTTTGTATTTTTAGTAAAGATGAGACCGTGTTGCCCAGGCTGGTCTCGAGCTCCTGAGCTCAGGCAATCCACCTGTCTCAACCTCCCAAAGTGCTAGGATTACAGGCACGAGCCACTGCGCCCAGCCTGTTTCCTTTGCTGTACAGAAGCTTTTTAACTTGATATGATCCCATTTACGCATTTTTATTTTGGTTGCCTGTGGCTGTGGGGTATTACTTTAAAAATCTTTGCCCAGTCCAATATCCTAGAGAGTTTCCCCAGTCTTTTCTCTTACAGTTTCCTAGTTTGAGGTCATAGGTTTAGGTCTTTAATCCATTTTGATTTGATATTTGTGTATGGTGAGAACTAGGGACATAGTTTTATTCTTGCATATGGATATCTAGTTTCCCCAGCACCATTTATTGAAGACACTTGCCTTTACCCAGTGTGTGTTCTTGGTACCTTCTTTGGAAATAAGTTAACTGTAGATATAAGGATTTGTTTTTGGGTTCTCTGTTGTGTTTCATTGGTCTGTGTGTCTGTTTTTATGCCACTACCATGCTGTTTTGGTTCCTGTAGCTCTGTAGTATAAACTGAAGTTAGGTAATGTGATTCCTCTAGTTTTGTTCTTTTTGCTCAGAAGAGCTTTATCTATTCTGGGTTTTTTTTGGTTCCATGTACATTTTAGGATTATGTTTTCTGTTTCTGTGAAGAATGTCTTGGTGTTTGATAGGGATTGCATTGAGTCTGTAGATTGCTTCGGGTAGTATGGATATTTTAACAAAATGGATTCTTCCAATTCATGAACATGGAATATCTTTTTCACTTTTTGTGTCCACTTCAATTTTTTACGTCAGTGTTTTATAATTTTTATTGGTGACAACTTTCACTTCTTCAGTTAAGTTTATTTCTAGGTATTTTATTTTATTTGTAGCTATTGTAAATTGGATTAGTTTTTTATTTCTTTTTCAGATTATTTGCTGTTGGCATGTAGAAATGCTACCGATTTTTGCATGTTGAATTTGAATCTCCAACTTTACTGAATTTGTTCTTCAGTTCTTAGAGTTTTTTGGTGGAGTCTTTAGGTTTTTCCAAATATCAGAGCACATGATCTGCAAACAAGGAAATTTGACTCTTTCTTTTCCAATTTCCATGTTCTTTATTTCCTTCTCCTGTCTGACTGTTCTAGCTAGGACTTGCAGTATTGTGTTGAACACCTATGGTAAAAGTAGTCATCCTTGTCTTGTTCCAGATCTTAGAGAAAGGCTTTCAGTTTTCCCCCATTCAGTACATTACTAGCTGTGAGTTTGTTATATATGGCTTTTATTATATTGAAGTCTGTTCCTTTTATACTGTTTTTTGAGAGTTTTTATCATGAAGGGATGTTGAATTTATCAAATGCTTTTTCAGTATCAATTGAAATGGTGGTATGGTTTTGTCCTTTATTGTGTTGATATGATGTATTACACTGATTGATTTGTGTATGTTAAACCATCCTTGCATACCTGGAATACATTCCACTTGGTCATGAAGATTGATCTTTTTAATGTATTGTTGAATTTTGTTTGCTGGTATTTCATTGACGGTTTTTGCATCAGCGTTCATCAGGGATATAAGCCTGTGGTTTTCTTTTTTTATGTATCTTTGCCTGGATTTGGTATCAGATTCCTGGCTTTGTAAAATGAGTTTGGAAGTATTCCCTCCTCCTCTGTTTTTCAGAACAGTTTGAATAGGCTTGGTATTTCTTCTTCTTTAAATGTTTAATTGTGGTAAGGTGTGCATTACATAAATCTTACTGTTTTAACCACTTTTAAATGTACACTTCAGTGGCATTAGATACATTCACATTTTCATGCAACCCTAAACTCTGTACCCATTAATCAGCATATCCACATTCCTCCTTACCTCTCTCCCCTAGTAACCACCATTCTACTTTTTGTTTCTACGAATTTGACCACTCTAGGTACCTCATTTAAGTAGAATCATGTAATGTTTATCTTTTTGTTTCTGGTTTCTTTCACTTATAATATTTTTGAGGTTCATCCAGGTCAGAATTTCATTCCTCTTAATGATGAATAATACTCATTGTATATACGTACCACATCTTGGTTATCCATTTCTCAGACAATGGACACTTAGGTTACTTCCACGTTTTTGATATTGGCAATTATGCTACTACGATAATGGGAGTCCAAACATTTCCTCATGTTCTTGCTTTTATTTCCTTTAGATGTATACCCAGAACTAGAATTGTTGGATCGTGTGGTATTTCATTTTTCAATTTTTAGAGGAATCGCCACAGTATTTTCCATTTCAGATGTGCCATTTTATATTTCCAGAAGCATTACACAGGGGCTTCAATTTCCCTACCTCCTTGCCAAGCTTTCTCTGTGTGTGTGTGTGTGTGTGTGTGTGTGTGTGTGTGTGTGTGTGTGTTAGATAATAGCCACCTTGATTGGTTTGAAGTGGTTTCTGATTGTGGTTTTGATTTGCATTTTCCTAATGACCACTGATATTGAGCGTCTTTTCATGTGTTTATTGATCATTTGTATATTTTCTTTGAAGAATTGGCCATTCAAGCCTTTTGCCCATTTTTCCCCGACATAGCTTCTCTTGGCTACTTTGCCCATTTTTGAGTGGGTTGACTGTTTTGTTGTTTTTGTCAGACTTCTTTACGTATTCTGGAAACTAATCTCTTATCAGATATGTGATTTGCATATTTATTTCATTTCAGGCATTGATTGCTTTTTCGCTCTAATTGTGCCCTTTGATGCACAGATGTTTTAATTTTCGTGAGTCCAGTTTGTCAGTTCTTTCTATTCTGTCTGTGCTTTGGTGTCACATCCACGAAAGCTCTGTCAAATCCTGTGTCATGAAGATTATCCCCAATGTTTTCTTCTAAGAAATTTTTAAGTTTTAGTTCTTGAGTTTAGAGTTTAGGTCTTTCATTCATTTTGAGTTAATTTTTGTATACAGTGCAAATTAAAGGTGTTATTATACTTTATTTGAACACCCAGTTCCCCTAGCACTATTTGCTGAAAAGATGAACTGACTGTTTGAGACCCTGCCACCTGCCCACCCCGGTGGACACTAGCATCCATGCACTTGCTCTCCTGGGACCTTGTCATGCTGTCATGTCACTCTTCCACTGGGACCCAAGCCCACGCCATTGCTTCCCTCTGGGATACTGACCCCACTATGAACCTCTCTGGGGCTACAACCTTCCTGCCCCTTGTGCCTCATGACCACCCCCTCCCTTGCCCTCACCATGCCCATGATGAGTCTTTTCTCGAAGCAGCTCCCCTTGCCTCCATCTCACCGTCACCTGTGCACCATGGCCACACTGGACATGGGTCCCTCTTAGCCTGAGTTTTTTCCCATTCCCCACCTCCCCTCTGGCAAGACCTTCCTTCCACCACTGCCTTCATGTTTCTCCATTACCCCTGCAGAAGAGCCTCTCCCTGTGGCCCCTATACCCTTGGGGGGGCCTGTGACCACCCAGCCCTGGCACCTGGCGTACAAGCTTGCCATCTCCATTCCCCCTTCTTCCATTCCTCAGTCCCCTCCTCTGTCCTCCCAGCTTCCCAGTTTTCCTTGTATATGAAACCCTCATTCTTATCCCTTTGCCCGTGTGCATTTCCTGCCTCCTCAGGAAGGTCAGGACAGCAGACCCGTGTGTTAAGCATCATGTGAAGTTACTTCCAGGAAGAAGTTTCATCTGTGATTTTCTCTTCCCCAGAGCCCCACAGTCTTCGTTATAACCTCACAGTGCTGTCCCAGGATGGATCTGTGCAGTCAGGGTTTCTCGCTGAGGGACATCTGGATGGTCAACTCTTCCTGCTCTGTGACAGGCAGAAATGCCCAGCAGTGCCGCAGGGACAGTGGGCAGAAGCAGTCCTGAGAGCTGAGCCCTGGCACACAGAGATCGAGGACTTGATAGAGAATGAGAAGGACCTCGAGATGACCCTGGCTGATGAAAAGTGGCAGAAAGGAGGTGAGAGTGGGCAGGGAGGGGCAAAAGTGACGGGAGAGGCCTTTTCCAGAAAATTTAAGGGCAGAGAGCAGGGACCTGTCTCTTTCCACTGGATCTGGCTTTGGCTGGAGGTGGGAAAGGGGGATCAGTGGAGCTCAGCAGGGAGGTGAACCACCACTCAGCCAGCACAGGGAGGCACGGAGGAGAGCCAGGAAGGGGTCCCCGCTGGGCTGAGTTCCTCACTTGGGTGGGAAGGTGAGGGGTTCAGGAATGGAGAAGTCACTGCTGGGTGGGGGCAGCTTTGCATTCCCTCCAGGAGATTAGACTCTGTGAGATCCATGAAGACAACAGCACCAAGGGCTTCCGGCATTTCTACTATGATGGGGAGCTCTTCCTCTCCCAAAACCTGGACACTCAGAAATGGACAGTGCCCAAGGCCTCCACAGCTCAGGCCATGGCTGCGAACATCATGAATGTCTGGAATGAAGATGCCCTGAAAGCTGGCACTGTGCTGGCAGACTGCCTTTGGAAACTACGGCGATATCTGGAATCTGGGGCAGGCGTCAGGAAAACAGGTGTCGACCCTGGGCAGGGGCTCTCCTCTCCCCACAGTGCTGCTAGAGTTGCCTCATCCCCCAGCTCTGACCAGGGAAACCTGCCCAGTGCTATGGTTGCAGGCGTTTCCTCTTGACATATTGTGTACTGATTTTCCTCTCCTGTCAGAGCCAGTGGATAAAGACAGTGGGTCTGGGAGTGAATCATCCAGTGTTGGAACCTGGGAAAGCAGGGGATCCTCCGACAGAATCCTGAGCCTGGGGCGGGTGTCAGGCAGGAGAGGAAGCCTTCAGGGACAGGGCTGCCCCATCTGCCTCCCAGCCTGCCCATCCCAGAGTTTCCTCCCTCCTGGCCCCAGACCCAGGAGTCCACCCCTTACATCCCCCTCCTCAGCATCATTGTGGGGATCCCAGAGCTTCAGGCCACAGTCCCGAGGCCCATCCTCCTGTCAGCGTAGAGGAATTGGGTCCCAGGGTGAGGACAGACTTACAGAAGGTCCAGGGTCTGTGAGTGCTTCAGCCAGAGTGGGAACAGTGGAGAGGAGCAGCTCTGTTCCCTGCATCTCCCTTAGAGGGGAGCAGGGCTTCACTGACTCTGCGCTTTCTTCCCAGTGCCCCCCATGGTGAAGGTCACCCGCAGTGAGGATTCAGAGGGCAACATCAACGTGACATGCTGGGCTTCCGGCTTCTATCCCCGAAATATCACACTGACCTGGCGTCAGGATGGGGTATCTTTGAGCCACAACGACCAGCAGTCGGAGGGTGTCCTGCCTGATGGGAATGGAACCTACCAGATCCGGGTGACCATCAGGATTCGCCAAGGAGAAGAGCAGAGGTTCACCTGCTACATGGAACACAGTGGGAATCACAGCACTCACCCTGTGCCCCCTGGTGAGCCTGGGGCGACCCTGGAGAGGGTCAGCTGTGGCTCTCTGCCCAGTGTATAACAAGTGCCTTTTTTCAGGGAAGGTGCCGGTGCATGAGATTCAACAGCCAGCCAGTCCACATGTTCCTGCTGCTGCTGCTCCTGCTACTGCTCCTGCTCCTGCTATTATTGCTGTTGCTATTATTGCTGTTATTATTCTTCACTGCGAACTTCATTGAGAGAAGAGAACATTACCTGCAGAGGGTCCAGGTGAGAAAAGGGGTCAGTGGCTGGAGATGGGAGGGCTCCTGTCTGGGTACTAGGGTCCCCTCATTACTCCTGCACAGATAGGCATGTAGGACCAGGCTTCTGGAACAGGTGTTGGAAGATGGGGTATTTGGGAGGGGAATGGGAGCCACATCTCCATCTACACCCCTAAATCCTTCCTAAGTTAGGGCTGGGGAAAGCCCTCAAATGTCTAGCTGTGGCCTCTTCCTGCTGCAGGTGAGGAGTGGCCAGCAGGGATGGCACCTGCTCTGTCCTCATCCCGGTCTCTCTGTCTCTCGGGCTCCCTAGGGCGCGTCCAGGAGGGGTGAGTTGGGAAGCACATGAGGAGTGCAGAGGGCCTGGATGATCACAGCCTCAGAGGGAGCAAATAGTAAAGGCAGCTGTCATCTGGGGAGGGCTAGAAACTGGAGAGGAATCCGAGGGGAGGTGGTGCCCCTAGTCCCTTCCTCTCTGCATCCCTCTCCCCTGTTTCTCCAGCCATTTGGTGGGGGAGACACCAAGGAAAAGATATATGAGGCCCGGACTGGGGGCCCTGCCTGTGCAGACCCTTGGAGGCCCTCTTGTAACAAGGAGGGTCCTGGTCGCACGCGGCCATCTCTGTCCACTTTGCAGCTCCCCATGCATCTCCTTCAGGAGCTGCCTGGGGGTGTCATGTCCTCTGTGTCACTCGAGGCCATGCTCTTTCCAGGTTCCCACCACCTGGCCTCCCTGAGTTTCCATGCAGATGATATACATGAGTAAATAATCAGATGTCCGTGGGCCATTTGAGAAGCGGGGCCCAGCCCCTCATCAGGGCAGCTGCGGTCCCTGTTCTCATCCTACCTCCAAGTATTTTCTTTTCCAGTCCCTGAGGGACACAGTCCCCAGGGACCATGTTTCTGGGGCTTTGTCCTTTGCTCTGTGGCCTGACTTTACCCTCCCTGAATCTATTTCCCCTGCTCAAGGTGGTCACTGCCTGGTAAGTTTGGAGTAAGGGACCGTCAGAATCATTTCCCCCACAGGGTATGAAAGCCATGTGCCAATGTCTCAAAATTCCTGCTTTCAATGTTGATGTCCCATAAAGATGTTCATAATTTCAGGTCTATGATCGTGATAGAATTTCCTCCAATACTGATGTTGTAAAGCATACTAAATGAAACAGGAACTCAAATTTGGAGCTCCCTCTCCAGGAGGGTCTGTGTGGAAGATGGTGGCTGTGGCAGTGGCAGTTCCCAGGTGCAGAGGGTGGACAGAGGCAGCCTCAGGCTAAGGGGTTCCCCCTACTCTACATGGAGAAAATCCCTTGTGGGTTGCCAGGGCAGTGTCCTGGGTGGAATCCCTGCTAGGGACAGAGCAGGAAGGCCTCGCAGCCTCACCAAGCAGCAGCCCTGGGGTGGAGCTGCTTTTCCAGGGGTAAGTGGACCAGGCAGGAGCAGCGGTGACTCAAGAGCAGGTCACAGGCCTGGGTGGGTGCTGAGGGTCAGGGGAAGACAGGCCTCCTGAAGCAAGCTGGGGGTCCCAGGGTCAGGTGCCAATCCTGTGGCAGCCACGTCTTTCCATGCTGAGCCTGCTGGGCACCCTCAGGCTTCTTGGTGGGGTTCCCAGTTAAGAGCTGCCAGCTCTGGGCTGGGAGGGGAGTAACGCCAAGCCACAGATAGAGGGCAGAGCCCACGGTGGGCAGGGCCTGCCCGGGTGTGCAGGTGCCTCTGCAGGAGAGGAGGGCCTGGGGACTGAGGGCAAGGGTCAGGGCCTCTCTTTGGGGAGGCCTCACTGTAACAGGACTGGTCAGGCCTGAGAGGAAGGGAGGGCACTGGGTTCCCTCTTGCATCTTGTCCTTTAGTCTTGGGCCCCTTTAACTCCCTGCCCGATGGGTGGTGGGCACAAGGCAGGTGCTGATGTTGATGGAGTGATGGGAGGGAACTGGCAGGGGCTGGGAAAAGCTGGGTGGGAGGAAGAAAAATGCAAGGGCCTAATTTTCCCTCTGAGAAAGGGAGAATCTGATTTTGGAGCAACTGAAGAGAGAAAAGTCCCTGGGGAATAAACACAACACTCTGCACCCAGTGGAGCATTCACCGGTTTCTCTCTTTTCTCCAGAGCTCGTGAGCCTACAGGTCCTGGATCAACTCATGGTTGGGACAGGAGACCACAGGGATGCCACGCAGCTGGGATTTCAGCCTCTGATGTCAGCTCCTGGGCCCATTGGCTCCACTGAGGGCACCGAGAATCTGCAGCCAGGCGGCTAGGACGCAGCTCCCTGCCTGGGTCTCACCAGCACCTTCCATCTTGGTGCCTCAGTTCCCTGGCCTATGTAGCAGAGAACATAACACTATTTATTTCTTGTTGTCGGAGGCTGCGAAATGTTAGTAGGCATGAGGAGTTTGCAGCTGTGCCATATTAGTTGGTATCATCATTTCCATTGTTTCTGTATTATTATAATTTTTTTTTTTTTTGAGACCAAATCTCACTCTTTCACCCAGGTTGGAGTTCAGTGGCATGATCCTGGCTCACTGGAACCTCTGCCACCCCAGCTCAAGCAATTCTTGTACCTCAGCCTCCCGAGTAGCTGGGATTACAGACACAAACCACCACATCCGTCTAATTCTAGTATTTTTCATAGAGACCGGGTTTCGCCATGTTAGCCAGGCTGGTCTCAAACTCCCCACCTCAGGTGATCTGCCTACCTGAGCCTCCCAAAGCGCTGGGATTACAAGCATGAGCCACTGTGCCCAACCTATTTTATTATATTTTAATATATTACATGTACAGTAATTAGAACATCATAGGTGAGCTTTATGAGTGAGTGTCTTGGTGATGACTCCTCCTGACGAGCCTAGGACCAGCTTTCTTGTCACCTTGAGGTCCCCTCACTCCCTTGTCACAGTCCTATGCATTACTCCATGTCTACTATGTGTACATAATTTTATACTATAGATGTTTACTGTTTAAATAGACATTTCTGGTCTGTGTTTTATTTCATGCGTCTGGGAGTGGATAAAGTGTGAGGTTCAGGGGACAAGGAGAGGTCTGTCTCAACGCCTTGACACAGCATGAAAACAGTCTCCCCTCCTCATCCCCTTTCCCTGCTAGTTTCTGATGACCCACAGATTCACAGCAGAACAGAAAGGGCTGTGAAATCATGGAGGTGGGATATCTGGCGCTAACATTCAGGGGCTGACCTTGTGGGGGAACATCTGCCCTGAAAAGCGGGAGACTGCATGTGATGACACAGAGCTGAAGTGTGACATCAGGGAGGGGATAGAGAGTGCTTCCAGGTTTTCTGACTTTGAAGAATTTGGGTCAGTCAGGTTCTGGTGTAAAGTGACTGCTGGGGAGGTGTGGACTGAATTAATGAAGAACAAATGAACCAGGAAAGCGGATGAGCAAGAGGTGGGATATTCCCCACCCTGTTTCTTGATGCCTACTGACTGCTGGTCTTGGGGCACACAGATGGGTGCTGCACTTCTTGCTCAAGGCAACCTCAGTCCCACCCACTTCAGGCAGTCCTGGCAGAGAGCGTAAGGGTGACAGACTCAAGGTGGAGATGGGAGTCCTCCTTGCAACAGGAGTGGATCCAGGACCCGCCTGGAAGCAAGAGAAGGATGAGGGACTCTAGTTGCTCCTGTTTCCTCCCACTGCCTGGGTTCCCAAGGTAACCAGTAAGGGAGCTGGGGTAGGGAATTCATTCATGTGCTATGTATTTATCCAGAGACGTGTGTATTGACATTTTCTTCTATGCTTTTATTCAGGGTTGATGTCATTCACACATTTATGCATTTATGATATATATTTAATAGTCTTGTATATTTTGGTTAACACGCATCACTTGTTGAATTCAGTTCTCAATAGGTATAAATTTTCATATTCATTGCAGTTTTTGTTAATCAAAGTTTAATTGCCCATAATTAAAAACATCAAATATTTGCAAAGGATTTCTCTAGAGAAATGAGTCCTCTCTGCATCTTCTCAACTTCTGCCTTCCTAGAGGCAACCATTTTCCACCTTTTTAGCTAAGTCTTTCAACTTTTACTTCCATATGTCTAAATACAGCTCCTTCATTAATACTGCTTGGTTTTCAGTTGCAGCCATTGTCTGTTGCACAGCACAGTGGCGAATGCAGTAGTTCATCGTCCCTGTTCCCTTGCACTCTTCCCATGCTTTCACCTTCCCGATGTATTTCTATAGGAATTATGTTTAGTTCAGCCATTCCTTGTTTCTTTTTCCACGACTAATTTTCTCATGTCAGCTTGACCACTTTTCACTTTCTGAACATTTGTTCTTTCTTTAGTTAACATTTGCCTTTGTTTTTGTTTATTTTATACACAGCACTCATTAAACTTGGTATTTCTTCTATTTGTATTACTCTTTTAAGAAGTTACAGACTTTGGATATTCCACTTTACCTTCTTGGAAATGTCCCTACTGGGCTTTCCGGCAGCTCCCATCTGGAGTACAGGCTTCTACCTGTGGAGCACAGTCACCACCCTAGGATCTCCCTCCACCACCATATGGGACGGTGCTTTACATGCAGTGGAGCCACCTGGGGTTCTGCCAAATGCAGACTGATTCAAGATGTCAAGCTGGGGCGTATGAGTCTTTTGTGCAGTTTCAGGAGGTGCTGATTGTGCTGCTTCATGGTTGTGTTATGTGTGTTTCTGTGTGTGTGTGTGTGTGTGTGTGTGTGTGTGTGTTTGTTGCTATTGTTTTTTATATAGGAACAGGGTTTCACCTTGTTAGCCAGGCTGGCCTCAAACTCCTGACCTCAGGTGATCTGCCCGCCTCAGCCTCCCAGTGTGCTGGGATTACAGATGTGAGCCCCCACGCCCGGCCACGTTTGTGTTTAGAGAGAGAGAGACAGAGACAGAGACAGAGAAAGAGAGAGAGAATCTTGCTCTCTAAGCCAGGCTGGAGTGCAGTGATGCCATCATAGCTCACTGCAGGCTCCACCTCATAGGCTCAAGTGACCCTCCCACCTCATCCTCCTGGGTAGCAAGGACCACAGGCCACATCCTAACTGATGCACTTTTTTTCTAAATTAGTAACAGGTCTAAGCATTTTTTCATTGTGGCAAAAAATACATCACATAAAATTTACTATCATAACCATTTTTAAGAATACAGTACCATAGGACATGTGTGGTAACTCATGCCTGTAATCCCAGCTATTTGGGAGGCTGAGGCAAGAGGATCACTAGAGGCCTGGAGTTCAAGACCAGCCTGGGGAAAATAGTGAGACCCTGTCTCTACCAAAAAAAAATTAAATAAAAATATACAGTACTATAACAGTATTAACTGTAAGCTCATGGCGGTGCAACAGATCTCTAGAATATTTCACCTTAAAAGCTGAAACTGGGTGCCCATTACACAAAAACGGCTCACTGCCTGTAGAAGTTTTCCCTGACAACCACCATTCTACTTTTATGTTCATCAAGTTAGACTGTTTCAGACACCTCATATATGGAAGTATGCAGTTCTTGGAGGCTTTTTTTATTGGCTTATTTCACTTAGCAATGACCTCAAGTTTCATATATGTTGCAGCATATAACAAAATTTTCTTGTGTTTAATGTTGAATAATATGCCGTTGCCTGTGTATAGTCACATTTTCTTGACCTAGTCCTCTATTGATAGACATTTAGGTTGCTTCCATATCTTGCCTGTTGTGAATAACACCACTATGAACATGGATATGCAATCTTTGTTTTTACTTTTGTACCCCTCCCTCATTTGGGTGCAATTAATCTTTTAGTAGCTTTTTCTGAAAGCACAAGTTGAAAGTAGTTTGTGTGTTTCAACATATCTGCTAATATGTTGCCTCTCTCCAGGAAGAGGAAAGAAATGTATTCAGGTGCTCTTTGACACAGCATTTAATGGTAAAGAAAGAAACAGTATAACTGGCCAGTGCTGAGTCTCCGCATCCTGCGATTTCAGAACTACTGTGAATACAAACTAAAAAAGGTCCTTCCCAGAATAGGAGTCACTCCTGTATGTGGTGGCCCTGGAACCGCAGACCTTCCCTGCCATACCTCTTCCATGAAGATCCTTTCTGCAGTGACTGCGGTGGTTTCCTATTTCACTCGACCCAGTGTCCTGACCCAAGAGACAAGATGTGCCTGCAGCTGTGCCCACACTTGGAGGAAATCTCGATGGTGTCAGTACATGATGACATTTGCTCATTATGGGTTATTTTATTATTTATTAAATATGTATTTTGATTGTATTTTATTGGCCGCACAATAAACCAGAACACAGTGAACCTAGAAATCATATCCGCTTTCTTGTGTCCAAAAGTTCTTCCCAGGGAGGTGACAAAAAGACAGTCTTGTTAGAATTGAGGATCCAGGGAGAGCCAGACAGGCTGGGCAGAAGGGTTTTTATTTGGAACCTGGAGGATAAGCAATAACCTCTCACCACCCTGAAGCAGAGTGCCAGCACCCACCTCCTGGGTGCAAGGGCAGCATGGTCCATGCTCTCCCTGTCCCATATCAAATACAGCCCTGAGATCTGCTCATCTTTCTCATCTGGGATTTCTGCATTGAACACTTCCCTTAGTCAACTTTCCTGCAAAGCAGAAAAACATGAAGTTGGACCATGTTGGAGGAAGAATGGTGTCATCTTCACCTCTGGAGAGATCTCTGTCACTGTGTTCAGGGAAAGGACCAGCCTCACTCCCCATGCAGAGAGGAGACTCTGGCTGTGATCCGGCCTGTGGAGGGATGAGGACCTGCTCCCTCTACAGTGATGGTCAAGAACCTGCAGGTGACAGGAAAGGCTTCCTCTCAGCATGTTCTTCCAGGCATCAAGGAATAGACCTGGGACATTTCCTCCAGTGACATGACCACACCCAGAAGTGAGGTGGCCCTGCCAGGGGCTCCTGGGGCTGCCACTTCTTTTGGGAGCTCAGTGTCTGGAGAGTGGAGTGGAGAGCAGGCTTTGTGCAAAACATAACCATGACCTCTAAATTATTTTATGCTTCATTAGCTTTTTTGTCATAAAATACAACAGGCACCAAAAAGAAAACCTGTCTGAAAATGTTGCCCTTTAATCAAAGGTAAACATGCTTTAACCACCAGAGAGTTTGTCAGCCACCCCAGGAAACCCCATCATCTGCCACAGCTCAGTGATAAATTCTTCCCTCCCCCACATAAAATCACAGCCTGACTTTTAGGATCATCACTTCTTTGTTCTATTTTATATTTTCATCATAAAAAAGTGTAGCTTAGTTTTACCGTGGTGTATTTTTTAGTGTTTGTTCTTTTTTTATATACCGTATGTTCCTCCTTGAAATTTATATTGTCTGGTTCTGTTTTCCATAGTTTGTGTTTTGCTGGCTTCACCCCAAGGAGTAGTTTAATACGCACCTTTTTAATCTCTGCTTTCTATAAACTGGTAGGTGGCTGCAGAGATTTGCTTATAGGCAGGCTTGATTATTTTTCTTGAGTACTTCGTTTATGGCACTGCATTGTATTCTTACATTAGGGGGGAAGAACCTATCTTTTTTTTATTTATTTGTTTACTTTTTATTTGTATTTTTACTGTACTCTTAAATTTGGCCATTGCTGTTCAATAGCCAAATCTGTTAATTCATTAAGGGTTACAAAAGAGTTATAGTCTCAGTCTGTCATTCCTTCCTCATTTACTAGCTGAATAATTTCTAAAAGAGGAGATTTACCTTCTTCTGTTATTTGTTCACTCAGTAGAAACTTGTTTTTTGAGAGATGAAGCCAAGCATCCACTCAACTATGACCCAGCAATAGCACTCTCAGTTAAAACCAGTCGAAATGCATGTGTGTATGCCAAAATACATGAAAAATTATTCATAGCAGCACAAGTTGTAAAGCCTAGATACAACACAAATGTCCGTCAACAGTGGAGGGATGAGAGTATGAGCCACGTATAAAGTGGAGCACTTGACAACCGTGGGAGTAAACAGGCTATGACCACACACAGCAAGGTGATGAGCCGAACAAAAATGATGAGCCCAAAGACATGAAAACAACATATGAATCCATTCAGTAAGAACTGCAGAAATAACCTACAGTGTTACAAATCAAGAGAGTGGCTACTGTAGGGTCGGGGGAGGGTGGTTTATGAGTGAGTAGGACTCGGGTGTTTCTTGGAGGCCAGGAATCCTGTTGCTTGATGAAGATCTTGTTTACCTGAGTTTTCACTTGGTCAAAACCCACTGCCCACCCATGATTCGTCCCCCTTCCTCCATGCATGTTGTCCATTCAAGTACACATTTCTGGTGTTTTGAAACAATTATCTCCAAACTAACATAGAATTTCTCCTACTACAAGTCCTTAAAAATGCTGCATTGAAAATACCAGTTAAATTTTTTTAATTTCAGGAAGTAAATGCCCACGACTCAGATATAAAGAGGAGAATCTGCAACAAGAGCAGTGAGCTTGGGAGCTGACACCAGAACAGCTTCGGAAATGGCTGTCGAGCCAGGAACTAGGAATCAAACCCAAACAGAATCACAGGAGCTGAAGGATGTGAAATGATGCCCCAGTAGTGCCTGAATGAATGAATCATGGGCAGTGGCTCATGGGTTGCCTGGCCAGTCTGGAACTTGGTGAAAATAAAGTTGGGGGGTGGAAGATTGAAGTGTGCACTGATCTCTTTCCATGGGAAGAGCATGTGAAGACAGAGGATGCATGTGAATACCCACCAGAGGGTCTCCAAGGGGCTGGGGCTCCCTATAACCAGGTGGGCGAGATGGCTTGATGGATGATGCCACTCAGCCGCACAGGGCTTGCTGGTAGAGTCCCTGCAGAAAGTGACCATGGTGACTGGGGTGGACACTGCATGGGCACAGCAATTGACTTGCCACTCACCAAGGCTGACCTGGCAGCTGCCACTGCTGAGGACCCAGCCTACCAAAAGCAGCTGTTTCTTTGAACAGAGAAAAAAGCGGGCAATGTTAATTAGGAGCAAGACAGTGTTATGACAGATAAATATGTTATGACAAAACATACTAATAAATACATATGATAAACATATGTTATGACAAAATAGTGTTATGACAGATAAATATGCCACTGCAGCTATAGAGGAGATGTAAACAATCTTGAAATTATTTTTAAAAAATTATTTCGAAGAAAAATACTTCCTACAAACAAAGAAGTTAAAACAGTTGTAAAATCCTATTTCTGTTCAGCCATATCGAGATTGTTTCACAGGGAATTTCTACTAAAACTTCAGGGAAGGTTATTGGACTTATTTAACATATTCAAGAGAATGGGCCAACATATGGAAAGCTAGAAAACTCACTTTATTAGATATGAATAGCGTTCATTCTAAAACCAATTAGGGAACAAATAACAAAGAAACATGATAGAAAAATCACTATTAATAATTAGAGGTAAAATACATGAGAAAAATAGGAGACCGTGATCATTATGTATCCCAAGAAAGCAAGAATATTTAAACTTTAAATCTTTTAACGCATTTTAGCACTTGATCCAATAATTTTAAAAGAGGTAATCATATTTCACTAAATCAGAAATCACTGCAGATGAAATTCCACACTACATCTGACCTGCATTTCTTCAGTTATCTCCACTTTTAAGAATTCGTGATCAGTGCAGCACCGTTCAATTAGTAAAGACAAAGAATCAATCTAGATGTCCATCAACAGTGGACTGGATCAAGAAACTGGTATGTGTGCACCCTGGTATGCTACCCAGCCACAACAACAAGAATGAAATCATGTCCTTCACAGCAACGTGGGTGGAGCTGGAGACCATTATTCTAAGCAAATTAATGCAGGAACCAAAAGCCAAATCCCACATATTCTCACCTGTAAGAGGGAGCTAGACATTGCATACACATGGAAACAAAGAAGGGAACAGCTGACACTGGGGCCTATTTTAGAGGGGAGGGTGGGAGGAGGGGACGGTTAAAAAACTACCTATCAGGTATTGTGCCGATTACCTGAGTAACAGAATTATCTGCACACCAAACACCCATGGTACGCAATTTACCCATGTAACAAACCTGAATGTATATTATTTGAACCTAATGTAAAAGTTGAAAAGATAAAACAAAAAAAGAATTTCTGATCAGATGGAGCCCACCTAAATAATCCAGGATAATCTCCCTCTCAGTGTCCACACCCGTGACCATATCTGCCGTTCCTTTTGTTATGTAAGATTATGCAACCAAAGGTTCTGGAACTTAGGGTTTGAATATATTTGTGGGGCCATTATTCTGCCTACTACAATTATACCTGGCTGAATGAGGTTTAACATTAGCCTAATTAAAATCCGAGAAGATGAAAGGAGAGTGACTAAAAGGAGATATTCCATAACAAGCTGATGACAAATGATTAAGTAAATGTCTACGCAGCCCCGTGAATGAAAGGAGATCCACATCGGCTCAGACTGCACTGAAACTTCAGGTGGTAAACACAAACAGTGATCTTGAAAGCAGCCATGGAAGAAACACAGGTCGCTTAAAATGCACCTGGATTGGAACGTAGCTGACATCTCTTCCTATCAAGCCACAGTAGCCAGAAGAGACATCAGCATTCACCAGCTGAGGGAAAAATCAATATCAAATTGCTAATTTGTGGCTGGCAAACCCACCTTTCAACAATAAAACAAAAGGCCAGACATAGTGGCTCATGTCTGTAATCCCAGCACTTTGGGAGGTGGAGGCAGACAGATCACTTGAGGTCAGGGGTTTGAGACCAGAGTGTCCAAGATGGTGAAACTCTGTCTCTACTTAAAATATAAAAGTTAGCCAGGTATGGTGTCGGGCTCGGGTAATGCCAGCTCCTCAGGAGGCTGCGGCAGGAGAGTCACTTGAACCCGGGAGGCAGAGCTTGCAGTGAGCAGAGATGGCTCCACTGCATTCCAGCCTGGGCTACAGAGCAAGACTCCATCTCAAAAACAAGAACAAAAACAAAGCAAAAAAAGAATAAAACAAAGACTTTTTATATAAATAAAACTGTTGTCTTTTCAGCAAAATACTTCCTCTACAAACATTTAGAATATCACTAAGATATATTAAAAAAGAAATAAAGCCTGGCTCGGTGGCTCATGCCTGTAATCCCAGCACTTCTGGAGGCCGAGGCAGTCGGATCACCTGAGGTCGGGAGTTGGAGACCCAGCCTGACCAACATGGAGAAACCCCTCTTCTACTAAAAATACAAAAAATTAGCGGGCCGTGGTGGCATATGCCTGTCATCCCAGTTACTCGGGAGACTGATGTAGGAGAGTCGTTTGAACCCAGGAGGCAGAGGATGCAGTGAGCTGAGATCATGCCAGCTTGGGCAACAAGAGCGAAACGCCCCCTCGAAAAAAAATAAAAAAGTGAAGAAAGGAAGATCAAAAAATGAAAGGAAGGAAGAAAAACAGAAAAATTAATTGGTAATCATAGACATATGGAAATTAATACCATTATTATAAAATATTAATAATATAGACTTCAAAGGAAATAAATAATGTCAAACACTTAATTTGTTAGGTTGCACTTTGCTTATCCATCTTCCCACCTCCACCTAGGCTGTGCCATCCATGAGGTCCATGGAAGTTTCATTCTTTTTTCTGAGACTGCTACATAGAGAACGGGACCCAGAATAAGACAGGTGCTTGATGAATCTTTACCAAATGAATACATTTCCTGGAAATAATTAGCAGACCAGGAATTGTGATGCATATGCACAACTCAAAAGCAGCTGAGGGAACTGACATCAGAGAACGTGGTGGCATAGGGAGCTCCAAGGTCCACTACTCTACAGGACAGTGTGCTCGTCAAACATCAGCACACACACAGAAATATGAGAGCTTTTAAAGCACAGATTCCTGGACTGCATGTAGGGTTGTGGAGGCCCCACAGGGTTGTGGGGTGTCCCTTATGCTGTGGTGAGGTGCAGGATCCAAGAAGTAAAGAGACAGGACACTGAAGAACTGGTGAAGAGCATCTGGACTCGGGGGGCCACACCACCTGTGAGTGGAGATAAGTGGCAGCCTCCAAATGCCCAAGAGCATCTGTATTTATTAGACACAAGCAGGGGGCAGGGTCATAAGTGAGGTCATCATCTATATGCTTAGTAATAGGGCATACATAATCACATGAATTACAAGCGAGGGGGCCACCCCATTATGTCACCTGGGCAGAGAGGTGAGCCGTGAGCAGCAGGAGGCTGTGCCATGTGCAGTAGTAGAGGGTCGTGTACAGAAAAGGGGTCCACCCCCATTAGGTCACCAAGGAAAGGAGGTGGACTGTGTGCAACCGGTGTCATGTGCAACACTTCTTATCTAGGGGCTGGAGACTTGAAAGGATTTCTAACAGAAGGATACTGTAAGCTTAATGGAGTGGGGGCTGACAGACTTGTGCTCTTCTCTTAAGATATTTACGGGAGGATTCTTTGCGCTAGCACAGAAGCCAGAAAAGACTGACAGGGTATACAGCCGCCCTGACTGGTCACACCAGAGGGGTTCTTCTCCCTGGGTTACTTCCAGGATCTCAGGCCTGAGGCCGACTTTCCACAGGAACTGGATGCAAGTTACTACAACTCCTTTATCAGGAGGAGAGGCACTTGCTCCAAGCCTGCCCTTCCAGGCAGGGACGCCACTGCCTGGATCTTTGGCTGTTTTCCCATGTACTGCTTCTGTTCTGTGACTGCTCTAAGCATTCCTCCTACTACAAACTACTCTACAGTTATATGGAAGGATTATATAAATCAGCACTAAATGTGTCAGTACAGCTCCGACTACAATACCTATATGATTATATAGAAAGATTATATAGAACTAAGTATCCTCAATATATTTAAACAGTAAGTTATAATTCAAGCACTAATTCAATAAACTAATATATGATTACATATGAAGGAATATATAAAGGAAACAGCTGAGCAATAACACTATAAACTAAGATATTCTTCAGGCACTAGTTGTGCCTGGGGTCCAGACAGTTCTCCTTCCTCAGTGCCCATGGGGGGTGTTAACCACACTGCAACAGCAGATGTTCTCATTGGGTTGACCAACAATTCATTGCTGACAAGTTGAAAAATATATTCCAAAATCTTTTGCATGGTAAGTTCCTCAGTTTTCTTGGGAATCTGTCCCTCTGTCGTTTTTCCTCCAAACAGTGCTCACCTTGCTTCTCTACAAGTAAAAAGCCTCCTTTTAGAAGACAGTCCCAGATCAGCCAGGTCCAAACCTCAAAATGACTTCCTGTCTTGGATCCAAATGCTCAGATGCAACTCTGGGGCTAATTTCAGTGGGAGTTAGGAGATTACTTAATTAAGATGATTAGTAAGAGGGCCAATAGTTGACATTAATGTTAGGGAAGTCATGTTTGCATTTCTAAAAAGAATCTGCTTTTTTGCATTTCTAAAAAGAATCTGCAATTCTGGAAAGAACTGCTTACCAGTGAGTGTAGAGTTTTTTCTCTGTTGGGTAAAGTTCTCAGCAGAGGAACTAACAGTAGCTCTAGGTTCCACCATACATGTCACATGTAGCTGACTGACCCCCTCAACTTCCTCCCCAGCTGAAGGAAAAAGCTGGACTCTAATCTTGGCCTATCCTTCAGCTGCATTCCACTGGGTATGGACTCTCTACAGGTGGGAACGTTCCTGGGTCTCAGTTGCTCCTTCTGCTGTTGTGGAGTCTCCACTGATGTGGTTTATGCCCAGGTGGACCTGCAGGAGGCTGAATGTCCCCTCAGTCTCAAGGCCAACATTTTCAGCAATCCCAGACCAACTCTTCAGGTGCACAGTGACTCAGCTTTTCATGTGTGGGAGGGAAGAATCCATCCCCCTCTCTCAGGTATGGTGGGAATTATATACATATTTAAATAGTAATCTATAAGTTGATGGCGTTCTTAGTGTTGCATTGATTGCTCAGCTGAACTCCATAATGATAGGGTGGATCATGGAGAATGGAGGAATAATTCATTTTTTCTCTCTGAAGGACTCATCAATAGGCATTTCTGCCCTGTGTAATGCAAATGAGAAATTTGCTTTAGGAAGGTATAGGAAAGAGGTCTGGACTTGCTTTTATTGTTATTATTACTTTACAGATGGGCCTTGCTATTCTGTCCAGGCTGGAGAGCAGTCGCTATTCACAGCCACAATCATAACATCCTGCAGCTTCAACCTCCTGGCGGAAACCATCTTCCCGCCTCAGCCTCCCAAATAGCTGGGACTACAGTCATGCACCACTGCCCCTGGCCACTGATTGTTATTTTACTTCAAGTATTTTATTTTGAAAGTTTAAAATATATGATTTTTAGAGTATAAGACTCAGAATCTATTTGGTCACAGAAGACCTGAAAATGTTCAGAAGAAAGATACAAATACCACTTAAATCTCCACTTAGAAAATCCCAGCAACCATGTTACTGAACTTTCTTAGACTGCAGTGTGAGTGGTGGTCCCTGGAGCTGTCCTATACAACGGTGCTGATTTTCATTCTGTTGTTTTCTGTGTATACATACGTGTTGACAAAAAGAGTCAAATTCTGGAAAACATATAAAGATATTTATTCTGAGCCAAATATGAGTGGCCATGGCCCATGACACAGCCCTCAGGAGGTCCTAAGAACATGTGCCCAGTGTGGTTGCTGTGCAGTTTGGTTTTATACATTTTAGGGAGGCATGAGACATCAAATACATTTAAGGAATCCATTGGTTTGCTCCAGAAAGATGAGACCACTTAAAGCAGGTGGGGAGTGGACTTCCAGGTTATAAGTAAATTTGAACACTTTGTGGTAGACAATCGAGTTTTTGCTAAGGACCTTGGATCGATAGAAAGGAAATGTTCAGCCAGGTGTGGTGGCTCGTGTCTGTAATCCCAGCACTTTGTGAGGCTGAGGTGGGAGGATTACTTGAGGTCGGGGGTTTGAAACCAGCCTGGCCAACATGGTGAAACCACATCTCTACACACATACAAAAATTAGCTGGGCATGGTGGTGCATCCCTGTAATCCCAGGAAGGCTGAGGCAGGAGAATCGCTTGAACCCTGGAGGTAGAGGTTGCAGTGAGCCAAGATGGCACCACTGCACGCCAGCCTGGGTAGCAGAGCAAGACTCCATCTCAAATTTAAGAAAAAAGAAAGGAAATGTTCAAGTTATATAAAAGATTGTAGAGACCAAGGTTCTTTTGAAGTCTCACAGCTGCTGCTATTAGAAACAATAAATGACAAATATTTCCTATTCAGATATTTTAAAAGGTGCTAGACTCTCAGATAATCTATTCAGAATTGGAGACGCCTGGAAGGAAATAATATAACTATGTTTCCTTTGTTGCTTTTTGTGTTTTTGAGACAGAGTCTCACCCAGGCTGGAGTACAATGGCACAATATCAGCTCACTGCAACCTCCACCTCAAGGGTTCAAGTAATCCTCCTGCCTCAGCCTCCCAAGTAGCTGGGATTACAGACACCTGCAATCATGCCCAGCTAATTTTTGTATTTTTGCAGAGATGGGGTTTCACCATGTTCCTCAGGCTGGTCTTGAACTCCTGACCTCAGGTGATCCACCTGCCTCCGCCTCCCAAAGTACTCAGATTACAGGCATGAGTCACCATGCCAAGCCAGTCTAGCTATGTTAATAGGGATTCTTTGCAGATGTGAATTTTCTCCCACAAAGGACAGTTTGCAGGGCCATTTCAAAATGTGACAAAGGAACATGTTTTGAGGGTAAAAAAATTTTATTTTCTTCCTTGTCTCACAATGTTATGCCAGAGGCAGGTTAGAAATTAAGTCACAATATATAAGGTTAAATAAAACCCATCTGATGAGGCTGTATGGTTTGTAGGGCATGACTCCCCAGACCCCTTAGATAGGAATTTGGGCAAGATTTTAAAATCAGAGTTTTGTCCTCATATTTTTATATATGCTTTCAATTTACAAAGTTGCATTCATGTGTTATGGGTTGTCTTGAATGGTGCTTGTTGAGTGTATTATTACACTAGTAGTTTTCATGTTATAAAGTCTGCATATAGTTTGAGCACTTTCACAAGCTACATCTCACTTCAAACAAGGAGACATAACTCAACTTCTGTTGGATCCATCTGCTTTCATTGTGTCTTGTAAACAATGTTTTGAGAGCATATTTGTACATAAAGGTTCTTCTATGTTTGGGATTTGAAAATATTCATAGACTACTCAAATGATAAATATTGAGCCAAAGACTGAACATGTTAAAGCCTTTTCATACACATTGCCAAACTCGTTTCTAAATCATTGTGCTAACCTGTTCATTAATTTAGTAAATAAGTACTATTGAACCCTAATTCTTTACTGATGATGACATTGGAGATATAGGGACAAGAGTCCTTGTTCAAAGAACATATATAATACTAACTGTGATGGTTAATTTTAGGTGTCAACTTGACTGGGTTAAGGGATATGTAGACAGCCAGTAAAACATTATTGATTGGTGTATCTGTGAGGGTGCTTCTGGAGGAGATTGATGTGTGAGTTGGTGGACTGAGTGGGGAAGATCCTCTCTCAATGTAGGAAGGAATCATCCAATCACCTAGGGTTGCAAATAGAACAAAAAAGCAGAGGAAAGTCTCATTGACTCTTTCACTCTGCACCTGGGACACCCTTCTTCTCCTGCTCTTGGACATCAGAACTCCAGGTTCTATGGTTTCAGACTCTGACACCTGCTCCACGGGGCCCCCTTACCCTCTGACTATGCTACTGCCTTCCCTGGTTCTTCGGGTTCCTGATGGCTTATGACGGGACTTCACAGCCTCCATAATTGTGTAATCCAGTTCCACTAATAAATCCTCTCTTCTCTCTGTGCTCTATCTACCTATCCAGTTGATTGTGTCTCTCTTGGAACCCTGATCCATGAATAGACATTAACCAAATAAAACCTAGTATTATTGACAATTGTCATTGAGAAAAATATGCTTAGACCAGAAGATTGATGGTGGTGGAAATAACAGGGGATATAGTTTAGATAAGGTCATTAAGCAAGATGTTTCTGAGAATTAGACCACTGGTTATTTGAGCAGAGACCTAAATCGTGAGAAGAGTAAGCCATGCGGATCCCTGGGGAACAGGTACATGTGGGAGTCACAGCAGGGGCAGGTGGGAGGGACAGGACAGAGCAGTGACAAGAGGCTGGTGTGAGTGGAGATGAGTAAGCTGTTGCTGAGAGGGGTGGGATGAGGCCAGAGTTGCTGGAGGGGCCCTGTGTTGAGGGCTTGTAGGAAGTGGTGAGAGATTGGAGTTTCATTGTCCTAAGAAGGGAAGAAGCCGGAGTGTCTGTGGGATGTGGTGGTGAGCATGTGCTCTAATTCCCGTTTGAAAGGCTCACTGTGCCTTTGTTGTGTGAGTAATGACAGACAGCTGTGTAAGAGGCAGCAGGCAGCCCAGCTGGAAGGCCCTTCCAGTTTACTATCCTAGGGAGGATGTTCTGGGGTGGAGGCCATAGAGGAATGAGAAGTGATTGGGTTTACTTTTGATATTTTTTTTAATTTTTGGTTAAATACACACAGCATAAAATTTACTTTTTAATCATTGTTGAGGGTACAATTCATTGCCGTTAAGCCCATTTTTGTAAGTGTGTTTACAAAGCACAACATTGTAAGTGTTCTAAAGCCACCACCACAAATATCCATTTCCAGAACTTTGTCATTATCTCAAGCAGAAACTCTGTACCCATTAAAATATCTCTACATTCTCCACAACCTCAGCCCCCGGTAACTTCCATTTACTTTCTGTTTCTATGAATTTGCCTATTCTATGTAAGTGAAATCATATAATATTTGTCCTTTTGTTTCTGGCTTATTTCACTGATAATTATGTTTTCAAGATTCATCCGTGTCGTGGCATGTGTCAGAATTTTACTCATTTTAAGGCTGAGTCCATGTGTATATGCCATATTTTTTAATCCATTCATCCATTTATGGACATTTGGCTTGCTTCCACCTTTTGGCTATTGAAAACAATGCTGCTATAAGCCGAGTGTACAAATATCTGTTTGAGAACCTGAGTACCTCCTTTCAGTTCTTTTTGGTATATGACCAGAAGTGGAATTGCTGGATCGTATGGTAATCCCCTTGTTACTTTCTTGAGGAATTACTGTACTGTTTTCCATGGTGGCTGCAACATTGTACATTCCCACCAGCAGTGTACAAGGATTTCCATTTCTCCACCTCCTCACCAACAGTCAGCCTAGTGAAGCTGAGCACGTTTCATGAGTCTGTTGGCCATTTGTGTTTCTTCTCTGGGGACTTGTCTCTTCATGTCCGTTACCCATTTTTGAATGGTTTTTTTTAACTGATGAGTTGTAGTTTTTATGTATTTTGAATACTAATTCCTCATCAGATATATAATTGGGATGAGGAAACAGACACCAAGTGGATGCAAAAATAATTGAAAGCAGGTACTCAGGAACTCAAACAGAGATTTGTACACTCGGGCTCATAGCAGCATTATTCTCAATAGCCAAAAGGTGGAACTCTTCCCATTCTATGCATTTTCTTTCCACTCTCTTACTAATGTCCTTTGATACAAAAACAGTTTTTAAATTTTGATGGTTTCACTTTTCATTTTTCTTTTTCTTTTTTTTTTTTTTTTTTTTTTTTTTTTTTTTTTTTTTTTTTTTTTTTTTTTTTTTTTTTTTTTTTTTTTTGAGACGGAGTTTTGCTGTTGTTGCCCAGACTGGAGTGCAATGGCACGATCTGGGCTCACCGTAACCTCTGCCTCCTGGGTTCAAGCAATTCTCCTGCCTCAGCCTCCCAAGTAGCTGGGACTACAGGCACACACCATCATGACCAGCTAATTTTTGTATTTTTAGTAGAGATGAGGTTTCACCTTGTTGACCAGGATGGTCTCGATCTCTTGACCTCATGATCCACCCGCCTCGGCCTTCCAAAGTGCTGGGATTATAGGCATGAGCCACCGCGCCCGGCCTTCTTTTACTTTTTTTTCCTTTTTTTTGAGATGGAGTCTTGCTCTGTCACCCAGGCTGGAGTGCAGTGGTGCGATCTCAGCTCCGCCTCCCAGATTCAAGTGATTCTTCTGCCTCAGCATCCTGAGTAATGGGATGAAAGGCCCGCACCACCATGCCTGGCCGATTTTTGTATTTTTAGTAGAGACAGGGTCTCACCATGTTGGTCAGGCTGGTCTCGAACTCCTGACCTTGTGATCTGCCTGCCTCAGCCTCCCAAAGTCCTGGGATTACAGGCATGAGCCACTGAGCACAGCCTATCATTTTTCTTTTATTGCTTGTGCTTTGGGTCATCCAGCCAATAATGTACTACTGAATCCAATGTCCACAAGACTTTCCTCAATGTTTTCTTCTAAGGGTTTTACAGGTTTGACTCTTAAGCTTAGTTGTTTGATTGATTCTGAGTGAATTGTTGAGTATGGTGTAGGGAAGGCTGTGAACTTTGTCCAACATCATTCTTTTACGTGCGGATATCTAGTTCCTCAGCACCATTTGTTGAAGCACCATCTGCTGAAGTGGGGCTGACACATTTGTAAGATGCAATGAGCGCTAGTACATGGAGCCCCACGCATTTTTCACTTTTCTTTACTACACAGTTGTTTTGAGGAGACTTCCAGTGTCAAAGCCAACAGAAATGAAAATACATGAATTCTGACCAGGTGCGGTGGCTCACGCCTGTAATCCCAGCACTTTGGGAGGCCAAGGTGGGTGGATCACAAGGTCAGGAGTTCGAGACCAGCCTGACCAACATGGTGAAACCCTGTCTCTATGAAGAACACAAAAATTATCAGGGCATGGTGGTGAGCGCCTGTAATCTCAGCTACTCAGGAGGCTGAGGCAGGAGCATCGCTTGAACCCAGGAAGTGAATGTTGCAGTAAGCCAAGATCACTCCACTGCATTCCAGGAGTACAGTGACAGAGCGAGGACCCGTCTCAAAAAAAGAAAAAAAAAGAAAAAGAAAATGCATGAATTATTTGTTTGTTTGTTTGTTTTGTTTTGTTATTGAGATGTTGTTTTGCTCTTGTTGCCCAGGCTGGAGTGCAATGATGCGATTTTGGCTCACTGCAATCTCCGCCTCCCAGGTTCAAGAGCTTCTGCTGCCTCGGCCTCCTGAGTAGCTGGGATGCTAGGCATGTGCCACCATACTCAGCTAATTTTGTAGAAAATACATGAATTCTTATCAAATCAATATCAATAAAAGTAAACTTTAAAATGTTAAGAGTGACGCAAGATTAGATCATTTCTAGACAGGCTGAAACATAGGCTGAAATGGAGGGCTTACTGTTTCCCTTGCTACAAATTCCGTTGGCTCACATCCTATTATGCTTATGCGTAAGAGAGCGCAGAGTGCAGTGATGCTCACATAACCAGTTCCTGGTTTCCTGCTTCAGAAACAAGTTCAGATTCTCTCCACGTAGAGTAGAAAAGTGAATTGCAGGATGTTCATAGTGAAGGTGACATCTACAAAGTCAATGAGTAAGTAGTAAGTGTAACCTCAGAAATTTAAGAAGATTCTACTTTTTCCCCCCCAAAAATATCCTCACAATTTCCTGCTGAAAGGAAAGGGTTCTTTCAGGGAACCACATGATGGACCTTTTCTCCTGCAGTTCTACATTGAGTTGTCCTTCTCTCTAACCACTGGTCCCACAAACCACTGCAGCCAGCTTCAATGATTTTAGCTTCACTAAGCTTTTAAGTTTTTGATATTGTTTGTATTTGAGCTGCTGCCTGGGGCTTAGAAATGGGACTTGGATATTTTGCCGAAATGGTATTTTTTTCTATAGAATTTGACATTATGGAGATACTGCTTTTCTGCCAGGTCCTTAGAGGGGGTGCACTGCCTATTGCCTCTTTTTGTTTTTTTTTTT
>NW_016107339.1:14974108-14990274 GCF_001604975.1 Cebus imitator | reverse complement strand
CACTCTTATTGCCCAGGCTGGAGTGCAATGGTGAAACCTCAGCTTACTGCAACCTCCGCCTCCCAGGGTCAAGCGATTCTCCTGCCTCATCCTCCCAAGTAGCTGGGACTACAGGCATGCACCACCATGTCCCACTAATTTTGTATTTTTAGTAGAGACAGGGTTTCTCCATGTTGGTCAGGCTGGTATGAAACTCCCGACCTCAGGTAATCCGTCTGCCTCGGCCTCCCAAAGTGCTGGGATTACAGGTGTGAGCCTCCTTATACCTCTAGTACTTCATTAGCAGTGGTAGAGGATTTGGAGTGAAGGCCTCCCTCAGTCTCTACCCTCTCTCTAGCACAGAGGGTCATGGCCTGTCGGAAGAACAGTTGTGTCTTGGACCCCTGGCTGATATGATAAATACCAAAGTCTGACGTCTGGGAATGAAGTTACATGTGCATGTAACATCACTTTTCCATGCAGTGTCATGGAGGAATCAGTTTCTCGCTCCCAGCTAAGGGCCCAAGCACTGCAGACTTAGAGACAGAACTCTGGGGAAGGGAGGGATGGCTGGGGTGAAGCCACACATGTCCTTCAGGGCATCTCTCAGTGGTCTTTGTTTCTATCCTTTGCTGGAGTTCAAGGAAGTGTGTACTTGAGGAAGAGAGAGTCCTGGCAGGCCTCCTCACCCTTGGCATTCTTGGTACTTGGGCTGGGTAACTCTGTTGAATGGGTGATTGGGTGACTTGTGCACTGCAGGATGCTCGGCAGCATCCCTGGCCATTCCCCACAAGACGCTGGCAGCACCTCCTCCTCACTCCAGTTACAACAACAAAGCATTTCTCCTGACATAGCTCCTGTGTCCTGCTGGGAAAATCTCCCCTGGATGAGGACACTGGTTGGAGAGGTAGAGACACTCAGGAGCTGCGCTTGAACAGGAGAAAGGATGAGGAAACAGACAAGCAGCGGAGTGGGGCTGGGAAAGAGACAAAGAGAGTTCAGGCCTGGCTGGGCCTGGCCCAATGGCTGCAGGTCTGGAGACCAGAGCCTCAGGTATGGGGGACTGAAGCACGTGAGGAATGGGGAGAGTGGCAGGACCTCGTGTTGCCAGAAAATCACACTCGTACCCACTGCATTCGCAGCCCAGGAGTACGCATCTCTGGGAAATCAGAATGAACTTGGCTACTGTGGGGTCAGAAAGAGCTCCAAGAGCCTTGTGTGTCTCCCAGTGTGATGAACGTGCAAGTGACAGCCCCTGCTTTACCTAAACACTGTTGCCAAATGTTTAACCCAGTAACCATTGTTGCCAAACGTATAACCCAGATCTGCTTCCGTCTCTGGAAAACATGGCAGACAGAGGAGCAAAGTAAAAGGCATCGGGGGAAATGATATAATACATGCAGCATGGAGAGCATTCTAAAGGTATCTGGCCTGCAATAAGCAATACTGTTCTAAAAGAAAAAAGATTCGTGGATTGTTGTAGATTATAGGTAACTAAAGGACACATAATCAAAGGCAATGAGTAGATATTTTATGAAACCAAGTGATTAAATGTATACAAAGAATGGAAAAAGTGAAGATATTTGAATACAAAATGGCTTTAGATAATATTACGGAATTATTGTATGTTTTCTTTGGTGTGACAATGTAGGTTTTACTCTTAGGAGATGCACAATGAAGTGTTTAGTGCTGAAGTACCATGGGTCTAGCAAGTTACTTTACAATAGCCCAGTCAAAAATCTAAATCTCTTCATTCTGTCTCTCTTCATACACACACACAGACACACACACACACACACAAACTCACATGCACACACTATACAAACACATCAAGCTGAATATATATATATATATATATATTCATATATATATATATATATATATATTCATATATATATGTATATGGCCAGGTGTGGTGGCTCATGAGTGTAATCCCAGCACTTTGGGAGGCTGAGGCTGGTGGATCACCTGAGGTTAGGAGTTCGAGACCAGAGACCAGCCTGGTCAACATGGTGAAACCCCATCTCTACAAAAATACAAAAACAGGTCGGGCATGATGGTGGGTGCCTGTAATCCCAGCTACTCAGGAGGCTGAGGTAGGAGATTAGCTTGAACCCTGGAGGCCAAGGTTGCAGTGAGCCAAGGTCATACCCATTGCACTGCAGCCTGGGCTATAGAGTGAAACTCCATCTCACACACACACAAAAAAAAAGATACATATATCTTTATGTATTTCAAAATATATATTTTTTATTTTTATGATTATATTTGAGATGGGATCTTGCTGTGTTGCCTGGACTGGCCTCCAACTCCTGGCCTCAAGTGATCCTCCCACCTGGCCTCACAAAGTGCTGAGAATACAGGTGTGAGCCACCATGCTCACCCTTTATTTATTTATTTATTAATTATTTCACAAAATTGAATATTTAACATTTTTATATATTCATGAGGCACGAGTGAATTTTGCTGAGTTGATGTATTGCACTGTGGTGAAGTCAGGGCCTTCAGTGCATCCATCACAGGAGCAAAGAATCCACCAAGCACCACTGTGTCCACCAAGCAACCTCCCATATCCACCCCTCTCATCTACCTCAGCCCCTCCGAGGCTCCAATGTCCATCATCACACCCTGCTTCCATGTATCTAAAGAGATATTAAGCGAACATGGCACAATGACAACTGTTAGACTTCATTCCACTATTCTTTCAGCTTTTTTGCTCATTTGAACATTGATATAATTACCAGTTGGAAGAATGAGGGAAAGAGAGAAAGAGCTGAATCTAAAGGTCCTAGGAGCTGTATTCCACTAGGAAACTTAGTTAATTTTTGCAGTTTTCAAAGTGTGACTGTAGATTACTGAGATTCTCCAGTGCCTTTCAGAGGATCCAGGTGAGAAAACTGATTTCACAATAAGACCGGGATGCAATCTACCTGTTGCCTTTTGTTGACATTTCCATGGATGTTGCAAATGCCACAGTAGCTAACACATCCAGCACCTTAACAAAAATCAAGGCAGTGGGGCCAAACTGCATTCCTGCTTCAGAATATTTTTGATGGAGTAGTAAAAATTATCTTTTGTTAAATTTTGATCCCAAATACATGTCTTTTTAAGAAATGTAGGCCGGGCGTGGTGGCTCACACTTGTAATCCCAGCAATTTGGGAGGCCAAGGCGGGTGGATCACCTGAGGTCAGGAGTTCCAGACCAGCAAGACAAACATGGAAAAACCCCATTTTTACTAAAAATAAAATAAAATAAAATAAAATTAATTAATTTAAAAAAATAGCCAGGCATGGTGGCGGATGTCTGTAATCCAAGCTACTCCGGAGGCTGAGGCAGCAGAATCACTTGAACCCGGGAAGCAGAGGTTGCAGTGAGCTCAGATCCCACCATTGCATTCCAGCCTGGGCAAGAAAAGCAAAACTCCACCTCAAAAAAAAAAAAAAAAAAAAAAAAGATTTTGTTTCCAAGTAAGGGAAAGCTGAGTAAAGAGGGTTTTCAAAAGACTGAGAAATAGGGATGAGAGCCAGGAGCAGTCCTCATGCCTCTAATCCTAACACTTGGGGATCCCAGGGCAAGTGGATAACGAGGTCAAGAGATCAAGACCATCCAGATCAACATGGTGAAACCTCATCTTTACTAAAAATACAAAAATTACCTGGGCTTGGTGGCACGCATCTGTTGTCACAGCTACTCAGGAGACTGAGGCAGGAGAATCGCTTGAACCTGGGAGGCGGAGATTGCAGTGAGCTGGGATTGCGCCAGTGCACTCCGGCCGGGTGACAGAGTCAGACTCCGTCTCAAAAACAAAACAAAAACAAAAACAGAAATAAGGATGAGAAAAAACTATTTCTACTTTTTAGTTTTCCAGTATGTGCTATCAGTGGGTGAGAGAGAGAAGTTGCCAGGAAGACAGGAATCTCACAGAGGGCTGGAGCTCCTGAGCTCTGCTCACCTCCACACAAAAGACATTTGGGAAATATTTAAGACAATTTTGTATTACTGTAATATTTTATACTATTAAGGAATTGTAGTACTTTTCTTTCATGTAATAATATTATGGTTTGAAGAAAGTTTTTTTTTGAGGTCGAGTCTTGCTCTGTCACCCAGGCTGGAGTGCAATGGTGCAATCTTGGCCACTGCAACCTCTACCTGCCTGGTTCAAGCTATTCTCTTGCCTCAGCCTCCCGAGTAGCCGGGACTACAGGTGCATGCCACCAGGCCTAGCTAATTTTTTGCATTTTTAGTAGAAACAGCGTTTCACCGTGTTAGCTAGGATGGTCTCGATACCCTGACCTCCTGATCCACCCACCTTGGCCTCCCAAAGTTCTGGGATTACAGGCGTGAGCCACCACGCCCAGCCAAAAGATGTTATTTTTAAGAGGCGGAGGGTCATGCTATCGACAAGTGATTAGGAATTAGGGTCATGCTGTTGACCAGTGATTTTCAGGCATTTCAGAAAAATTGTAGAAACATAATTTATGGGTTGGGCATGGTGGCTCATGTCTGTAATCCCAGCACTTTTGGAAGCCAAGGTGGATGGATCACTTGAGTCCAGGAGTTCAAGACCAGCCTGGCCAACATGGAGAGACCCCATCTCTACTAAAAACAGAAAAATTAGCCAGACATGGTGGTGGGTGCCTGTAATCCCAGATACTTTGGAGGCTGAGGCAAGAATCGCTTGAGCTGGGAGGTGGAGGTTGCAGTGAGCCAAGATTGCACCAAGCCTGGGCAACAGAGCAAGGCTCTGTCTCAAAAAAAAAAAAAAAAAAAAAAAAAGAAGAAGAAGAAGCAGAAGAAAAAAGAAAAGAAAACATAATTTATTACATACATTAGCTCTAGGATGACCATTATATTCTTTCAAACTTTAAGACTCTGAAACTTTTTACAATAATTTGGAGAAAATTTAAAAGCTAATAATACAGAGTCACAAGAGAAATGTTCACAACATCATGTTGAATAAAAATTAAGCCTCAAGAATATCTGTATGAGAACGTGGCAGTGTGTGTGTGCTCTGGGTGTGAGTGTCATTGTGTGGAGAGTATCTGTGTAAGAACATATCGATGTGTGTGGCAGCATCTTTATTTCTGTGCTGGGGTGTGTCAGTCTGTGTGTGCATCCATTCATTCATTCACTCAACAAATGTAACAATCAGGCACTATTCCGGACAACAGAAATACATCTGCAATTAAAATCTTTGTCCTGGCCAGGTGCAGTGGCTCATGCCTGTAATCCCAGCATTTTGGGAGGCCGAGGCGGGCAGATGACTTGCCCAACATGATAAAAACCTGTCTCTACAAAAATAAGTCAGGCATGGTGGCAGGTGCCTATAATCCCAGCTGCTCGGGAGGCTGAGGCAGGAGAATTGCTTGAACTTGGGGAGCAGAAGCTTCCAGTGAGTGGAGATTGTGCCACTGCACTCCAATCTGGGAGATACAGCAAGATTTCATCTCAAAAACAAAAATTAAAAATTATAAAATAAAATATTTGTAATTGTCTACATAAAACTTGTATTCTAGAAAAAAGAGAGACTGTAAGCAATTGAATATATTTTTAAATGTTAGTGAAAGGGTTGTGAACAACATGAAGCAGTGTGGAGAAGGGCTGTCGATGCCACAGGAGGTGAGCCGTCCAGGGAGAGCCTCTGGTGGGACCCTCAGGAGAAACTCCTGGAGATGAGTTTCCAGGCAGGGGAGCAGCCACACAGAGGCTCTGAGGTGTGGGCACCTGGGCATGCTGGAAGAACGACCTGAGAAGGGCCTGAGCCTGGACCCCGTTGCATGGCCACGTGTGGGTAAACTGGACAGCCACTGGGGAGGGTCTTGCCAATGAGAAGGACTTTTCATGTACCATGTTTTCTTTTGTTTTTGAGACAGGGTCTGGCTCTGTCGCCCAAGCTGGAGTGCAGTGGTGCGACCTACGTTCATTGCAACCTCCACCTCCCGGGCTCAAGCTCTCCTCCCACCTCAGCCTCCCGAGTAGCTGGGACTACGGGTGTGTTCCACCACGCTCAGCTAATTTTTGTTTTTTGGTTGTGTGTGTGTGTGGTAGAGAAAGAGTTTCACCATGTTGCCCAGGCTGGTCTTCAAGTCCTGGGCTCGGAGCAATCCACCAGCCCCAGCCTCCCAAAGTGCTGAGATTACAGGTGTGAGCCACCTCACCAACCCCACCTTAACATGTTTTAAAAAGAACCTTCTACTGAACACAATGACTCATACCTGTAATCCCATCACTTCAGGGGGCCAAGGTGGGTGAATCACCTGAGGTCAGGAGTTTGGGACCAGCCTGGCTAGCAGAGCAAAACCCCATCTCTACTAAAAAAAAAAAAAAATACAAAATAAAAATAGCTGGGCATGGTGGCAGGTGCCTGTAATCCCAGCTACTTGGGAGGCTGAGGAAGGAGAATGGCTTGAACCCAGGAGGTGGCGGTTGCACTGAGCCAAGATCACACCATTGCTCTCCAGCCTGGGTGACAGAGCAACACTCCATCTCAAAAATAAAATAAAATAAAAAGAACCTTCAAGATATTCCAAAGGGTTTACAGACAAAATTTCCCTCCCTTCCCAGACCCCATGTGCCCAGGTTCCCTGCCAGAGAGGAGAACATTCCCAGCGTCTCATGTGTCTTTCTTGGGATGAAGTTATGCACATGTTATTGTTGTTACATCAAGAAGTGTTGCAGGATCTTTGGGGTGTTGCTTTTCTAGCCAGAAACCTGTGGTCTTTGCTGGAGCTCTTCAGTCCTACCTCCAGATAGGCAGACAAGTGGAGGGTGAGCACAACAAAGAGGAGCTTAACTGAGTGTTAGAACAGCTCAGAGGAGCCTGGCAGTGGGTAGTTCTCTCTGTAGGCGGGTGTCCTTTCCAGTGTTCAGCTCTCAGAAGAGGGTGGCTCCTCTCTGCAGCTGGTCATCCTGTTGTCTCTCCATCCTCAACCCTGCTCTGGGTTGAGCTTGAGGCTTTTATGGACCTCAGAGGGAAGAAAGTGTGTGCCCATGGGCAACCATGGGAAGCCAGAAAAAGCGTAAGTCCCTACTCCAGTCCTTGGATCTGGCAGCCCAGCCCCCAACCTTCAGGCCCTCCCGCACCGAGAACACTAAGAGGTCCAGGCGAGTGGCCAGGGTGACTTGAGCGGCTGCAGCACCTAGGAAGCTCCCACCCTGCCAACTCGGGATGGGCGGGGCTCCCACCTGTCCCTGGCTCTGCTGTGTGTGCAGCCCCGACGGTACCCCTTCTCTGCGTCTCCCCTCAGCGGCAGACGGTGAGGTGCAAGTGGTACGGTGGCCTCTGCCTACCCAGCACAAACGAACCCGACGCTCCCAGGCCGGTCCCGCGACCCCGGCTGCATCTTTGGCAGGTGCTTGTGTGCTCCCAGGACACGATGGTGAGCAAGGTCGAGACTGTGGCGGAGTCTCCAGGCCTGGGAGCGGGTGCTGCCCGGCTGTGCGAGGGTGGGGGTGGCACAGTCGGCTGCCTTGGGGACAAGGGCACAGAGTATCCACTGCGGCTCCCACAGCCTCTCCTGCTGGCCCGTCGGCCTCCTTGCATCCTGGGACTGGGCTCCAGGCCCCCGCCGGCCCGGTGTGGATTTCGGGACAGGAGTGACATCGCCGCAACTTCTCCCCGCGGCCCTGGCGCTCAGGGGAGACTCAGGGCTCCCCTTCGCCCGGCTTGCAACCCTGCCAGGGGGCGCCTCCGGGAGCGGATGACGAACCCCGGACTCCGCTGCCCGGAGCGCCAAGCTTGGCGGTCACCCGGACGCCGGATGGATCCAGGGGACGCAGCCTCGGGCAGCCCCTCGCTAAGCCTCCGGCCGAGGCGCAGGAACACGGTGCCCTCGGCAGGACGGGCGCTGAGGCCGCTGCGCTGGAAGTGTCCGGAGCACGGCGTCACTCCAGCTTCCCACCTCCGGCCCCCGAAGCGCGACCACCGCCCCACACTCCGGGCCCTGCCCACGCGCTCGGTGCACAGCCCCGGCACCGCCGTGAGCCCCGCTCTGTCTCCGCGGGCGGCCCCGCCCCGCCTCAGCTGCTCCCAGGGCGCCACGTCCCGGGGACCCTTTGCCTCGGCGTCCGCACCTGACAACCGCGGCCCGCGCCCGCACCCACCGCACCCACCGCGACAGCGGCGCTTCGGACGCCCTCCACTGCCGTCGGAAGGAGCACCGAAAAAAACAAAAGAGAGAAAGTAGAAGAAAATATTTCTTCTTTCCGTTTTCCAGACTGTCGCCATGAAGGGCACGGAGAGAGGGGCCGCAGGGAGGAGGCAGAAGCCTCAGGGACCGCACAAGTCTTCTGAGCCCGCCTCTCCTCCGCCCCCGTCAGTGGCTCCTCGGAGGCTCCGTCACCCGCACTCGCGCCCATCCCGGGTCCGCGGTGTCGCCCAGACCCCTCCCCGCGGCTCAGTGGGAATCTGAGAGCAGCGCGGCGGCGCCCCCGTGTGGCCACAGGGCTAAGGACAGTGGCCCTGAGCTCCCACCTCGCCTGCTCAGCCAGGACCTGCCCTGGGTGTCCCTGGGCTCCCAGCCGCAGGACAGGGGTCTGAACACAAGAGGGCGCCGCCATCCCCCGTCAGGTTTGGGATCTGACAGTGTTTCCAAAAATCCATGCTGACAGAGGCGTTTCCTCCCCCTCCAGCATTTACCGCCCCATTCAGTGACAGTGGACTCTGGCCTCAGGCCAGAGCAAGGTCTCCAGGTCAAAATAGGTGGTTGCTAGGTCTTGGGTGGACCCCACAAACATACTGGGTGCTCTCAGTCTCCTGGGATGGGCTCTTGGAATCTCAAATCCCTGTTACTTGTTCCCTCTGCTGCATTTGGGACTGGAGACCCTGCACCTGGGACTCAGTCCAGGGAGTCAGACCCTAGGATCTAAGAGGAAGGGCCCTTGGGGCCTTAGGTCCAGGGAGGGGTAGAGGCTCTTGGAGAAGCAAAGACAGGGAGGAAAGGGGGNAGGCTGGGTCCCAAATTCCTGGGGTTCCAGAGTCCCACTTTCTGCCCTAGGACATCTTAGCCATATCCAAGCCCAGCACTGAGAAGCCCCTGTCAGGGTTGCTTCCTTCCTCAGCTAGAGCCAGGCCAGTAGGCCCCAAAGACCATATGCTGGACACACGAGATGGGACACCATCATGGGCTACGAGGACCCTGTGGTAGGACCCACCCAACAAATACCCATTTCCCAGGTTCCCAGGGCAGTCCCTGTCCCCTCTGCAGCCCAATGCCTGTGGGTGGGAGACCCTGCAAGTACCGCAAGGGTTTGAAGCCTCAGCCTGTTTCCACATGAATACAGAACTAGAAAAGAATTACAGATAAAAAAAAAGAAAGAAAGAAAAGAATTACAGATATAGGTACATAGTTATTCCTATATAATCATAAATAATCACATAGTTATTCATATGTAATTACAGAAATATATATACTCAATATACTCTTTTAATCTTACTAATGATTATTGGGTTAATGAAGCATGGAACTGAGGTGACAATGTGAAAAAGTGACCCGAAGGCAAGATGCTCCAAGCCCTCTGTCAGGCCCGCATAAGGGCTGCTGGAGGGCGCCTCAGCCGTGCCGCAGTGCCAGCACTGGGAAAGCGCCCACTGTTTAGCCAGCTAAGGAAGATGTACAAAATGTCCGAGATGTCTCCTCCCTCGGGGGAGCTAGGAGAAAACTCCACTCCTCCAAGCACTTGTGATAGGCCTGACGGCTGTCAGGGAAACCCCCAGACATCCAGGGGCTTAACTGTCTCTATGTGGTGCTGTGCTTCAGTGGTCACGTTCCATGTCAACTGTCATGTTCCGCTTCTGCACCTGGTTCCTCCTTTTCTTAAAAGATAAAATCAGTAATAGTAACAGAAATCTTAATGTCATTGTTCTTTCTTGACAAGTTTGAAAAAGTGTTGACATGTTAGGTTCTTTCCTCATCTTGGCTACTTGAAAGTCCTGGGCCCCTATCTTGAAGACACGTGACTTACCTGACCCTATCACTGACCACCATTACCTCACCTTACCTACCCTCCCCCCGGCTTTGTACTCAATGAAAATCTGAGCATCCAGGCACTCGGGGCCGGGGCCACTGCCGGACTCGCACTTTGGTTGGCAGTGGACCCCTGGGCCCAAACTCTGTTTTCTCTTTCTCAATGTCTTGTGCCTTTTATTTCCACAGTTACTCATCTCCACACCTACAGGGAGGGACTTGTGGGACCCTGTAGGGCTGGACCCTACAGCTGCCCACAGACCCTGAGATGCTGCCTGTTTCTTCTCTGGTGACCCAAGCACCTGGGTCTGGACCCTCAGGTCCCTCTCTCTGCCACCTCCAACCCCAGAGTTTAGGAGGTCCACAGCCCTGACCCCAAATCTCCTTTCTACCCTGAGGACTGACCCTGGACACTGGGGGTCCCAAAGCCTGTGGAGAGTTCCCCAGAGGCCCTCACACTGCAGCCGGGCTACAGCAGCCACCTGGGCCGCAGTTGTCCATGACCTGCAACCTAGATGCCCCCTTCCTGGGCCCAAGTGATATCAGAGTTGGTGGTCAGGGAATGCAGGGCTGCAGTGCTGGTGTGGCTAGACCACGAGTTTGGGGCAGTGCTGAGCATCATTCTCTCGAGGGCCTCAGGAAACTGAGACCAACTGGTAGGCACCAGACACAAACACACCCACACACATACACACAAACACAGACACACACACAACAGTCACATTGTGGGCTGAATTATTGTGTCCCTGAGAATTCATATGTAAATGCCCTAACCCCCACTGTGACTGCACTTGGAAATAGGACCTTTAAAGGAGATAAAGTTGAATAAGGTCACAAGGGTGGGGCCCTAATCTGGTGGGACTGATGTTTCTAAGAGGAAGACACAGAGATGTCTCTCTTTCTACACCACGCGGAGGAAAGGCCACAGGAGCACATAGTGAGAAGGTGGCCATCTACAAGCCAGGCAGAGAGCCCCCACTAACCAGAAACCAAATTTTCCAGTACTTTGATCTTAAGAGTTAGTTATGGAATGAATGTTTGTGTGGCAAATTCATATGTGAAAGCACTAATTCCCAGCATTGTGGGATTCAGAGTTGGGCCTTTGGGAGGTTATTGGATTCAGGTGAGGTCAAGAGATTACCCCACAATGGGATTAGTGTCCTTATAAGAAGAGGAGGAGGCTGGTGCTCTCATTCTCTTCACCACATGAGGATGCCGCAAGAAGGCAGCTGTCTGCCAGGCGGGAAGAGGGCCCTCGCCCTGAACTGAATATACTGACACCCTGATCTCAGACTTCCAGCCACAAGATTTGTGAGAAAGGAATTCCTGTTGTTTAAGCCACCCATCTGTGGGGCTTTGTTATGGCAGCCCTGTAACTGAGTACCCATTTTCCTTAATTTATCTTCACCTTTTTGCTTTTTCCTTCTATGTTCACCTGTTACTTAGCTCTTTAGGAATGCAATTCTAACCTTTACCTTCTCTCTCCCAGACATTCCCTACACTGCAAGCTTACCTATGTGTGGGCTTAGGAGTTCCAGGGACCAGTTGGGTGTGGTGGCTCATGCCTCCCCACTTTGGGAGGCCAAGGTGCGCAGATCACCTGAGGTCAGGAGTTCGAGATTGGCCTGGCCAACATGGTGAAACCCCATCGCTACTAAAAACAGTAGAGATGACACAATCTCAGGTCACTGAAATCTCCGCCTCCCGGGCTCAAACTAATTTCCTGCCTCAGCTCCCTGAGTAGCTGGAATTACACGCCACCACGTCCAGCTAATTTTTGTATTTTTAGTAGAGTTAAGTTTATGATTATGAAATGATTAAGTTTATGATTATGAAATAAAAACTAAATAACAACAACAAAAGAAAGTATCTGTCTTCTGGAAGAGATTATAGAAAATTACTATAATATTTTCCCTTAAATGTTTGGTAGAATTTATCAGTAAACCCATTTGGGCCTGATATTTTGTTTCTGAATGTTGTTAATTCTTGATTTAATTTCTTTAATATATGTCTATTCATTTCACTTTTTATATTTAACATTTTTTATATGGAGACAAGGTCTCACTATGAAGCCCAGGCTTCTCTCAAACTCCTGGGCTGAAGGAATCCTCCCGCCTCAGCCTCCCAAAGGGCAGGGATTACAGACATGAGCTACTGTGTCTTGCCTCCTTTCACCTTTTATAAATTTATTTTGACTAATGATAGACTTAACTTTGCCAGGCTGAGGCAGGTGGATCGTCTGAGGTCATGTTGACCAGCCTGGCCAACATGGCAAAACCTCATCGCTACAAAAAATACAAAATTACAGGCAGCAGGTGCCTGTAACCCCAGCTACTCGGAAGGCTGAGGCAGTAGAATCGCTTGAACCTGGGAGGCCAAGGTTGCAGTGAGCTGTGATTGCGCCATTACACTCCAGCTTGGGCAACAAGAGTGAAACTCTGTCGCAAAAAAAAAAAAAAAGAAAGAAAGAAAAAGAAAAAAGATAAAAAACGAGCCAAACTTAGGAGGGTTGTCCACAGTCCACAATGGTGATCTTCTTGATGGTCTTCCCATTCCTGAACCCAAAGCACTCCATGGCATCCATAATAACCATGCCTTCTTTCACCTCGCCAAAGACCATGTGCTTGCCATCCAGTCACTCTGTCTTGGCAGTGCAGATGAAAAACTGGAAACTGTCTGTGTTGGGTCCAGCATTTGCCATGGACAAGATGCCAGGACCTCTATGCTTTAGGATGAAGTTCTCGTCATCAAATTTCTCCCCATAGATGGACTCACCACCAGTGCCATAATGGCATGTGACATCACCACCCTGACACAGAAGCCCTGGAATAATTCTGTGAAAGGAGGAACTCTTATAACCAAATCCTTTCTCTCCAGTGCTCAGAGCACGAAAGTTTTCTGCTGTCTTTAGATGCAGCCCAAGGGCGGACATTGACCTCAATGTCAAAGAACAGGTGGGGTTCACTGTAGCTGATGGTACGGGGCTTCCAGCGGCAACCTCTGCAAAGCCAAAACAGACACTTTCTATCTCATTCCATGAGGCCAGGATTCCATGAGGGAATCCTTTCTAACTCATTCCATGAGGCCAGCATTAGCTAAATACCAAAATCAGATGAAGACTTTACACAAAAAGAAAACCACAGTCCAATATCTCTCATGAACATGGATGCAAAAATCCTCAGCAAAATGCTAGCAAATCAAATCCATAATGTATGAAAAGAACAATACACCATGACTAAGTGGGATTTATCCCAGGTATGCAAAGTTACTTCAACATTTGAAAATCAATTAATGTAATCCATACATCAACTGGCTAAAGAAGAAAATCCCTGTCCCGTGAACATATCAATAGAGGCAGAAAAAGCATTTGACAACATCCAACACCCATTCACAATGATTAAAAAATAAAATCTCTTAGCAAGCTAGGAATAGAGAAGACCTTACTCAACTTGATAAACAACATCTACAAAACATCCACAGCTAACACCACACTTAATGGTGAGAAATTAAACGTTTGCCTGCTAAGATCAGGACAAGGCAGAAGTGACCCTCTCAACACAGCTTTCCAGCATGGTACTGGAAGTCCTAGCTAATGCAATAAGATAAGGAACTAAAAGGTATACACATGTGGAAGAAGAACTAAAACTGTCTTTGTTCACAGATGATATGATTGTCTATGTAGAAAATCAAAAAGAATCCACACATAAAAAACTCCTGCAACTAACAAGTAATTATAGCAAGGTTGCAGGATGTAAAGTTAATATATAAAAGCCAATCATTTTCTATGAACCAGCAATGAGCATGTAGAATTTACCATTTAATTATTATTTTTCAGATGGAGTCTCATTCCATTGCCCAAGCACATGCTCGCTCTCTCTCTCTCTCTCTCTCTCTCCCCCTCTCTCTCCTCTCTCTCTCTCTCCCTCTCATTTCAGGTCTCAATACTGAGTAGCTGTGACTTCTGGATAGTCAGATGTTGGACACCTTTTCTTGCCAGGAAGCTCCAGGTTCTTCAATCAGCTTAGTCTGAATCTTGGCCTGGCCCAGGAAGGATATTCACTTCCTGGATCCTGAGCAAAGCTCTCCTATCCTGGTGCCTGTGGGCTCCCACTTAAACTACAAAACAAAGCTCAAGTGATATTATTTATGAGATTTTTGGTATTCGTTCATTAGTCAGAGCCGAGGATCTACATATACGTCTACCAAGTTGTTGTAAATAGATGCTCGGTGCCGCAAAGAAAGGATCTTTCAGCAATGCAGTTTTTACTTGCTGGGCTGCAGGAAGGATACTTTCCCTAGCCATTTTGCCACAAGAGTACAATGAAAAAAGAAAAACACAGATTTTTTACACATTTGGGGTCGTCCTTACTGCTGTCTCTGATCTCAGTTGGCTAGAGTCAGACCTTTCAATCTAAACTAAAACCCAATTAGCTAACGACTTAAAACTTTTCTACACAAGTAAAAGCAATGAAGAGCTGAGACATGCCTGTGAGCACGACCAGCACAGATATCTTGGTTAAAGTACAAGGACATAGAATGTACTTCGTGCCTGTAAGCATGGCATGTCTAACAGCGACAGAGGATAAGGCTTAACAAAGCTATTAGCACACTTATTCTTTAACAAGAAAGGAGACTTTAAAAAGAAACTTTTCCACTTCCCTCCTCTTTTACTTCAGAATTTTCCTTTTTAAACATTTTTTAACATGTTTTGGCTTAATTGTTTTCCCTGAGTTTTTAAAAGAAAAGCTTCTCTTTCTTTGCTTTTTACACTATTTCTTTCTTCAGTTTTGCTCTCTGTCTCTCTTTTACGCACATTCTTTTATCATTTTTGACATACTTTTTTTTTTCTTATTTTTTGCTGACCAGAGCGGGGCTCGTCTTGGGCTGCACTGCTCCTGCTGCTGGTCTTCTCGACCCTGCTGGCGCAGGTACCGCACCTGACTGCCCCGCTAGGCTCCCGGCGCGCGGCCTTGGACCTTTTTGCTGCTGCTGCTTCTGCTGCTTTCTGGCCTTTCTCGCCGCCTCTGCAGCCCCTGGCCATGGCCCTCGCTGGTGATCTTCGGCCGCTGCCATGCGGTGCCACCTGTGCTGCTGCCTTATTCCCGGCCCTGGCGCCAGCCCGCACACTGCCACTTAGAGCAGCCTGGACTGTGTGCACCTGTGACCTCTGCCTCCCTGGGCCCGCCCCAACAGCCGGCGCCTCGGGGGGCCTTTTTTGGGGATCCTTCAGAGCCACCTTCGCTACCTTTGCCTTTCTTTTCCAGGGGAGGATTTTAACTATCCCTCCCCCGCCCTTTTGGAGGTTTTTCCTACTCCTTTCTTTGCTTTCCCTTTGCTTTCTCCAGCCAGGAGGCCTTATGAAACCATTACAGATCTTGCAGAGAGGAACCACTCACACTCACACTGCCCCCTCGCATGCACACTTACACTCACTTAACCTTTAGAATTTTGACCAAAGCTTGAAGCCGTCCTTTTCCCGTGTTGCTGAGAGACCAGGTTGATTTATTCCTGGGACCAGGTGGGTCTTCGCCAAAGACCACTCTGGAGGGGGATGTGTCCCATCTGGGTCCCCAATTTGTGGGAAATAGATGTTGGAAATAGATACTCGGTGCTCTAAAGAAAAATTAGCGCTGTTTCAAAGAATCTTTCAGCAACGCAGTTTTTAACCTCCTGGACTGCAGGAAGGGTACTCTCGCTACCCATCTTGCCACAAGGGTACAATGAACAAAGAAAAACACACAAATTTATTTTTTAGCATTTGGGCTTCTTACTGCTGGGTCTGATCTCCGATGGCTGGAGCAAGACCTTACAATCTAAACTAAAACCCAATTGGCTAACAACTTAAAACTTTTCCAAACAGGTAAAAGGAATGGAGAGCTGGGACATGCCTGTGAGCACGTACAGCACAGATATATTGGTTAAAGTTCAAGGACATAGAATGTACTATGTGCCTGTAAGCATGGCATGTTTAACAGCTACATAGGATAGGGCTTAACAGAGTTATTAGCACACTAATTCTTTAACAAGAAAGGAAACTTTAAAAAGGAACTTTTCTACTTCCCACACAAGCAAATGTGCATGTCCCACTGGCCAGTTTGTTAGTCTTGTCAATGCACCACAATGCAGAAGTCTCTCAGTCAGTCCTTGTGAGGTGTTACCTGGAGTTCTTTGTCTCACCACCAAGAAAATTAAGGAGCATGGATACAAAGGGTGAGGTTGGA
>NW_016107339.1:14934929-14973302 GCF_001604975.1 Cebus imitator | reverse complement strand
AACAAGAGCGAAACTCCGTCTCAAAAAAAAAAAAAACAATAACCAGCACAGAGTAGGTGTTTGATAAATGTTTACCAAGTGAAGGGACTGGGTGCAGTGGCCTGGCAGCCTGGAAATTGGAATGAAAAACCACAAGCCAACGTGGCTGAGAGATTTTCCAAATGCTGGTGCTGGGCAGAAGGCCACTGAAGTTCATTTTAGGAACATTCCCATCTGTCTTGTTCCCTTCTGATCAGGGACATTCATGCCCCTCAGAGCCGACCTAGTCACATGCTACCTTTCAGGACCACCTTCCAGATCAGCCAGGTTTGTACTCCTGCCTGTGGCTCAAAACGCTCAGCTGAAATCATGAGGCAATTTTCAGTGGAGTTAGAGGCTTATTCCTTTGGGGTGTAACTAGGAGTGACAATCGCTGGTTTTAAGATTCGGAAAGTAGGCCCAGCACAGTGACTCATGCCTGCAATTTCCGCATTTTGGAAGGCTGAGGTGGGTGGATCACAAGGTCAGGAGTTGGAGACCAGCCTGGCCAATATGGTGAAATCCTGTTTCTACTGAAAGTACAAAAAAAATGAACTGTGTGTGGTGGCACATGCCTGTAATCCCAGCTACTCGGGAGGCTGAGGCAGGAGTATTGCTTGAACCTGGGAAGCAGAGATTGCAGTGAGCCAGGATCATGCCACTGCACTCTAGCCAAGAGACAGAGCAGGACTATGTCTCAAAAAGAAAAAAAAAAGATTTGAGAAGCAGCGTATACATCTCAAAAGAGAAGCATGCTACACCAGAAATGCAGAGTTTTCCTATATGCAGGTCTGGGGTCTTCAGGAGGTAACACTGATAGCTCCGGGAGCACTGGGACCCGCATGCAGCGCCCCTGTGCAGGGGCTGGGCTCTCACTTCAGCCCCTCCTCTGCACAGACTGGATGTGGATGGTCCCTGATGCCATCTCACCTGGGCTCTGACCCTCGGTGCTCCTCGCACTGCTGTGGAGCCTCTGTGGGTGAGGTGCACGCACAGGGGGCTTCACCGGACACCCGGGGCCCTTTAGAGTCTCAAGGCCAACAGTTCTGGAGAATCCATGTCAGGCGTTCAGGCTCTCAGGGACTCAGATGCCCAAACTATGAAAATGAGAGAATCTATCCCACTCCGTCAGGTGTGATGAGATTCATATTACATGACAATGGGGAATCTATACATGGATCGTACTCTCAGCATTGCCTTTATCAGTCAGCTGATGCCTAAAACCCAAAGATGGGTCAGGCATGCTAGAGGAAGAGCTCCTTTCTTACCTTCTAAAGGTGCCATCAACGGGAATTTCTGTCCTGTGGAGTCTAGAGGAGACTTTCCTTCAAGCTGAGTCGGGAATGAACATTTGGACTTCTTTAAAATTTTATTTCAAATTTTAAAAAAGTTCTGATAGATATGTCGTCTTCTTAGAAAGTGAAACCTCCTCAAATACAGAAAATATTAAAAAGTGTAAAGAAGCAGAAGGATGGAACCTGCCTGTGTGTCCACTCGGAGGGTCAGGGTGAACCTTCGCCCGGCAGAGCCTCGGACTTCAGAGGGAAGGGCCTGGAGCTGTGCTTTGCGGCCACCGCTGAGTCTCCGCCCCTGGTTCCTGTGCGTGTGGTGTCTGTGCAGGACTACTTAGTGTCATCATGCTTATGAGTTGTTGTGAATCTTGCTTTTCAAAACTTCGTTATTAACAAGCAACTTTATATCATATTACAAAATCTTCTCGCATGCTGCTTTCACCAGCTGTAGACTATTTACAAAGGACCTAGCCACTCTTCTTTTGTATGTTTTTTCATTATGATAATTAATATCTTTATACCTAAAGGTCTTTCTATATTTTACATTTTCTTTTAAAATCACAGATTTCTCAAATAGAAGTTATTAGTCAAAGGGCATGAACATTTTTCAGCCTTCTCATACATATTATCTAATTGCTTCTCAGAAGCAGTGTGCCAATTATATTCACCCATTTATTCAACCCATATTTATTGAGCCCCTTCTCTGTACTTGGACTTCTAGATGCTGGAAATCCAAGTGGTGACTAGACCAGGTCCCTGCCTCAAAGAACATGTTGCAGTGATACAGACCACAAATGAAACCATTCTAATATTACTGACAATTGTTATGGAGAAACACGCTTGGGCTAGAAGACTGTTCGTGCTGAGGATGGTAGGAGATATATTTTATTGAAGAAGACGTGCCTGAGAGCTTGACCACTGGATGTTTGAGCAGAGACCTGACTGGTGTTGGGGGGGGCGGCGTTGGACCCCTGGGAAGCAGGTGAACACAGGGAGTTCCAGGGGGAGGTGCCTGAGACAGGATTGAGCAGTGTTAGCAGAGATGAGTTGGCTGGGCTGAGAGGGGTGGGATGAGGCCAGAGCGGCCAGAGGGACCCTGTGACGAGGGGCTGATAGGAAATAGTGAGAGACTGGGGTTTCACTGTGCTAAGAAGGGAAGAGGCTGGAGTGTCTGGGGGACAGGGTGGTGAGGATGAGCTCTAATTCCCATTTGAAAGGCTCACTCTGCCTGCTGCGTGAGTGATGGACAGCTGAGTGAGAGGCAGCAGGCAGCCCAGCTGGGAGGCCCTCTGGTTTACTGTCTTGGAGAGGATGGCTCCAGAGAGGAGGGAGTAGAGGACTGAGAAGTGATTGGATTTGGGTTAATCCGTTTTTAAGATGGTGTTAGCAGTAACACCATGGAGAACCACACATTTATTTACTTACTTTAGTTCTACAGCAACATTTGAGGTGGCTTACTGCAACAAACCCAGTGGAATAAATACATTTGAATTATTTTAAAATCAACACCAGGAAAATACACATTTGAAAATATTAAGGCTGGAGTAAAGCTAGAACACTACTAGGCAAGAAGGAACATCTGAAACATTTGCTGAAATGGAGTTTACTGTTCACCTAGCCATAGATTTGTCAGCTCACGATTTCATTGCATCAGAGCACCATGGAGGGGGTGACAGTGCAGGCCACCGGTCCCTTGTTTCCTGCTTCAGGAACAGCTGCCTGTTCTGCACTGACGTTCAAAGCAAATTACATCACTGTAAGATGTTTAATGATGATGACAAAGTCCACAGTCAGCAAGTAAGTGTAAAAACCTCAGGAGTCCAAGGAGAGTCTACATTTCTCCCCAGAAATGTGCTGACTGTGCAATGTTGAAGGGAGAGGGTCCCTTCATGGGGCCCCAAGATGCAGGAGCAATTGGGCTGCAGCTCTAAATAAAGATGCCCTTTCCACCTGCAGGTTCCATGACGCCTCACAGGCAACTTGGGTGATCTCACCCGAGCTAGGAAATCGGGTTTTTGATGTTGATTCTCTTTGAGCCATTGCACGAGCTTTAAAATGTGATGTGTAGATTTTGCTATACTGGTGCCTCTTTGCTGGAATTTGACATCCACGGTGGCTCTGGCTTCCCTGTCTGGTCCCAGGAGGAAGTGGAGTGTCCTGCACTTTTTTTCAGCATCACTTTGTGTAGGAAGGATCAGGAGACTTGGAGTGAGGGGCTCCTGCAATCTCATCTCCTCCATAAAACAGTGTCACTTAAGCTTTCTAGGGGTAAGGGCCTTGGCACTCTGCTGTTCTGATTAACATAATTGTCCCAGCTCCTGAAATAAAAGCACAAATGCACAAAATACCAACTCTTACAAGCAAGGCCAAGGTGGGGATGTTTCTAGGTGCCAGGTTTAGCACTTTGACTTTCTGTGTACATACACATGGGCCAGGCGTTGTGGTTTATACCTGTAATCTCAGCATTTGAGAGGCTGAGGCATGAGAATCACTTGAAGCCAGGAGTTTGAGACCAGCCTGGGTAAGAAAGCAAGACCCAGTGTGTACCAAAAAAAAAAAAAAAAAAAAAGAATACACTGGGTGTGGTGGCTCCGGTCTGCAGTCCCAGCTACTGGGAAGCTGAGGTGGGAGGATGGCCTGAGTCCAGGAGTTGGAGCCTGCAATGAGCTGTGATGGGGCCACTGCTCCATCTTGACCATCAGAGTGAGACCCTGCCTCAAAAACAAGCAAACAAAACAAAAAAACAAATACACACACATACACACAGCCAAATCACCTGAGATCAGGATTCGGAGACCAGCCTGACCCACATGGAGAAACCCCATCTCTACTAAAAATACAAAATTAGCCGGACAGGGTGGCGCATGCCTGTAATCCCAGCTACTAGGGTGGCTGAGGCAGGAGAATTGCTTCAACCCGGGAGGCAGAGGTTTCCCAGAGCTGAGATCGCACCATTCCACTTAAGCCTGGGCAACAAGAGTGAAACGCCGTCTAAAAAAAAGTTTGCCATGTTCTTCACATGTACCCCCAAAACCTAAAATGCAATAAAATAAATTTAAAAGAAAAAAAAGGTTTCCCTTTAAACTATAAATTCCTTCCCAAGGCTAGTTCGTCCTACTCCCAAAAATGAACAAGGGCAGCTTAGAGGTTAGAAGCAAGATGGGGTCAGTTAGGTTTAATATCTTTCACTGTCATCATTGATTTTGCAAAGGCGGTTTCACCTTGGCTGCAGACCTACCCCTGCGGTTTTACGATGCCCTGTCCTTCCAGTCACTGCCACTAGGTGGAAGCAGAGACAGCACCGTCCAGATGGGCGGGATTCTTACAGGCTCACTGCCAGAAAGAACACTCTTGAGGCTTAAAATCTAAAAGCCAGCCTGATTTCCGAAAGCCTTTGAAAAGCGTTTGCAAAATCAAATCAATACTCCAAGAACAAGATCCACCTCGACTTTGTCTCCACCCAAGGACGCTATGGCAACGTAGGTTTCAAACGTGCTTTGAGAATAAATGGAACAGGTTCCCCTGTGTCCCCACTCGATTTGCGTTTTCCTTTTTATTACAGCCAACCCCTTTTGTAAAGATTGTGACACATCTCTCTATTCCACTGAAAATATCTCTTTCAAAGGCACTTTAAGAAAGATTCGATGCCAGGAAAATATGAACGATCCTCTTGAAACAGTTTCTCATGCTGGGTTTTAATGAACATTTTGGTTTTTAAAATTCTGGAACTCTTTCGGTGTGGGCTTAGCTTCATATTTTCCAAACCGAAATATTCTTTTCCTTAACCTTCGCATAAATCGAAGTTTATAGGTTTTATTATTTTAAATTTTTATTTATTTTTCTGTTTTGGCGACAGGGTCTCCTCCTGTCCCCCAGGCTGGAGTGCAATGGCACAATCATAGTTCACTGAAGCTTGGAACTCCTGGGCTCGACAGATCCTCCTGCCTCTGATTCCCAAAGAGCTGGGATTGATTATAGGCATGAACCACTGCAACCCACCCAAATCTAAGTTTATACTAAAAGATAAAATGCCAACATTTCAGAGAAAGTGAAAGTCACAAAGTTATCGCAGTCTCAAGTCACTATCAAAACTTTGGTGAGGAATCTTCCAGGTTTTCCCACACCTAAAATACATATTAACATTATGTAAGTGATACTAGTGGCACACTCGCCCAGGCTGGAGTGCAGTGGAACGATCTCAGCTCACTGCAACCTCTGTATCCCGGTTTCAAGCGATTCTCCTGCCTCGGAATCCGCAGTAGCTGGGACTACAGGCACCTGCCACCACACCCAGGTAATTTTTGTATTTTCAGTGGAGACGGGGCTTCACCACTTTGGCTAGGCTGGTCTCAAACTCCTGATCCTAGGTGATCCACCTGCCTTGGCCTCCCAAACTGCTGCAATTACAGGCGTCAACCACCTAAACTTTTAGAAAAGGTTGAAAGTATGCTGGGCACATCTTTTCACAGCAATACTTACAATGGATCTTACTCTTTTTAATGACTGCATAGAATTTTGTCGTGTAGCTGTTCTTTGGGAGATGATTGAAATATGCTTTAACCACCGGGCGCTGTGGCTCACGCCTGTAACCCCAGCACTTTGGGAGGCAAAGGTGGGGAGGATCGTGAAGCGGGAAGATCACTAGGAGTTCGAGACCAGCTGGCCAATATGGTGAAACCTGTCTCTACTAAAAAGACAAAAATTAGCCTAGCGTGGTGGCGGGCGCCTGTAGTCCCATCTCCTCTGGGGGCCGAGGCAGGAGAATAGCTTGAACCTGGGAGGCAGAGGTTGCAGTGAGCCGAGACTGCCCCATTGCACTCCAGCCCGGGTGGCAGACTGAAAGTCCGTCTCAAAAATAAAAATAAAATATTATCCTCCTTGAGATTTGTACTTTATGTAAAACAAAGCAAAACAAGCCGTGTTCTTGGGCCCGGGAGACACACCCTGACACATCTGGAGGAAGAGGGCCATGCTGTCTGCCACTCACCCTTGCAGGCTCTGAAATTACAATCATAGCCGTGTATTTACAGACTCAGAGAGAGAGAAATCTACAGTAAAAATGTTCAGAAGTAAAACTAGACAAATGGCAAAATTAAGAGAAATAATAAAACTACGTGTTTTAAATTTTAATCTCTCCTTTACTTCTCTCCCCTTTTCTTCCTATCTCTTCCCTCCTTTCTTCAACACACCCCTCCATCCTTCACTTCTTTTTTCACTCTCTGCCCTTGAACTCGGTGTATTCCAGCCTCGAAGCCAACACTCGTCAGCGCGTCCGCCTGGGCAGGTCAGGGAAGGGACGCGAGGCGGCGCTGTCTCCGCATTCTGTGAGCCGAGCGCCCTGGGCCCCGCGGGTCTTGTATCATTTCAGTGAAGGTCACTGCAGTCTTTGATGGAGGGTGTAATTAGGATCCTCACTGAAGTGGCGAGACCCTGAGGGGTTTTTTCCTGGCCCCTTTGTTGTGGGTTTTCCTGCGGGCGGGGGAGCCCGTTTCCATCAGAACAGCCCAGAGGCGGGCGCTGCCTTCCTGGGGTGACAGAGCAGCAGGAAGCGTTTTCGGATTGTAGAATCCGTGGGCGGCCGGTGGAAACGTCTGAGTCGCATTTCCCTACTGATCCGGATCCGAATCCACCGCGGTGCTGCTTCAAGCGAGTGAGATTCCAGATCGGCTCCACCCCGGACTCGGAATTCCTGCTTCGGAGTCTGCATTTTACAGCGACTGGTGTGAGTGCCCCAAAGCTAGAGACCAGAAGCCTAACGGCTCGGCCCTCCCCAGCAGAGAGCTCCGTTATTTCGTTTCTTTCTTTCTTTGCTTTTTTTTTTTTTTTTTTTTTTTTTTTTTTTTTTTTTTTTTTTTTTTTTTTTTTTTTTTTTTTTTTTTTAACAGAGTCTTGCTCTGTAGCCCACAATGGAATGCAGTGGCACGATCTCGTCCCACTGCAACCTCCGTCTCCCAGATTCAAGTGATACTCCTGCCTCAGCCTCCCGCCTAGCTGGCACTACAGGCTCCCGCCACAACTGCCGGCTAATTTGCGTCTTTTTAGTAAAGATGAGGGTTCACCATGTTGGCCAGGGTGGTTTCGAACCCCTGGCTTCATGATCCGCCCGCCTCGACCTCCCAAAGAATTGAAATTACAGGTGTGAGCCGCCACGCCGGGCCTATTCCCTTTCCATATTAGTAAACATTTGTCATTCTCCGTAGACTGGGGCAGGGCGAAAGGTGATCGCGGTTCTAGCAGTGAACTCTGGGCCGAAATATTTGAAACGACTGCGGGCGCCAGGCGCAGCCCCGCCCTGGGTTTTGTGAGCCACCACCCTGGGCCGTTTCTCTTTCTTTTCCGGACCTCTCTCTTTAACGGTTTCTCTTTCTCCGTTTCTCTTTCTTCAGCCGCCGTGGCGCCTAAAGTCGGCGAGAAGGAAGTCGCCTCTGTGTTCGTGAGTCCAGGGATCTAAGCCGGGTGCTAAGGGAGAAAACGTAGGTGATGGGGCAGAGCAGAAGGGTCTGGAGGTGGGGTGGAGGGATTAGAGGTGGAGAGAAGACCTGGGAGGCGTGGTGGGGGAGGAGATGCCAGGCCTGGCCGCTGAGAAACTTACCTGGAACTCAAGACCATCTCGGCCTCCCCTGGCCCTGGAGAGGACTGGCTTTATGATTCCCCGCAACCACTTCTGAATGCCTTGGAACAAACCTTGCATATTTATTATTGTTATTGAACTGTGAAGAGTCTTTTGGGGGGTGAGCTGAATGAGACCCTATGCTGGAGCTGGCACACGGAGGAAGTCCTGGAGGGAGGGTAGACACCGAGGAGGGAAGGGCTTGGGACCTGCATCAGGAAAACTGGGTCCATCTCCTTCTCTGCCTCTCACTAGGCTTATGATCTTTAGCAGTGAAAATAGTCTCCCTAAGGTGGAGACAGGACCCCAGTCCCAGCTTTACTCGATAAATTATGAGGATCAAAATAAATTACTAGTGAATGTGGATGGGAAAACTGAGAAATTGTTAAAATTCTTAAATACATTACATTTTCATCCACAGAAAAGTGTAGGCTAGGGATCATAGGGTAATAGTAATGACAGGTATAGTTCAACTTAAAAAGATGTTTGTGAGGCTGACAAAGAGGAAATGGACACAGTTCCTGATTCTGGAGGGTTCATAATCTAATAGGGGAGGGTAGAAGACGGCAGATGGCAGCTGGGTGTGCTGGCGCTCGCCTGTAGTCCCAGCTACTCGGAAGGCTGTGGTGGGAGGATTGCTTGAGCCCAGGCATTGGAGGCTGCAGTGAGCTATAGTCATGCCACTGCAATCCACCTGGGTGACAGAGCAAGGCTCTTGTCTTAAAAAGAAAAAAGAAAAGAAAGATTCCACACAGGGCACCATCTGTACCATGAGGAAGGTTGAAACCAGGGTCTAGATTAGGAGTTCCAAAGCTTGAACTTTGGAACACATTGGAATCACCTAGGGAACTTTAAAAGATACTAAGGTTTAGGTCCAACCAAGGTTTAGATCCAACCTAGGTTTACTGATTTAACTGGTTTGAACTGTGGCCTGGAAACATGGATATTAAAAACTCTCCATGTGGTTCTATACAGTGGCTCGGTTTGAAGACCACTGGCTAAATGTCCCAAAGACTAAGAGATGTGCGCTGGGGACAAGGCAATTCTCTTAGTGGAAAGAAGCTTTTCGGACAGCATTATTATTATTGATAATTGAGAATTCATATACCACATAATTTATCCTTTTACAATGTACAGCTCAGTGGCTTTTAGCATAATCACAGGGTTGTGCCACCACCACAACCATCTACTTGAAAAACTTTTCTTCCTATTTTTTTTAAGGCTAATCAAGTGAAATAGTGGGAGTGAGTAAGAAACAAAGACATCCATAACTGGTTGTGATCAATTCGTTGTAAACACCACTACAGTCAGACCAGCCTCACTGGGAAGATTTTGAGGATACAGTGTGCTCTGATGGGTTCTATGGCAGAGGTGACAGTGACCTGGAAGAGGGACGCGGCTTAGGCAGTGGCATCCTGGTGGGTTAGGGTGAGGAGATCCCAGAGCCCACTTTTACTGCAATCCTGGGGAGATGTTACCAGAGAAATGGGGGTGGTGCCATACAGCAGGTTTTGGCAGCTGTGGTTTCCATGGTAGAGTGGAAGCATCCTGTGTGACATTCAGTGGATGGGGTGCTGTGCGTGGCTTGGAGCACTCTGGTTACAACTGGGGCAGGCACAGTGTTTAGGAAGCCGGTGCAGTAATCTAGGTTGAAGGGAGGGAAAAGCCTAGACTAAGGTAGTTGCTGTGGGATTGAAATAGGGTTGGAGGAGCTGACTTTGACTCCTGGAGATGAAGGGGAAAGAGGAAATCAGAAGGGACCAAGGATGGTGATGCTCTTAAGAGAAACGGAGTGATGTGGTGGGAGACGTGTAGAGTGTCCTTGTGGATCTGTCACATTGGAGGGGACTATGGTCCTGGAGGTACAGATGTCCTAAGACAGGCTGGAAAAGGGAGTCTGGAGAGAGCTTGGTGTTGTAGTGAACCATGGGGAGTCGCATCCTTGGCCTGCGATCAGCCAGGGACTGAATAGAGAGGCTGCCCCGCGAGACCTCAGACACTTAGAGGATATTAGGGGGCGAAAGGGGACCTGGGTTCGAGTCGAAGGGAGGAGAAGGTGATTCTAAAGCTGAAACGTATAAGAGAGTTTGTCGTCTGAGCGGTTCTCAAGGGGCAGGTGCTTCTGAGAGGCAGAGGTGGCTGAGACCTGGAAACAAGTCTGCAAATCTGCTCACTGCTCTCATTGCCGGTAACGCTGTGCGCTGCTCAAGAAGTGTGTTGGAAGAATAACTAGGCGTTGTCTCTCCTGGAAGGAACAAGCCAGTGAGAGCCGGCCTGATGGGGCGACAGGCGAAAGGGGCTTGGTGAGGCTCGCTCTCCTTAGGGTGGGGGTGCGGGGATGGGTGATGGCGATGCAGGGAGGGCGGCAGGGCCCTGGCCGTGCTCATCAGGTTGGAGCTGTACCCTCAGCTACTCGTAGCTGGTCCCCGCTTTTAGCTGCGCTCCCGCGCGCTCCCACTTTTCAGGACCCCAGGTCTCGCCGGCTCAGCAGGTCTCAAGCCCCGGGAAATTTTTCTTATGAACACGGCCCCGCCCTTCCCTCTCGTGAGTGGCCCTAAGTCCGGGCCTCAGTTTCATTGGATAAGAGGTCGCTGGGGGGCGGGGCAGGTGGCTAAATTTCCGCGGGGCCCTCTCCCGCCCCCGGTTTTGCCGGCCACGGCTTGAGCCTCTGAGAGGGTGGCGACGTCGGGCCATGGGGCTGGGTCGGGTCCTGCTGTTTCTGGCCCGCGCCTTCCCTTTGACACTCCTGGGAGCCGCCGCTGGTGAGTGGGGTTCCTGGCGGGCCTGGGCGGAGCGGGAGTGGCGGGACGTTTCCTGGGGTCCCGGTGGGTCGCGGTGAGCGCTGTGCGGTCTGGGCGGGGCTCAGGTGCGGGGTCGGGGGTGCGGGGAGCTGGACGCGGCCCGTGGCCGCCACACCTCAGCCCTGCTTTCCCGTCTCTTTTCTGTCCTCCTTAGGACCGCGCGTCACCCGCCCCTGCATTTTCCTGTCCTGCACTTGCTCTCCTAGCCTCGCCTCCGCCTCTTCTCATTTTTCCGACAAACCATCCCTTCTGAGACCCCTGGGGTCCCGGGCTGCGCCCCCCACCCCGGGCTGCTCCTATGAATGGTATTTGAGAGCCCTCCCTGCTCGGCCACTGAGGCAGCCATATCTCCCGGTGCTGGGGGCGGCTCCCAGGTCCCTGAAGCCCTGTCCTCTCCCCGGAGCAGGTTCTCAGCTCCCGGGCCGCAGCTCCTGTATTTGACGCCCTCCTTTCTCGGGACCTGGAGCTGGTGGTGCTTTCTGCTGCTGTGGGGACTGTGGGGGTGGCTAGGGGGAAACGGGGTTGGAGGCTGCAGGCTGCGGGCAGAGGATTCTTCCCGCGACTTCTCTCATTCCCAGCTCATTCTCCCCGGCCTCCTACTCCCGGGGCGGTGGGCGGGGACGAGATTGAGGGGGTCCTCTCCACTCTGGCATCCCACCCCTACTAATGACCAGTGATCTAAGGACACCAGATTCCCTGCCCCTCCTCCCCTGCCCATCTCAGGGCCCCCTGGGTCCTGTTGCCCTCCCAGCTCCCTGCTACCCCTTCCTGTCTGCAGTTCTCTGATCCATTTCTAGGGTGTCCTCTGCCCTCATCCCCTGGCCCCACCACAGCAGGTTTCTCCTGCCTCCCCTATGGGGCTTTCCTACAAGCAGCCTTCACCCAGTGCTGCCCCTATGCCTCCCACTCCCAACTGTCACTGACCCTCACTTTCTCTTGCTGCCTTTTGTTGCGGGGGGAGGGTGCGGGGTGGGGGGGCCTTCTCTCCATCCCATTCCCCTCCAGACCACCCAAGGGGAGCCTTGGTGCCAATGACAGTTGGGTCTTAGGCAGGACACAGGGCAGCGCAGATGCCCCCTCCCCTCCAGTGCAGGTGCCTGCTCTGGTCCCTGCGTCATGTGTCCTCTCCTTTATCCTCAGCCTCACCCTCTGGAGGGCCTCACCCTCCAGCCCACAGGTGCTGGACCATCCCTTCCTGGTCCCTCTGACCCTCTCCACCTGGGGACCTTGTGTTGCTCCTACCTCTTGCTCACCTGCCTTGGGCCCTCAGCCAGTTCTCATCTTTCCCAAACTCCACCCCCCACAGAGCACCCTCCCCTCCTGTCCTCACCCTAACCCAAGTTCCTCCACAGTCACTCCTGCTCCACGCTCACGCTGCCTATCTGCCCACCCCCCACCCAGCCCAGACCTAAAACAGGCTGTTGGTCCCACTGTTCCTTGACCTTCATTCTTTTCTTTCGGTTCCTTGACCCCAGTGGGCTCTCACTCCCTACACCACATACCTAAAATCTTTGTTTTGCTCTTGGGGTGACTGTTCCCCCTCCAGCACTACTTTTGGCAGACCCTTCCTCAGGCTGGGGTCTCCTCGTTTACCTTGGTTTTCTGTCTCTGGCCAGCACACCCTACCATTGCTTTTTTTTTAATTTTTAACTTTTGTTTCGGTATGTAGTACACATATATGTATATATTTATGGAGTACGTGAAATAGTTTAACACAGGCATACAATATGTAATAATCACATTAGGGTAAATGGGGTATCTAACACAACAAGCTTCTTTGTGCTACAAACAATCCCATTGTGCTCTTTCGGTTATTTTTACATGTACAGTAAATTATTGCTGACTTACCCTGCTGTGCTATCTACAAGATCTTATTCATTCTAACTATATTTTTGTAACCATTAACCATCCCACCCGCACTCCCCACTACCCTTCTCAGCGTCTGGTAGTCATCATTCCATTCTCTCTCCCCATGAGTTCAGTTGTTTTCACTTTTGGCTGCTGCAAATAAGAAAGAACAAGCAAAGTTTGTCTGTCTGTTCCTGGCTTATTTGACTTAACATAATGACCACCAGTTCTTTGCAAATGGCAGGACGGCTGAATAGTACTCCACATACACATGTGAGCCACAGTTTCTTTATCCATTCGTGTGTTGATGGACACTTAGGTTGCTTGCAGAGCTTAGCTATTTTGAATAGTGCCTCAATAAACATGGAAAAGTAGATGGCTCTTTAATATGCCAATTTCCTTTCTTTGAGGTATATGCCTAACAGTGGGAGTGCTGCAGCATATGACAGTTCTGTAGGTTTTTAGTTTTGGGGAATCTCCACATTGTTTCCCATAGTGGTGTACTAGTTTACATTCCCACCGACAGTGTACAAGGGTTCTCTTTTGCTACATCCTTGCCGCATTCCTCATTGCCTGTCTTCTGGGTAACAGCCATTTTATCTGGGGCGGGATGACATCTCATGGCAGTTTTGATGCATTTATTTGATGACCAGTGATGCTGAGCACCTGTTCATATACCTGTTTGCCATTTGTAAGTCTTTCTTTTGAGAAATTACTATTCTGATCTTTTGCTCATTTTTAAATTGGATTCTTAGATTATTTTTTCCTATAGAGTTGTTTGAGCTCCTTATATATTTCAGTTACTAATCCTTTGTAAGATGAATAGTTTGAAAATATTTTCTCCCATTCTTGGATGGTCTTTTCACTTTGTTTATTGTTTTCTTCGCTGTGCAGGAGGGTTTTTTTGTTTCTTTTTTTCTTTTTTCTTTTTTTGGGAGACAGTCTTTCTCTGTGGCCCAGGCTGGAGTGCAGTGGTGCAATGTCAGCTCACTGCAACCTCCACCTCCTAAGTTCAAGCAATTCTCCTGCCTCAGGCTCCTAAGTAGCTGGGACTACAGTGGCACACCACCATGCCTGGCTAATTTTTGTATTTTTAGTAAGTATGAAACCGTGTTGCCCACCTGGTCTTGAATTCCTGAACTCAGCAATCCACCCACCTCAGCCTCCCAAAGTGCTAGGATTACAGGCATGCGCCACCGCACCCAGCCTGTTTCCTTTGCTGTGCAGCAATATATGATTGTGGTTTTGATTTGCATTTTACTAATGACTACTGATATTGAGCATCTTTTCATGTGTTTATTGATCATTTGCATATTTTCTTGGAAGAACTGGCCATTCAAGGCTTTTGCCCATTTTTTCCCGACATAGCTTCTCATGGCTACTTTGCCCATTTTTGAGTGGGTTGACTGTTTTGTTGTTTTTGTCAGACTTTTTTACGTATTCTGGAAACTAATCTCTTATCAGATATGTGATTTGCATATTTATTTCATTTCAGGCATTGATTGCTTTTTCGCTCTAATTGTGCCCTTTGATGCACAGATGTTTTAATTTTCATGAGTCCAGTTTGTCAGTTCTTTCTATTCTGTCTGTGCTTTGGTGTCACATCCACGAAAGCTCTGTCAAATCCTGTGTCATGAAGATTATCCCCAATGTTTTCTTCTAAGAAATTTTTAAGTTTTAGTTCTTGAGTTTAGAGTTTAGGTCTTTTGTTCGTTTTGAGTTAATTTTTGTATAGAGTACAAATTAAAGGTGCCATTTTATTTTATTTCAACATCCAGTTCCCCCAGCACTATTTAATGAAATATGGACTGACTCTTTTGAGAACCTGACACCTGGCCACCCTGGTGGACACTAGCGGGTGCATGCACTTGCTGTCCTGGGGCCTTGTCATGCTGTCATGCCACTCTTCCACTGGGACCCAAGCCCACGCCATTGCTTCCCTCTGGGATTCTGACCCCACTATAAACTTCTCTGGGGCTACAACCTTCCTGCCCCTTGCGCCTCATAACCGCCCCATCCCTTGCCCTCACCATGCCCATGATGAGTCTTTTCTCGAAGCAGCTCCCCTTGCCTCCATCTCACTGTCACCTGTGCACCACAGCCACACTGGACATGGGTCCCTCTTAGCCTGAGTTTCTTCCCATTCCCCGCCTCCCCTCTGGCAAGACCTTCCTTCCACCACTGCCTTCATGTTTCTCCATTATCCCTGTAGAAGAGCCTCTCCCCATGGCCCCTATACCCTTAGGGGGCCTTTGGCCACCCAGCCCTGGCACCTGGCCTAAAAGTTTGCCATCTCCATTCCCCCTTCTTCCATTCCTCAGTCCCCTCCTCTGTCCTCCCAGCTTCCCAGTTTTCCTTGTATATGAAATGCTCATTCTTGTCCCATTGCCCGTGTACATTTCCTGTCTCCTCAGGAAGGTCAGGACAGCAGACCTGTGTGTTAAGCATCACGTGAAGTTACTTCCAGGAAGAAGTCTCATCTGTCATTTTCTCTTCCCCAGAGCCTCACAGTCTTCGTTATAACCTCACAGTGCTGTCCCGGGATGGATCTGTGCAATCAGGGTTTCTTGTTGTGGGACATCTGGATGGTCAACTCTTCCTGCTCTGTGACAGGCAGAAATGCCCAGCAGGGCCCCAGGGACAGTGGGAAGAAGCAGTCCGGAGAGCTGAGCCCTGGCACACAGAGATCGAGGACTTGATAGAGAACGAGAAGAACCTCAAGATGACCCTGGCTCATATTAAGGGGAAGAATGGAGGTGAGAGTGGGCAGGGGCAAGAGTGACAGGAGAGGCCTTTTCCGGAAAAGTTAGGGCAGAGAGCAGCGACCTGTCTCTTCCCACTGGATCTGGCTGGGGCTGGGGGTGAGGAATGGGGGTCAGTGGAGCTCACCAAGGAGGTGAACCAGCACTCAGCCAGCACAGGGAGGCTGGGCGGAGGAGGGCAAGGGAAGGGTCCCCGCTGGGCTGAGTTCCTCACTTGGGTGGGAAGGTGAGGGGTTCAGGAATGGAGAAGTCACTGCTGGGTGGGGGCAGCCTTGCATTCCCTCCAGGAGATTAGACTCTGTGAGATCCATGAAGATGGTAGCACCAAGGGCGTCCGGCGTTTCTACTATGATGGGGAGCTCTTCCTCTCCCAAAACCTGGACACTCAGGAATGGACAGTGCATGAGTCCTCCGGAGCTCAGATCTTGCCTATAAACATCACGAATGTCTTGAAGGAAAATGTAAAGAAAGCTGGCGCTGTGCGGGCAGACTGCCGGCAGAAACTGCAGGGATATCTGGAATCCCTGGTGTGTGTCCGGAGAACAGGTACCGACCCTGGGCAGGGGCTCTCCTCTCCCCACGGTTCTGCTAGAGTTGCCTCACCCCCCAGCTCTGACCAGGGAAACCTGCCCAGTGCTTTGGATGCAGGCGTTTCCTGTTGACATATTGTGTCCTGATTTTCCTCTCCTGTCAGAGCCAGTGGATAAAGACAGTGGGTCTGAGACTGAACCATCCAGTGTTGGAATCTGGGAAAGCAGGGGGTCCTCCGACAGAATCCTGAGCATGGGATGGGTGGCAGGCAGGAGAGGAAGCCTTCAGGGCCAGGGCTGCCCCATCTGCCTCCCACCCTGCCCATCCCAAAGAGTTTCCTCCACCCTGGCCCCAGACCCAGGAGTCCACCCCTAACATCCCCCTCCTCAGCATCACTGTGGGGATCCCAGAGCTTCAGGCCACAGTCCCGAGGCCCATCCTCCTGCCAGCGTAGAGGAATTGGGTCCCTGGGTGAGGACAGACTTACAGAAGGTCCGGGGTCTGTGAGTGCTTCAGCCAGAGTGGGAACAGTGGAGAGGACCAGCCCTGTTCCCTGCATCTCCCTTAGAGGGGAGCAGGGCTTCACTGACTCTGCATTTTCTTCTCCAGTGCCCCCCATGGTGAATGTCACCCGCAGTGAGGATTCAGAGGGCAACATCAAGGTGACATGCTGGGCTTCCGGCTTCTATCCCCCAAATATCACACTGACCTGGCGTCAGCATGGGGTATCTTTGAGCCACAACGACCAGCAGTCAGAGGGTGTCCTGCCTGATGGGTATGGAACATACCAGACCAGGGTGAACATCAGGATTCGCCAAGGAGAGGAGCAGAGGTTCACCTGCTACATGGAACACAGTGGGAATCACAGCACTCACCCTGTGCCCCCTGGTGAGCCTGGGGTGACCCTGGAGAGGGTCAGCTGTGGGTCTCTGCCTGATGTATAACAAGTGCCTTTTTTCAGGGAGGGTGCTGGTGCTTGAGAGTCAATGGACAGCCAGTCCACATGTTCCTGCTGCTGCTGCTCCTGCTCCTGCTCCTGCTATTATTGCTGGTATTATTGCTGGTATTATTGCTGTTGCCATTATTGTTTTTATTATTGTTTGCTGCATCCATCATTGCAAGAAGAAGAGAACATCACCTGCAGAGGGTCCAGGTGAGAAAAGAGGGCAGTGGCTGGAGATGGGAGGGCTCCTGTCTGGGCACTAGGGTCCCCTCATTGCTCCTGCACAGATAGGCATGTAGGTGACCAGGCTTCTGGAACAGGTGTTGGAAGTTGGGGTATTTGGGAGGAGAACGGGAGCCATATCTCCATCTACACCCCTAAATACCTCTCAAGTTAGGGCCAGGGAAGGCCCTCGAATGTTTAGCTGTGGCCTCTTCCTGCTGCAGGTGAGGGTTGGGCAGCAGGGATGGCATCTGCTCTGTCCTCATCCCGGTATCTCTGTCTCTCGGGCTCACTAGGGCTCGTCCAGGTGGGGTGAGTTGGGAATCACATGCAGAGTGCAGAGGGCCTAGATGATCACAGCCTCAGAGGGAGCAAATAGTAAAGGCAGCTGTCATCTGGGGAGGGCTAGAAACTGGAGAGGAATCCGAGGGGAGGTGGTGCCCCTAGTCCCTTCCTCTCTGCATCCCTCTCCCCTGTTTCTCCAGCCATTTGGTGGGGGAGACACCAAGGAAAAGATATATGAGGCCCGGACTGGGGGCCCTGCCTGTGCAGACCCTTGGAGGCCCTCTTGTAACAAGGAGGGTCCTGGTCGCACGCGGCCATCTCTGTCCACTTTGCAGCTCCCCGTGCGCCTTCTCCAGGAGCTGCCTCCGGAGTGTCATGTCCTCTGTGTCACTCGAGGCCATGCTCTTTCCAGGTTCCCACCACCTGGCCTCCCTGAGTTTCCATGCAGATGATATACATGAGTAGATAAGCAGATGTCCCCGGGCCATTGGAGGAGCGGGGCCCAGCCCCTCATCAGGGCAGCTGCGGTCCCTGTTCTCAAACTACCTCCAAGTGTTTTCTTCTGGTGTTTCTGGGGCTTTGTTCTGTGCTCTGTGGCCTGACCTTGCCCGCCCGGAGGCCATTTCCCTTTCTCAAGGTGGTCACTGCCTGGTAAGTTTGGAGTAAGGGACAGTCAGAATCATTTCCCCCACAGTCAGGTTGTTTGACGGGAGATGAAAAGAGAAAGCAGGAAGTTTTGTGTTTCTGTAAAGACAAAGGCAGTGCAGGGGACAGTAAGGGGCTGGGGCGTCCAGGAGACCTGGGTCTTTCTGTCGTTTCCCCACTTCTGTGTACCTGGCCGTAGGGGTCGTGGTTTCTCATCGTTCAACTTAATTGCACTCTCTGTTTGCCCCCCAGGCCTGGGCAGATGGGAAGGTTTATCCCCTGCCCTGCAGCAAGAGGGCCCCATCCAGGAGACACCCGCAGCAGGGGCAGAGCAGGTGTGTGGTGGCTCCTGCTCTCACCTGCGGTGTCTCCTGTAGAGGGATTGTCAGTTCTGGTTTTCTGTGAGCATGATTGGTTTCCTCACAGGTCATTGGGGCTTTGGCCAGGAAAAGGGTATGAAAGCCATGTGCCAATGTCTCAAAATTCCTGCTTTCAATGTTGATGTCCCATAAAGATGTTCATAATTTCAGCTCTACAATCTTGACAGTATTTACTCTAATACTGATGTTGTAAAGCATATTAAATGAAACAGGAACTCAAATTTGGAGCTCGCTCTCCAGGAGGGTCTGTGTGGAAGATGGTGGCTGTGGCAGTGGCAGTTCCCAGGTGCAGAGGGTGGACAGAGGCAGCCTCAGGCTAAGGGGTTCCCTATTCCACATGGAGAAAATCCCTTGTGGGTTGCCAGGGCAGTGTCCTGGGTGGAATCCCTGCTAGGGACAGAGCAGGAAGGCCTCGCGGCCTCACCAAGCAGCAGCCCTGGGGTGGAGCTGCGTTTCCAGGGATAAGTGGACCAGGCAGGAGCAGCGGTGACTCAAGAGCAGGTCACAGGCCTGGGTGGGTGCTGAGGGTCAGGGGAGGCCAGGCCTCCTGAAGCAAGCTGGGGGTCCCAGGGTCAGGTGCAGATCCTATAGCAGCCACGTCGTTCCATGCTAGGCCTGCTGGGCACCCCCAGGCTTCTTGATGGGGTCCCCAGTTAAGAGGTGCCAGCTCTGGGCTGGGAGGGGAGGAATGCTGAGCTGCAGGTAGAGGGCAGAGCCCATGGTGGGCAGGGCCTGCCCTGGTGTGCAGGTGCCTCTGCAGGTGAGGAGGGCCTGGGGACTGAGGGCAAGGGTCAGGGCCTCTATTTGGGGAGGCCTCTCACTCTAACAGGACTGGTCAGGCCTGAGAGGAGCGGAGGGCACTGGGTTCCCTCTTGCATCTTGTCCTTTAGTCTTGGGGCTGGAAAAAACAGGTAGGAGGAAGAAAAAAGGAGGGCCTCCTCTTCCCTCATAGAAAGAGAGAATCTGATTTTGGAGCAACTGACGAGAGAAAAGTCCTCAGGGGATAAACACAACACTCTGCACCCAGTGGAGCATTCACTGGTTTCTCTCTTTTCTCCAGAGCTCATGAGCCTGCAGGTCCTGGATCAACACGTGGTTGGGACAGGAGACCACAGGGATGCCGCACAGCTGGGATTTCAGCCTCTGATGTCAGCTCCTGGGCCCACTGGCTCCACTCAGGGCACCGAGACTCTGCAGCCAGGCGGCTAGGACTCAGCTCCCTGTCTGGATCTCACCAGCACTTTCCATCTTGGTGCCTCAGTTCCCTGGCCTATGTAGCAGAGAACATAACACTATTTATTTCTTGTTGTCAGAGGCTGTGAAGTGTTAGTAGGCATGAGGTGTTTGCAGCTATGCCATATTAGTTGGCATCATCATTTCCATTGTTTATCTATTATTATAATTTTTTTTTTTTGAGACAAAGTCTCACTCTGTCACCCAGGTTGGAGTTCAGTGGCATGATCTCGGCTCACTGGAACCTCTGCCTCCCCAGCTCAAGCAATTCTTGTGCCTCAGCCTCCCGAGTAGCTGGGATTACAGACGCACACCACCACATCCGACTAATTCTAGTATTTTTCATAGAGACTGGGTTTCGCCATGTTAGCCAGGCTGGTCTCAAACTCCCCACCTCAGGTGATCTGCCTACCTGAGCCTCCCAAAGTGCTGGGATTACAAGCATGAGCCACCAGACCCAGCCTATTTTATTATATTTTAATACATTACATGTACAGTAATTAGAATGTCATAGGTGAGCTTTATGAGCGAGTGTCTTGGTGATGACTCCTCCTGACGAGCCTAGGACCAGCTTTCTTATCACCTTGAGGTCCCCTCGCCCCCCTGTCACAGCCTTATGCATTACTTCATGTCTACTACCTTTGTAAAATTTTATACTATAGATGTTTACTGTTTAAATAGACATTTCTGGTCTGTGTTTTATTTCATGCGTCTGGGAGTGGATAAAGCATGAGGTTCAGGGGAGAAGGAGAAGTCTGTCTCAACGCCTTGACACGGCGTGAAAACAATCTCCCCTCCTCATCCCCTTCCCCTGCTAGTTTCCGATGACCCACAGATTCACAGCAGAACAGAAAGCGCTGTGAAATGATGGAGGTGGGACATCTGGTGCCAACATTCAGGGGCTGACCCTGTGGGGGAACATCTGCCCTGAAGAGCTGGAGCCTTCATGTGATGACACAGAGCTGAAGTGTGACATCAGGGAGGGGATAGAGAGTGTTTCCAAGTTTTCTGACTTTGAAGAATTTGAGTCAGTCAGGTTCTGGCGTAAAGTGACTGCTGGGGAGGTGTGGACTGAATTAATGAAGAACAAATGAACCAGGAAAGTGGATGAGTAAGAGATGGGATATTCCCCACCCTGTCCCAGATCAAATACAGCCCTGAGATCTGCCCATCTTTCCCATCTGGGATTTCTGCATTGAACACCTCCCTTAGTCAACTTTCCTGCAAAGCAGAAAACCATGAAGTTGGACCACGTTGGAGGAAGAATGGTGTCATCTTCACCTCTGGAGAGATCTCTGTCACTGTGTTCAGGGAAAGGACCAGCCTCACTCCCCATGCAGAGAGGAGGCTCTGGCTGTGATCCGGCCTGTGGAGGGATGAGGACCCGCTCCCTCTACAATGATGGCCAAGAACCTGCAGGTGACAGGGCAGCTTCCGCTCAAGTGTGTCCTATCAGGTTCTTCTAGGCATCACAGAATAGACCAGGGACATTGCCTCCAGTGACATGACCACACCCAGAAGTGAGGTGGCCCTGCCAGGGGGTCCTGGGGCTGCCACGTCTTTTGGGATCTCAGTGTCTGGAGAGGGGTGTGGAGAGCAGGCTTTGTGCAAAACATAACCGTGTCCTCTAAATTATTTTATGCTCCATTAGCTTTTTTGTCATAAAATACAACAGGTACCAAAAAGAAAACCTGTCTGAAAATGTTGCCCTTTAATAAAAGGTAAACATGCTTTAACCACCAGAGAGTTTGTCAGCCAGCCCAGGAAACCCCCATCATCTGCCCCAGCTCAGTGATAAACTCTTTCCTCCCACACATAAAATCACAGCCTGACTTTTATGATCATCACTTCTCTGCTCTTTTTTACATTTTCATCATCTAAAATTGTAGTTTAGTTTTACCTTGGCGTATTTTTTAGCGTTCTTTTTTTTCCTATATGTTCCTCCTTGAAATTTATATTGTCTGGTTGAGTTTTTCATAGTTTGCATTTTGCCGGCTGCACCCCAAGGAGTAGTTTAATATGCACCTTTTTAATCTGTGCTTTCTATAAATTGCTAGTTGGTTGCAGAGATTTGCTTATACGCAGGCTTTATTTTTTTTCTTGAGTACTTAAGTTCGTTTATGGCACTGCATTGTATTCTTACATTAGAAGGAAGAACTTACCTATTTTTATTTTATTTGTTTTATTTATTTATTTATTTATTTTTACCGTACACTTAAATTTGGCCATTGCTGTTCAGTGGCCAAATCTGTTAATTCATTAAGGGTTACAAAAGAGTTATAGTGTCAGTCTCTCCTTCCTTCCTTATTTACTAGCTGAATAACTTCTAAAAGAAGAGATTTACCTTCTTCTACTATTTCTTCACTCAGTAGAAACTTGTTTTTTGAGAGAGGAAGCCAAGCATCCACTCAGCTATGACCCAGCAATATCACTCTTAGTTAAAACCAGTCGAAATGCATGTGTCTAGGCCGGGCGCGGTGGCTCAAGCCTGTAATCCCAGCACTTTGGGAGGCCGAGGCGGGTGAATCACAAGGTCAAGAGATCGAGACTATCCTGGCCAACGTGGTGAAACCCCATCTCTAAAAAAAAAAAAAAAAAAAAGAAATAAAGCCTGGCATGGTAGCTCACACCTATAATCCCAGCACTTCTGGAGGCCAAGGCGGTCAGATCACCTGAGGTCGGGAGTTGGAGACCAACCTTACCAACATGGAGAAACCCCTTGTCTACTAAAAATACAACAAATTAGCTGGGCATGGTGGCATATGCCTGTCATCCCAGCTACTCGGGAGACTGAGGTAGGAGAATCCTTTGAACCCAGGAGGCAGAGGTTGCAGTGAGCTGAGATCATGCTGTTGCACTCCAGCTTGGGCAACAAGAGCGAAACTCCCTCCCAAAAAAAATTAAAAAGGGAAGAAAGGAAGACCAAAAAATGAAAGGAAGGAAGAAAAACAGAAAAATTAATTGGTAATCACAGATATATGGAAATTAATACCATTATTATAAAATATTAATAATATAGACTTCAAAGGAAATAAATAATGTCAAACAATTTGTTATGTTGCACTTTGCTTATCCATCTTCCCACCTCCACCTAGGCTGTGCCATCCATGAGGTCCATGGAAGTTTCATTCTTTTTTCTCTGAGACTGCTACATAGAGAACGGGACCCAGAATAAGACAGGTGCTTGATGAATCTTTACCAAATGAATACATTTCCTGGAAATAATTAGCAGACCAGGAATTGTGATGCATATGCACAACTCAAAAGCAGCTGAGGGAACTGACATCAGAGAACGTGGTGGCATAGGGAGCCCCAAGGGCCACTACTCTACAGGACAGTGTGCTCGTCAAACATCAGCACACACACAGAAATATGAGAGCTTTTAAAGCACAGATTCCAGGACTGCATGTAGGGTTGTGGAGGCCCCACAGGGTTGTGGGGTGTCCCTTATGCTGTGGTGAGGTGCAGGATCCAAGAAGTAAAGAGACAGGACACTGAAGAACTGGTGAAGAGCATCTGGACTCGGGGGGCCACACCACCTGTGAGTGGAGATCAGTGGCAGCAGCCTCCAAATGCCCAAGAACATCTGTATTTATTAGATACAAGCAGGGGGCAGGGTCGTGAGTGAGGTCATCATCTATAGGCTTAGTAATAGGGCATACATAATCACATGAATTACAAGTGAGGGGGTCACCCCATTATGTCACCTGGGCAGAGAGGTGGGCCATGCACAGCAGGAGGCTGTACCATGCGCAGTAGTAGAGGGTCATGTGCAGAAAAGGGGTCCACCGCCATTAGGTCACCAAGGCAAGGAGGTAGGCTGTGTGCAACAGGTGTCGTGTACAGCACTTCTTTTTTTTTTCCTGGTGTTTCAAATATTTATTTTAGGTAGTAAAGGCTTTTATTGTTCTGAACCCTGATTACAAGTCACATGATCAAGAACAACTAATAAAGGAGATTCAGGAGCATGTTAAAAAAACTACAGCATCTTACAAATATCCCAGAAAGGTAGGTATCCTAATTACAATGAATATTTGCTCAGTGCTATGGAAAATTTCAACTGTTTGTTTTTACCTTTTAATGACTATTTTCTTCACTCATGTTACATACCACATGTCCCAAACTGAACTGATGACATATGGGTAAGAATCAGAATCTTTGAGATAAAAATGAAACCCTAAACCTATTTTGTTTGGTCCTTTGGACTTGCAGTAAATGCTTAATATCAAGACAAATTTCCTCAACAACACCCTTTTCCCTTCTTTGGTTGTTACCCAAAACCCATTCCAATGAGTATTCTAATTCTTTCTCCTAGAATTCATAATTGAGCTGCTATATAATTGGCTTTATGTAAAGACAAAAATTTCCAAGCTAATTTTCTTCCCCTTGATGCCAACAGGTAGAATTTATTCAAGAGCTGCCAAAGACTATCAGTGGGAAGACAAAAAGAAATGAACTGAGGAAGAAAGAATGGAAAACAATTTAAATGTGTTTCATTAACTACCATATCTATAAAACAAACATATTATCTGTCAATCTCTAGAAACCACAAGATGATGCAGAGGTGATAAAAACTGTAGTAGTATGCTCAGAAACTGTTGATTTAAAATATCTTGTGGTTATGATATCAGAGGCTAAATTTAGAAATAAAATGTTTGGTAAATTCCTCTGCATTACTGTCAATGTTCCCGTCATTTCTTAATATAAAAAGAATGTCAACAATTATTGATCAATTTTTAAATGTATAGTATAGAAGCAGTTTCTGAACCAAATCTCTGCTACATAGGTTTTCAAACTTTAGTTGACTAATTCTTCTGATATGCTGATATACAAATCAGAATCAATGTTCAAGCTGTGAAATAAAACTAAAGAACTTATAAAAGTTTTTAGAAAAATACAAAATACCAGTTAGAAGATTATTATAATTCTCAAAGTACATGTATCTAACTGAAAATAGACCAGGGATTTTTATTAGTCACATTTTTGTGCACATAATTTAAAAATAGTTTAAGACTTGCTTCAAGGTCTAACTTTAAAAGAAAGATCATATACTATTGTTGCTTATTATATGTAATCTAATAAATACTCTTAACAAAAGATGACATTTGTGGTTCCTGAAGAAAGTATGATGAATTCAGTAAACATTAATATATAAAATAGTGTAAGATGTTATCAGAATACTCATGTTTGGAAATTCAAAAAACAATTAGAATTCATACATGAAAGATTATCAATTCCTCATTGAAGGCCTGAGTCTCAAGGAATTTTTGGTGGAAATACTTAAATTTCGGTCACAAAGATGGCTTGTTTCTGGAGAATTAAAAGTGAGTCCCCCTGTGGAATGAAATGGAACTATGCTGTTGGCTCTTTCCTTTTGAAGTTCCCATTTGAAATAACCACAACATTTTCTGTTTTCTTGGTACTTCCCAATAGGGCAACAATAGAAGACTTTTCCATGGTTCGGTCCATTATTAGAAACAACAAGTCTCCTAGACCCTCGCCCACACTTGCATAAGGGAGGTGTCATTTTCCCACTCTTCCAAGGCTCTTGTAGGTTAACTATAGAAGGTAATACAGATGGGGAAAGCTTCCGGGAAGAACTTCTTACTGGAGAGCAATCAGATGACGTAGGCTTTTCTTCATGAATAGTGAACAGTTGTTTTTTTGCTGGTGGAAAAGCTTGAGGACTGTATGGATTCCTTTTGGTACCACCTGGAAGAAGAGGATGTTTCCCCAAAACTAAAGGATGAGACATATCGGCATTAACTCTGTTGCAGGTACTTGATTTGTGTTCAAGTAACTTAAAGGCAGAAACATATGAACCTGGATCTTTGGCTTCTTTTACATTATAAATGGTAGTGTGAGGACTCTTGTATACAATAGACTTAGAAGTCTCAGATTTTTGAAGAGTTTCCTGTATGTCTCCCAAGTTTTCATGACTTGGCATTTCTGATTCTTTCAGAACCATTAATCTTTCTCCAGAATTAAATGAGATCTCTAAGTCTGAATCACTAATGGGAAGTGTATAGTCTATGTTTTTCTCAGGCTGAGATGCTGGCAGTAAAACCACATCCTCCCAATCAGCCAAGATAGGTAAACAGCCAAGGGTAGAGCTCATTTCTGTATCAGAAACATGATTAACAGTTGGAATGGTGGTAGAAACAAGTACCAATTCTGATCCAACTGTTGAAGACTTAGATTTGGTATTAAATGCAAGATGATCATTTTTTCCTTGCTTTTGGATATAGATAGGTGAATTCAAGGTAGGAGACTGCAAATGCCCCAGAGAAGTAGAGGACTTAGACTTAATAATAGACAAGCAACTTTTGACTTTGTGAAGACCTGTTTTTATATTGTTCTTTACTTGTAATTGATCCTTCTGTGCCTTTATAGGAAAGTTTGCACAAATTGACTTCATTTGAAATTTTTCATGAGAATTTATTGTATTTTTAGGCTCCTTATTATATATGCTAGGACCCTGGATGCTGTTACAGGCTGACATTTCTTCAACTTGATTTGTATTCAAATTTCTGACCAGAATGCTGGAATTCTTCTGAGTGGGAACCTTGTTCAATGACCTTGTAATTTTCCTTAGACAGCCATCCCTGATCATTTTCCAAGCAAGAAGGGCAGTATTCCGAGAATCGTCCAACCCAGAACGTTCTCGTCCTGAGAATTCTATTCCCACTTCCTGCAAGGCACCACTTAGTCCTTTTGGTTTTCTCCTATAGAAAAGCTTGTAGGTTGCTCTGAGATCAATCCAAGAATTTAAAAACACAGGTTTTAATAGCTGCTTTCTTTTACACTCATACTCCAGGCAAACCCCCAAGTACCAGTCTGACCAAGTAACAAATGCCTGTAAGTTTACTTCAGAAGTAGAAGGCTCTGAAACCCCAGCAGCAAAAGTTAGGTTCTTCTGTTGCCGAATCTTATGAATCCATTTACAGAACTGAGATAAGCAAATCTTCAGAGGCACTCCGTCATCAACTTGAGCCTGCTTTATGCCTGTCAATTCCATGCAAAATGCTGAAAGAACTGGATGTTCCTGAGGTTGAACATAAGCATGGAACTCACATTCAATCTGTCCTGTTGATGTGTTCAGCAACACTGCAGGAAATTCAATTATTTCCTGGCTATGGTGGCGTTTCCCATCATTCCAGTATGTCGATTCAAAATCAATGAAAATTTAGTAGTCAAACAACTGCTTGGATTTGCTTCTTCCTAGATTCCCATTTGCTGATGCAATTGACTTTCTCCTAATTAATCCAAGCTGCCATGCGAGCCGCTTGCTCGCCATTCTCAACACCCCTTGCTCTTCTAAGTCCAACCCCAACACTTCTTATCTGGGGGCTGGCGACTTGAAAGGGTTTTTAATAGGACACTGTAAGCTTAACGCAGTGGGAGCTGACAGACTTGTGCTCTTCTCTTAAGATATTTATGGGAGGATTCTTTGCGCTAGCACAGCAGGGAGAAAAGACTGACAGGGTGTACAGCTGCTGTGACAACCAGAGGGGTTGTTCTCCCTTGGTTACTTTCAGGATCTCAGGCCTGAGGCCTACTTTCCACAGGAACTGGATGCAAGGTACTATAACTCCTTTATCAGGAGGAGAGACACTTGCTCCAAGCCTGCCATACAGCGTATGCCCTTCAAGGCAGGGATGCCACCGCCTGGATCTTTGGTTCTCGTCCTGGGCTGGCTGTTTTCCCATGTACTGCTTCTGTTTTGTGACTGCTCTAGGCATTCCTCCTACTACAAACTACTCTATGGTTATATAGAAGGATTATATAAATCAGCACTAAATGTGTCAGTACAGCTGCGACTACAATACCTATATGATTATATACAAAGATTATATAGAACTAAGTATGATAGATATGTGTAAGCAGTAAGTTATATTTTAAGCACTAATTCTATAAACTAATATATGGTTATATATGAAGGATTATATAAAGGAAACAGCTGAGCAATAACACTATAAACTAAGATATTCCTCAGACACTAGATGTTCCTGACATCTGGACAGTTCTTCTCGGTGCCCATTGGGGGTGTTACCCACACTGCACCAGCAGATGTTCTCATTGGGTTGACCAACAATTAAGTGGCAACAAGTTGAAAAATATATTCCAAAATCTTTTGCATGGTAAGCTCCTGAGTTTCGTCCCTCTGTCTTTTCTCCTCAAAACAGATCCTTGCTCCTCTGCAAGTAAAAAGCCTCCTTTTAGAAGACAGTCCCAGATCAGCCAGGTCCAAACCCCAAAATGACTTCCTGTCTTGGATCCAAATGCTCAGATGCAACTCTGGGGCTAATTTTCAGCGGGAGTTTGGAGATTACTTAATTAAGATGATTAGTAAGAGGACCAATAGTTGACATTAATGTTAGGGAAGTCAAGTTTGCATTTCTAAAAAGAATCCACAATTCTGGAAAGAACTGCTTACCAGTGAGTGTAGAGTTTTTTCTCTGTAGGGTAAAGTTCTCAGCAGAGGAACTAACTATAGCTCTAGGTTCCACCATACATGTCACATGCAGCTGACTGACCCCCTCAACTTCCTCCCCAGCTAAAGGAAAAAGCTGGACTCTAATCTTGGCCCATCCTTCAGCTGCATTCCACTGGGTGTGGACTCTCTACAGGTGGGAACGTTCCTGGGTCTCAGTTGCTCCTTCTGCTGTTGTGGAGTCTCCATTGATGTGGTTTATGCCCAGATGGACCTGCAGGAGGATGAGTGTCCCCTCAGTCTCAAGGCCAACATTTTCAGCAATCCCAGACCAACTCTTCAGGCTCTCAGTGACTCAGCTTGTCATCTGCAGGAGGGAAGAATCCATCTCCCTCTCTCAGGTATGGTGGGAATTATATATATTTAAATAGTAATCTATAAGTTGATGGCGTTCTTAGTGTTGCATTGATTGCCCAGCTGAACTCCATAACGAAAGGGTGGATCATGGAGTGTGGAGGAATAATTCATTTTTTCTCTCTGAAGGACTCATCAATAGGCATTTCTGCCCTGTGTAATGCAAATGAGAAATTTGCTTTAGGAAGGTGTAGGAAGGAGATCTGGACTTGCTTTTATTGTGATTATTACTTTACAGATGGGCCTTGCTATATTGCCCAGGCTGGAGAGCAGTCGCTATTCACAACCACGATCATAACATACTGCAGCTTCAACCTCCTGGCGGAAACCATCTTCCCACCTCAGCCTCCCAAATAGCTGGGACTACAGCCATGCACCACTGCCCCTGGCCACTTATTGTTATTTTGCTTCAAGTATTTTATTTTGAAAGTTTAAAATATATGATTTTTAGAGTATAAGACTCAGAATCTATTTGGTCGCAGAAGACCTGAAAATGTTCAGAAGAAAGATACAAATACCACTTAAATCTCCACTTAGAAAATCCCAACAACCATGTTACTGAACTTTCTTAGACTGCAGTGTGAGTGGTGGTCCCTGGAGCTGTCCTATACAACGGTGCTGATTTTCATTCTGTTGTTTTCTATGTACATATACATGTTGACAAAAACAGTCAAACTCTGGAAGATATTTATAGATATTTATTCTGAGCCAAATATGAGTGACCATGGCCCATGACACAGCCCTCAGGAGGTCCTGAGAATATGTGCCCAAGGGGGTTGCTGTGCAGTTTGGTTTTATACATTTTAGGGAGGCATGAGACATCACTCAAATACATTTAAGGAATACATTGGTTTGTTCCAGAAAGATGAGACCACTTAAAGCAGGTGGGGAGTGGGCTTCCAGATTATAGGTAAATTTGAACACTTTGTGGTAGACAATCGAGTTTTTGCTAAGGACCTTGGATCAATAGAAAGAAAATGTTCAGCTGGGTGTGGTGGCTCATGTCTGTAATCCCAGCACTTTGGGAGGCTGAGGTGGGAGGATTACTTGAGGTCGGGAGTTTGAAAACAGCCTGGCCAACATGGTGAAACTGCATCTCTACAAACATACAAAAATTAGCTGGGCATGGTGGTGCATCCCTGTAATCCCAGGAAGGCTGAGGCAGGAGAATCGCTTGAACCCTGGAGGTAGAGGTTGCAGTGATCCAAGATGGCACCACTGCACTCCAGCCTGGGTGGCAGAGCAAGACTCCATCTCAAATTTAAGAAAAAAAAAAGAAAGGAAATGTTCAAGTTATATAAAAGATTGTAGAGACCAAGGTTCTTTTGAAGTCTCACAGCTGCTGCTCTTAGAGACAATGAATGACAAATGTTTCCAATTCAGACATTTTAAAAGGTGCTAGACACTCAATCTATTCAGAATTGGAGGGGCCTGGAAGGAAATAATCTAACTATGTGTTGTTTGTTTGTTTGTTGCTTTTTGTTTTTTTGAGATGGAGTCTCACCCAGGCTGGAGTACAATGGCACGATATCGGCTCACTGCAACCTCTGCCTCAAGGGTTCAAGTAACTCTCCTGCCTCAGTCTCCCAAGTAGCTGGGATTACAGACACCTGCAATCATGCCCAGCTAATTTTTGTATTTTTGCAGAGATGGGGTTTCACCATGTTGCTCAGGCTGGTCTTGAACTCCTGACCTCAGGTGATCCACCTGCCTCTGCCTCCCAAAGTACTGGGATTACAGTCACCATGCCCAGCCGGTCTAGCTATGCTAATAGGGATTCTTTGCAGATGTGAATTTTCTCCCACAAAGGACAGCTTGCAGGGCCATTTCAAAATGTGACAAAGAAACATGTTTTGAGGGTAAAAAAATTTTATTTTCTTCCTTGTCTCACAATGTTATGCCAGGGGCAGTTTAGAAACTAAGTCACAATATATAGGGTTAAATAAAACCCATCTGATGAGGTTGTATGGTTTGTAGGGCATGACTCCCCAGACCCCTTAGATAGGAATTTGGGCAAGATTAAAAAATCAGAGTTTCGTCCTCATATTTTTTTTGGGGGGGGGGACGGTGTTTTGCTCTCATTACCCAGGCTGGAGTGCAATGGCGCAATCTCGGCTCACCGCAACCTCCGCCTCCTGGGTTCAAGCAATTCTCCTGCCTCAGCTTCCTGAGTAGCTGGGATTACAGGCACGCGCCACCATGCCCAGCTAATGTTTTGTATTTTTAGTAGAGATGGGGTTTCACCATGTTGACCAGGATGGTCTCGATCTCTTGACCTCGTGATCCACCCGCCTTGGCCTCCCAAAGTGCTGGGATTACAGGCTTAAGCCACCGCGCCCGGCCTGTCCTCATATTTTTATATATGCTTTCAATTGACAAAGTTGCATTCATGTGTTATGGTTGTCTTGAATGATTCTTGTTGAGTATATTATTACACAAGTAGTTTTCATGTTACAAAGTCTGCATAAACTATATCTCACTTCAAACAAGGAGACATAACTCAACTTCTCTTGGATCCATTTGCTTTCATCGTGTCTTCTTGTAAACAATGTTTTGAGAGCATATTTGTACATAAAGGTTCTTCTATGTTTGGGATTTGAAAATATTCGTAGATTGCTCAAATGATAAATATTAGGCCAAAGACTGAACATGTTAAAGCCTTTTCATACACATTGCCAAACTCGTCTCTAAATTCTTGTGCCGACCTGTTCATGCATTTAATAGATAAGTACTATTGAACCCTAATTCTTTACAAATGATGACATTGGGGATATAGGGACAAGAGTCCTTGTTCAAAGAACATATATAATACTAACTGTGATGGTTAATTTTTGGTGTCAACTTGACTGTGTTAAGGGATATGTAGACAGCTGGCAAAACATTATTGATTGGTGCATCTGTGAGGGTGCTTCTGGAGGAGATTGATGTGTGAGTTGGTGGACTGAGTGGGGAAGATCCTCTCTCAACGTAGGAAGGCATCATCCAATCACCTGGGGTTGCAAATAGAACAAAAAAGCAGAGGATACTCTCATTGACTCACTCTGGAGCTGGGACACCCTTCTTCTCCTGCTCTTGGACATCAGAACTCCAGATTCTATGGTTTCGGACTCTGACACCTGCACCAACGGGGCCTTCTTACCCTCTAACTACGCTACTGCCTTCCCTGGTTCTTCAGATTCCTGATGGCTTATGATGGGACTTCACAGCCTCCATAATTGTGTAATTCAATTCCACTAATAAATCCTCTCTTCTCTCTGTGCTCTATCTACCTATCCAGTTGGTTGTCTCTCTCTGGGGAACGCTGATACACCAATGGACAGTAACCAGATAAAATCTAGTATTACTGATAATTGCCATGGAGAAAGATATGCCTAGGCCAGAAGATTGGTGGTGGTAGGGTAGCAGGGGATATAGTTTAGACAAGGTCATTGAACAAGATGTTTCTGAGAACTTGATCACTGGCTATCTGAGCAGAGACCTGAATCATGTGAGGAGTGAGCCATGTGGATTGCTGGGGAGCAGGTACATATGGGAGTCACAGCAGGGGCAGGTGGCAGGGACAGGACAGAGCAGTGACAAGAGGCTGCTGTGAGTGGAGACGAGTGAGCTGTTGCTGAGAGGGGTGGGATGAGGCCAGAGTTGCCAGAGGGGCCCTGTGTTGAGGGCTTGTAGGAAATGGTGAGAGATTGGAGTTTCATTGTGCTAAGAAGGGAAGAAGCTGGAGTGTCTGTGGGATGTGGTGGTCAGGATGTGCTCTAATTCCCATTTGAAAGCCTCACTGTGCCTTTGTTGTGTGGGTAATGACAGCTGTGTAAGAGGCAGCAGGCAGCCCAGCTGGAAGGCCCTTCTGGTTTACTATCCTAGGGAGGATGGTTCTGGGGTGGAGGCCATAGAGGAATGAGAAGTGATTGAGTTTACTGTTCATATTTGTTTTTAATTTTGATTAAACATACACAGCACAAAATTTACTTTTTAATCATTTTTGAGGGTACAATTCATTGGCGTTAAGCACATTTTTGTAGGTGTCTTTACAAAGCACAACATTGTAAGTGTTCTAAAGCCACCACCACAAATATCCATTTCTAGAACTTTGTCATCATCTCAAGCAGAAACTCTGTACCCACTAAAATATCTCTACATTCTCCCCACCCTCAGCCCCTGGTAACTTCCATTCACTTTCTGTTTCTATGAATTTGCCTATTCTATGTAAGTGAAATCATATAATATTTGCCCTTTTGTTTCTGGCTTATTTCACTGATCATAATGTTTTCAAGATTCATCTGTGTCGTGGCATGTGTCAGAATTTCACTCATTTTAAGGCTGAGTAATAGTCCATGTGTATATACCATATTTCTTAATCCATTCATCCATTTATGGACACTTGGCTTGCTTCCACCTTTTGGCTATTGAAAACAATGCTGCTATGAGCCCGAGTGTACAAATGTCTGTTTGAGAACCTGAGTACCTCCTTTCAGTTCTTTTTGTTATATGACCAGAAGTGGAATTGCTGGATCATATGGTAATCCCATTGTTACTTTCTTGAGGAATTACTATACTGCTTTCCATGGTGCTGAAACATTGTACATTCCCACCAGCAGTACTACAAGGATTTCAATTTCTCCACCTCACCACCAAGTCAGCCTAGCGAAGCTGAGCACGTTTCATGAGTCTATTGGCCATTCGTGTTTCTTCTTTAGTGAATTATCTCTTCATGTCCATTACCCATTCTTAAATAGGGATTTTTTTAATTGATAAGTCGTAGTTTGTATGTATTTTGAATATTAATTCCTCATCAGATATATAATTGGGATGAGGAAACAGACACAAAGTGGATGCAAAAAGCACATGCAAAAAGAATTGAAAGCAGGAACTCAAATAGATACTTGTACACTTGGCTCACAGCACCATTATTCTCAATAGCCAAAAGGTGGAACTCCTCCTATTCTGTGCAATTTCTTTCCACTTTCTTAATAATGTCTTTTGATGCAAAAGGTTTTTAAATTTTGATGAGGTCTCATTTACCATTTTTCTTTAATTGCTTGTGCTTTGGGTCATCCAGCCAAGAAACTGCTACTGAATCACATGTCCACAAGACTTTCCTCAATGTTTTCTTATAAGCCTTTTACAGGTTTGACTCTTAAGTTTAATTGTTTGATCCTTTCCGAGTTAATTGTTGAGTATGATGTAGGAAAGGCTACAACTTTTGTCCAACATGATTCTTTTGCATGCAGATATCCAGTCTGGCTCTGTCGCCCAGGCTGGAGCGCAGTGGTGCAATCTTGGCTACTGCAACCTCCGCCTCCCTGGTTCAAGCAATTCTCCTATCCTCAGCCTCCTGAGTAGCTGGGACTACAGATGGGAGCCACCACGCCCGGCTAATTTTTTGTATTTTTAGTAGAGGCCCAGCTAATTTTTTGTATTTTTAGTAGAGAGGGGATTTAACTGTGTTAGCCAGGATGGTCTCGATCTCCTGACCTCGTAACCTGCCTACCTCAGCCTCCCAAAGTGCTGGGAGTACAGGCGTGAGCCACAATGCCCAGCCAAAAGATGTTATTCTTTTTTTTTGTTTGTTTTTTCGAGATGGAGTTTCACTCTTGTTACCCAGGCTGGAGTGCAATGGCACGATCTTGGCTCATGGCAACCTCCGCCTCCTGGGTTCAAGCAATTCTCCTGCCTCAGCCTCCCGAGTACCTGGGACTACAGTCACGCACCACCATGCCCAGCTAATTTTTGTATTTTTAGTAGAGACGGGGTTTCACCATGTTGACCAGGATGGTCTCGATCTCTTGACCTCGTGATCCACCCGCCTCGGCCTCCCACAGTGCTGGGATTACAGGCTTGAGCCACCGCGCCCGGCCAAAAGATGTTATTCTTAAGAGGTGGAGGGTCATGCTATTGACAAATGATTAGGAATTAGGGTCACACTGTTGACTATTTTCAGGCATTTCAGAAAAATTGTAGAAATATAATTTATGGGCTGGGTGTGGTAGCTCACGCATGTAATACAAGCACTTTTGGAAGCCAAGGTAGATGGATCACGTGAGGCCAGGAGTTCAAGACCAGCCTGGCCAACATGGCGAGACCCCATCTCTACTAAAAACAGAAAAATTAGCCAGACGTGGTGGCGTGTGCCTATAATCCCAGCTACTTGGGAGACGGAGGTGAGAATCGCTTGAGCTCAGAGGTAGAGGTTGCAGTCAGCCAAGGTTGCACCAAACCTAGGTGACAGAGCAAGAATCTGTCTCAAAAAAAAAGGAAAAAGAAAAAATAATAATTTATTATAATAAATGCATTAGCTCTAGGGTGACCATTATATTCTTTCAAACTTTAACACGGCAACTTTTTACAGTAATTTGGAGAAAATTTAAAAGTTAATAATACAGAGTCACAAGAGAAATGTTTACAACATCATGTTGAATAAAAATTAAGCCTGAAGAATATCTGTATGAGAAAGTGGCAGTGTGTGTGGGCTCTGGGTGTGAGTGTCATTGTGTGGAGAGTATCTGTGTAAGAACATGTTCATGTGTGTGGCAGCATCTTTGTTTCTCTGCTGGGGTGTGTGAGTCTGTGCCTGCATCCATTCATTCATTCACTCAACAAATATAACAATCAGGCACTATTCCGGACAACAGAAATACATCTGCAGTTAAAATCTTTGTCCTGGCCAGGTGCAGTGGCTCATGCCTGTAATCCCAGCATTTTGGGAGGCCCAGGCGGGCAGATCACCTGCCCAACATGATGAAACCCTGTCTCTACTAAAATACAAAATTAGCCAGGCATGGTGGCAGGCGCCTGTAATCCCAGCTGTTCAGGCCACTGAGGCAGGAGAATCACTTGAACTCAGGGAGAGGAGAAGATTGCAGTAAGCCAAGATCGTGCCACTGCATTCCAATCTGGGGGACAGAGCGAGATTCCATCTCAAAAATTAAAATAAAAAATAATAAAATAAAATCTTTGTCCTTGTCCACATAAAGCTTGTATTCTGGGGAAAAAAAAAAGAGAGAGAGAGAGAGAGAAAGACAGAGAGACCATAAGCAATTAAATATATTTTTAAATGTTAGTGAAAGGGTTGTGAACAAAAGTAAAGCAGGGTGGAGGAGGGCTGTGGTTGCCACAGGAGGTGAGTTGTCCAGGAAGGGCCTCTGGTGGGACCCCCAGGAGAAACTCCTGGAGATGAGTTTCCAGGCAGGGGAGCAGCCATACAGAGGCTCTGATGTGTGGGCACATGGGCATGCTGGAGGAGCAACCTGAGGAGGGCCTGAGCCTGGACCTCGTTGCACCTCCATGTGTGGGTAAATTGGGGCCACTGGGAGGGCTTTACCAATGAGAGGGATTTTTCATGTACCATGTTTTCTTTTGTTTTTGAGACAGGGTCTGGCTCTGTCACCCAGGCTGGAGTGCCACAGTGCATGCAACCTAGGTTCATTGCAACCTCCACCTCCTGGGCTCAAGCAATCCTCCCACCTCAGCCTCCTGTGTAACTGGGAGTACAGGTGTGTGCCACCACACTCAGCTAATTTTTGTTTTTTGGTTGTGTGTGTGTGTGTGTGGTAGAGACAGAGTTTCACCTTGTTGCCCAGGCTGGTCTTCAAGTCCTGGGCTCAAGCAATCCACCAGCCTTAGCCTCCCAAAGTACTGAGATTACAGGTGTGAGCCAGCACACGCACCCCAGGTTAACATGTTTTAAAAATAACCTTTGGCTGGGCACAATGACTCATAACTGTAATCCCACCACTTCAGTAGGCCGAGGTGGGTGGATCACCTGAAGTCAGGAGTTTGAGACCATCCTGGCCAATACGGTGAAACCCCGTCTCTACTAAAAAAATGCAAAAATTAGCTGGGCGTGGTGGCGTGTGCCTGCAGTCCCAGCTACTCGGGAGGCTGAGGCAGGAGAATTGCTTGAACCCAGGAGGCAGGGATTGCAGTGAGCCGAGATTGTGCCACTGCACTCCAGCCAGGCGCCTGGCAGCAGTGCAAGACTCTGTCTCAAAAAAAAAAAAAAATACAAAAAAAAAAAAAGCTGGACATGGTGGCAGGTGCCTGTAATCCCAGCTACTTGGGAGGCTGAGGAAGGAGAATGGCTTGAACCCAGGAGGTGGAGGTTGCAGTGAGCCAAGATCACACTATTGCACTCCAGCCTGGGTGACAGAGCAAGACTCCATCTCAAAATAAAATGAAATTTTAAAAACCTTCAAGATATTCCAGAGCGTTTACAGACAAAATTTTCCTCCCTTCCCAGACCCCATGCGCACAGGTTCCCTGCCAGAGATGAGCACATTCCCAGCGTCTCATGTGCCCTTCTTGAGATAGTTATGCACATGTTATTGTTGCTGCATCAAGAAGTGTTACAGGATCTTTGGGGTGTTGCTTTTCTGGCCAGAAACCTGTGGTCTTTGCTGGAGTTCTTCTGTCCTACCTCCAGGTAGGCAGACAAGTGGAGGGTGAGCATGACAAAGAGGAGCTTTCCTGAGTGTTAGAACAGCTCAGAGTAGCCTGGCAGTGGGTAGTTCTCTCTGTAGGCAGGTGTCCTTTCCAGTGTTCAGCTCTCAGCAGAGCGGGTAGCTGCTCTCTGCAGCTGGTCATCCTGTTTCTCCATCCTCTACCCTGCTCTGGCTGAGCCTGGGGCTTTTATGGACCTCAGAGGGAAGGAAGTGTGTGCCCATTGGTCCATGGGCAGCCGGAAAAGGCACGAGTCCCTACTCCAGTCTGCGTATCTGGCAGCCCAGCCCCCAACCTTCAGGCCCTCCTGCACCGAGACCACCAGGAGGTCCAGGCGCCTGGCAGTGGTGGCCTGGGCGGCTGCAGCTGCACCTGGGGAGCTCCCACCCTGCCAACTCGGGAGGGGCGGGGCTCCCACCTGTCCCTGGCTCTGCAGAGTGTGCAGCCCCGACGGTACCCCTTCTCTGCGTCTCTCCTCAGTGGCAGAGGGTGAGGTACAAGTGGTACGGTGGCCCCTGCCAACTCCGCACAAATGAACCCGACGCTCCCGGCCGGTCCCGCGAGTCCCGGCTGCACCTTTAGGGGGGCGCTTGTGGGCTCCCAGGACACAGTGGGAGCAAGGTCGAGGCTGCTGCAGAGCCTCCGGGCCTGGGAGTGCGTCCTGCCCGGCTGTGTGAGGGTGGGGGCGGCACAGTCGGCTGCCTTGGGGACAAGGACACAGAGGATCCACTGCGGCTCCCACACCCTCTCCTGCTGGCCCGTCGGCCTCCTTGCATCCTGGGACCGGGCTCCAGGCCCTCGCCGCCCTGGTCTGGATTCCGGGACAGGGGTGACATCGCCAAAAGTTCCCCCTGCGACCCCGGCCCTCAGGGGCGACCCGGGGCTCCCCCTCGCCCGGCTCGCAACCCTGCCAGGGGGCGCCTCCGGGAGCCGATCGCGAACCCTGGACCTGGCTGTTGGGAGTGCCAGGCTAGGCGGCCACCCCGACGCCGGATGGATCCTGGGGACGCAGCCTCGGGCAGCCCCTCACTAAACTTTCAGCCCAGCCCCAGGATCCTGGCGCCCTAGGCAGGGCTGGCGCTGCGCCACTCCCGCTTCCCACCCCCGGCCCCCGAAGCGCGGCCACTGCTCCACGTTCCGGGCCAGCCCCCGCACTCAGTGCACAGGCGCGGCGCCGCCCTGAGCCCCGCTCTGCCTCCGGGCCTCGGCGCCAACTGTACAGCTCCCAGCGCGGGCTGCTCGGCCCCGCCCCGCCTCAGCTGCTCCCAGGGCGCCACGTCCCAGGGACCCTTTGCCTCGACGTCAGCACCCGACAACCCCTGCCCGCGCCCGCACCCACCGCAGCCGGCACTGTGGCAGCGGCGCTTTGGACGCCCTCCACTGCCATCGGAAGGAGCTCCGAAAAAAACAGAGAAAGTAGAAAAAAATGTTTCTGCCGGGTGTGGTGGCTCATGCCTGTAATCCTAGCACTTTGGGAGGCCGAGGTGGGTGGATCACCTGAGGTCAGGAGTTCAAG
>NW_016107339.1:14930735-14933863 GCF_001604975.1 Cebus imitator | reverse complement strand
CCTGGGGGGCCGTGTTTGGAGAGGGTTTTCCTGCTCCTGGAGAGGGAAGGGCAGGTGTCTGTATCACAGCTGTAGGGATCAGGCTGGGTCCCAAATTCCTGGGGTTCCAGAGTCCCACTTTCTGCCCTAGGACATCTTAGCCATATCCGAGCCCAGCACTGAGAAGCCCCTGTCAGGGTTGCTTCCTTCCTCAGCTAGAGCCAGGCCAGTAGGCCCCAAAGACCATATGCTGGACACACGAGATGGGACACCATCATGGGCTACGAGGACCCTGTGGTAGGACCCACCCAACAAATACCCATTTCCCAGGTTCCCAGGGCAGTCCCTGTCCCCTCTGCAGCCCAATGCCTGTGGGTGGGAGACCCTGCAAGTACCGCAAGGGTTTGAAGCCTCAGCCTGTTTCCACATGAATACAGAACTAGAAAAGAATTACAGATAAAAAAAAAGAAAGAAAGAAAAGAATTACAGATATAGGTACATAGTTATTCCTATATAATCATAAATAATCACATAGTTATTCATATGTAATTACAGAAATATATATACTCAATATACTCTTTTAATCTTACTAATGATTATTGGGTTAATGAAGCATGGAACTGAGGTGACAATGTGAAAAAGTGACCCGAAGGCAAGATGCTCCAAGCCCTCTGTCAGGCCCGCATAAGGGCTGCTGGAGGGCGCCTCAGCCGTGCCGCAGTGCCAGCACTGGGAAAGCGCCCACTGTTTAGCCAGCTAAGGAAGATGTACAAAATGTCCGAGATGTCTCCTCCCTCGGGGGAGCTAGGAGAAAACTCCACTCCTCCAAGCACTTGTGATAGGCCTGACGGCTGTCAGGGAAACCCCCAGACATCCAGGGGCTTAACTGTCTCTATGTGGTGCTGTGCTTCAGTGGTCACGTTCCATGTCAACTGTCATGTTCCGCTTCTGCACCTGGTTCCTCCTTTTCTTAAAAGATAAAATCAGTAATAGTAACAGAAATCTTAATGTCATTGTTCTTTCTTGACAAGTTTGAAAAAGTGTTGACATGTTAGGTTCTTTCCTCATCTTGGCTACTTGAAAGTCCTGGGCCCCTATCTTGAAGACACGTGACTTACCTGACCCTATCACTGACCACCATTACCTCACCTTACCTACCCTCCCCCCGGCTTTGTACTCAATGAAAATCTGAGCATCCAGGCACTCGGGGCCGGGGCCACTGCCGGACTCGCACTTTGGTTGGCAGTGGACCCCTGGGCCCAAACTCTGTTTTCTCTTTCTCAATGTCTTGTGCCTTTTATTTCCACAGTTACTCATCTCCACACCTACAGGGAGGGACTTGTGGGACCCTGTAGGGCTGGACCCTACAGCTGCCCACAGACCCTGAGATGCTGCCTGTTTCTTCTCTGGTGACCCAAGCACCTGGGTCTGGACCCTCAGGTCCCTCTCTCTGCCACCTCCAACCCCAGAGTTTAGGAGGTCCACAGCCCTGACCCCAAATCTCCTTTCTACCCTGAGGACTGACCCTGGACACTGGGGGTCCCAAAGCCTGTGGAGAGTTCCCCAGAGGCCCTCACACTGCAGCCGGGCTACAGCAGCCACCTGGGCCGCAGTTGTCCATGACCTGCAACCTAGATGCCCCCTTCCTGGGCCCAAGTGATATCAGAGTTGGTGGTCAGGGAATGCAGGGCTGCAGTGCTGGTGTGGCTAGACCACGAGTTTGGGGCAGTGCTGAGCATCATTCTCTCGAGGGCCTCAGGAAACTGAGACCAACTGGTAGGCACCAGACACAAACACACCCACACACATACACACAAACACAGACACACACACAACAGTCACATTGTGGGCTGAATTATTGTGTCCCTGAGAATTCATATGTAAATGCCCTAACCCCCACTGTGACTGCACTTGGAAATAGGACCTTTAAAGGAGATAAAGTTGAATAAGGTCACAAGGGTGGGGCCCTAATCCGATGGGACTGGTGTTTCTAAGAGGAAGACACAGAGATGTCTCTCTTTCTGCATCCACACGGAGGAAAGGCCACAGGAGCACATAGTGAGAAGGTGGCCATCTACAAGCCAGGCAGAGAGCCCTCACTAACCAGAAACCGAAATTTCCAGTAGTTTGATCTTAAGATTTGGAATGAATGTTTCTGTGTCAAATTCATATGTCAAAGCACTAATTCCCAGGATGGGATTCAGAGGTGGGCCTTTGGGAGGTTATTGGATTCAGGTGAGGTCAAGAGATTACCCCACGATGGGATTAGTGTCCTTATAAGAAGAGGAGGAGGCTGGTGCTCTCATTCTCTTCACCACATGAGGATATGGCAAGAAGGCAGCTGTCTGCCAGGCAGGAAGAGGGCCCTTGGCCTGAACTGAATATACTGACACCCTGATCTCAGACTTCCTGCCACAAGATTTATGAGAAACGAATTTCTGTTTTTTAAGCCACCAATCTGAGGGGTTTTGTTATGGCAGCCCTGTAACTGAATACCCCATTTTCCTTAAAATTATCTTTATCTTTTTGCTTTTTCCCTGTATGTTCACCTCTTACTTAGCTCTATGGGAATGCAATTCTAACCTTTATTTACCTTCTCTCTCCCAGACACTCCCTACACTGCAAGCTTACCTATGTGTGGGCTTAGGAGTTCCAGGGACCAGCTGGGTGTGGTGGCTCATGCCCGTAATCCCAGCACTTTGGGAGGCCAACGTGGGCAGATCACCTGAGGTCAGGAGTTCAAGACCAGCCTGGCCAACATGGTGAAACATCATCTCTACTAAAAATAGTAGAGATGGTGCAATCTCAGCTCACTGCAACCTCCGCCTCCCGGGTTCAAACGATTCTCCTGCCTCAGCCTCCTGAGTAGCTGGAATTATATGTGTATGCCACCACGTCCAGCTAATTTTTGTATTTTTAGTAAAGTTTATCATTATAAAATGATTAAGTTTATGATTATGAAATAAAAACCAAATAACAACAACAACAAAGAGAGTATCTGTCTTCTGGAAGAGATTATAGAAAATTGGTATAATATTTTTCCTTAAATGTTTGGTAGAATTTATCAGTAAACCCATTTGGCGTGATGTTGTGTTTCTGAATGTTATTAATTATCAATTTAATTTCTTTAATATATGTCTATTCATTTC
>NW_016107339.1:14928085-14930540 GCF_001604975.1 Cebus imitator | reverse complement strand
CCGCCTCGGCCTCCCAAAGTGCTGGGATTACAGGCTTGAGCCACCGCGCCCGGCCTTTAATTTTTTTTTTATAGAGACAATGTCTCACTATGTTGCCCAGGCTTCTCTCAAACTCCTGGGCTGAAGGAATCCTCCCGCCTCAGCCTCCCAAAGGGCTGGATTACAAACATGAGCTACTGTGCCTGGTCTCCTTTCACTTTTAATTAAATTTGTTTTGAATAATGATAGATTTAACTTTGGGAGGCTGAGGCGGGCAGATCACCTGAAGTCAGGAGTTTGAAACCAGCCTGGACAACATGGCAAAACCCCATCTCTACTGAAAATACAAAAATTAGCCAGACGTGGTGGTGGGTGCCTGTAATCCCAGTTACTTGGAAGGCTGAGGCAGGAGAGTCGCTTGAACTCAGGAGGCGGAGGTTGCAGTGAACTGAGATTTCGCCATTGCACTCCAGCCTGGGCAACAAGAGTGAATTCCGTCTCTAAAAAGAAGAAGAAAAAAAAAAAAAGATAAAACACAAGCCAAACTTAGGAGGGTTGTCCACAGTCAGCAATGGTGATCTTCTTGATGGTCTTGCCATTCCTGAACCCAAAGCACTCCATGGCGCCCACAATGTGCTTGCCATCCAATCACTCTGTCTTGGCAGTGCAGATGAAAACTGGGAATCATTTGTGTTGGGTCCAGCATTTGCCATGGATAAGATGCCAGGACCTGTATGCTTTAGGAGGAAGTTCTCATCATCAAATTTCTCCCCATAGATGAACTTGCCACCAGTAACATTATGGCATGAGAAGTCAACACCCTGACACAGAAACCCTGGAATAATTCTGTGAAAGGAGGAACCCTTATAACCAAATCCTTTCCCTCCAGTGCTCAGAGCATGAAAGTTTTCTGCTGTCTTTGGAAGCTTGTCTGCAAACAGCTCGAAGGAGACGCAGCCCAAGGGCTCACTGCCAACAGCGACGTTGAACACAGTGTGGTTGACCAGGGCTGATGGTAAGGGGCTTGGGGCGGCAGCCTCTGCAAAGCAAAGACAGACACTTCCTATCTCATTCCATGAGGCCAGGATTCCATGAGGGAATCCTTTCTAACTCATTCCATAAGGCCAGCATTAGCCAAATACCAAAAGCAGATGAAGACTTTACAAAAAAAAGAAAAGCACAGACCAATATCTCTCATGAACGTGGATGCAAAAATCCTCAGCAAAATGCTAGCAAATCAAATCCACAATGTGTGAAAAGAACAATACACCATGACTAAGTGGGATTTATCCCAGGTATGCAAAGTTACTTCAACATTTGAAAATCAATTAATGTTGATTTTACATCAACGGGCTAAAGAAGAAAATCACATGGTAATATCAATAGAGGCAGAAAAAGCATTTGACAACAGCCAACACCCATGCATGATGATAAAAAAAATAAAATCTCTTAGCAAGCTAGGAATAGAGACCTTACTCAACTTGAAAAACAAAATCTATGAAACATCCACAGCTAACATCACACTTAATGGTGAGAAATTAAACGCTTGCCTGCTAAGATCAGGACAAGGCAAAAGTGACCCTCTCAACACAGCTTTCCAACATGGTACTGGAAGTCCTAGCTAATGCAATAAGACAAGAAAAGGAACTAAAAGGTATACACATGTGGAAGAAGAAATAAAACTGTCTTTGTTCACAGATGATATTGTTTATGTAGAAAATAAAAAAGAATCCACACATAAAAAACTCCTGAAACTCACAAGCAATTATAGCAAGGATGCAGGATATGAAGTTAATATGTAAAAGCCAATCACTTTTCTATGTACCAGCGATGAGCATGTAGAATTTACCATTTACTTTTTTTTTTTCCCAAGACAGAGTCTTGCTCCGTCACTCAGGCTGGAGTGCAGTGGCACGATCTCAGCTCACTGCAACCTCTGCCTCCCAGTTTCAAGAAATTCTCCTGCCTCAAACTCCCAAGTAGCCGGGATTACAGGCACACACCACCATACCCGGCTAATTTTTGTATTTTTAGTAGAGGCAGGATTTCACCATGTTGGCCAGGCTGATCTCAGACTCCTGACTTTGCGATCCACCCACCTCGGCCTCCCAAAGTGTTGGGATTACAGGCATGAGCCACTGCGCATGGCCCAGAGTTCGCCATTTAAAACACAATACCACTTACATTAGCACCCCCAAAAATAAAACTCTTAGGTACAAATCTAACAAAATATGTACAAGATCTATATGAACAAAACTACAAAACTCTGACAAAAGAAATCAAAGAACTGCCGGGCGCGGTGGCTCAAGCCTGTAATCCCAGCACTTTGGGAGGCTGAGGCGGGTGGATCACGAGGTCGAGAGATCGAGACCATCCTGGTCAACATGGTGAAACCCCGTCTCTACTAAAAATACAAAAAATTAGCTGGGCATGATGGCACGTGCCTGTAATCCCAGCTACTCAGGAGGCTGAGGCA
>NW_016107339.1:14917188-14927995 GCF_001604975.1 Cebus imitator | reverse complement strand
AAAAAAAAAAAAAAAAGAAATCAAAGAACTAAATAAATGGAGAGATATTCCATATTCAGAGTCAGGAAGACTCAATATCATTAATGTATCTGTTCTTTCCAACTTGATCTGTAGAATCAATGCAATCTCAATAAAAATCCTCAGTAAGATATTTTGTGGATATTAACAAACTGATTCAAACTTTATATGGAGAAGCAAAGGCCTAGCCTACACAATATAGAAGAAAAACAAAGTCAAACTACCACCAATACCTGACTTCAAGACTTCCTATAAAGCCACAGTAATCAAGACAGAGTGGGGATAGCATAGCCGTTGTTGGAAACAGTATGGAGAGTCTGTAAAAATTTTTTAAATGGAAATACCATATGGTCCAGCAATCCCACTAATAAGCGTATGTCCAAAGGATATGAAATCAATATGTTGAAGAGGTATTTGCACTCCTGTGTTTAATGCATCATTATTTTTTTTTTCTTTAGAGACAGAGTCTCTCTATGTTGCCCAGGCTTCTGTTGAACTCATGGCCTCAAGCGATCAGCCTCTCAAGTAGCTGGGATTCCAGGCACGAGACACTGCACCTAGCTGTGGCATTATTCTCAATAGCCAAGATATTGAATCCACCTAAGTGTCCATCAGTGAATGAATAGATAAAGAAAATGTGGTATATACACACAATGGAATGCTATTCAGCCTTGAAAAACAAAATCTTGTCATTTGTAACGACATGGATGAACCTGGAAGACATTATGTTAAGTGAAATAAGCCAGGCAGAGAAAGACAAATACAATCTCACTTATATGTGGAGTTTAGAAAAAAGTCAGACTCATAAATAGAGAGTAAACTGGTGGTTATGAGAGTCTGGGAGGTGGGGGAATTGGGGAGATGTTAGCCAAAGAACACAAGATTTCAGTTAGGAAGAATAAGTTCAAGAGGTCTATTATAACTTGTGACTAAACTTAATAACAACGTATTGTATATTTCAAAATAAAATGAGAATAGCTTTAAGCATTCTCATCACACACAAAAAAAAATATGTGAGGTAATGTTCATGTTATTAAATTGTTTGGTTTATCCATTCCACAACGTGTGTATGCATGTGTATGTATATATATATAAACACGATGTACACCATAAATGTATACACTCTTTGTCGGTTGAAAAATTAATTTTAGAAGGAAAGGGTAGCATTGGCAAAGAATAGACAAATTGATCCACTTGAGCAGAATAGACAGCCAAGAAATAGTCCCACATAAATACAAAGGAGCAAAGACAATACAATAGAGAGAAAATAGTCTTTTCAGCAAATGATGCTGGAACAACTGGACAGCCATGTGCAAGAAAAGTAAAAAGAGCTCTGTTGAAAGGCTGCTGTGAAAGCCACCTGTGGCAGTAACAGAAAGTGCCCAGCAGGTCTCTGACACTTAGTAGTATAATCTCTCTCACTGTAATGTAATGGCTAAACTTCAATATCCCTCAGCCACCATCTCCATAAGACTTTCCCATGGAGGCAACAATGATTCCTATCAGTCACCCAGTCCTGCCAATCCACTGGGTAGGATACAGTATTGAAGGGCTCATCAGCACACTGGCCTCAGGGGGCTCTGCAGCCCCTTGACCCTGTGGATGATGCTAGCCTTAATCCCCTCTTGTCCCTGGCTGAAGACAGGTCCCTCCTGCAGAGGCCAGGCCAGAATGCTCATCTGATTAAGACTCTACTAAGACTCAGGAATAACAAAAACAACAATAAATTTAAAAAAAAAAACATAATCTAGGTGTCTTCGTCCATTGTCTGCTGCTATACCAGAATATTACAGACTGGCTAATTTATTTTGTTGCTTTTTGAGACAGGATCTCACTCTGTCTCTCAGACTTCAGTGCAGTGGCACAATCTCGACTCACTGCAACCTCCACCTCCCAGATTCAAATGATCCTCCCACCTCAGCTTCCTAAGTAACTGGGCCCACAGGTGTGCACCACCATGCCCAGCTGATTTTTGTATTTTTTGTAGAGATGGGGTTTTGCCATGTTGCCCAGGCTGTCTCAAACTCCTGAGCTCAAGCCTTTCATCCACCTTGGCCTCCCGAAGTGCTGGAATTACAGGCGTGAGTCACCACACCCAGCACAGACTGGGTTATTTATAAAGAAAATAAATGTATTTCCCACAAATCTGGAGGCTGGGAAGTCCAAGAGCATAGCATTGGCATCCTGTGAGGGCCTGGCTGCAGTATCATCCCTGGTGAGTGGTGGGAGGGCAAAGAGGCTGAACTGATACTTTGTATCATCCCATACAATGGCATTAATCCATTCAACCTAATCAACTCCTAAAGATCCCACATCTTCATACCACTAGGATAGCAATTAAATGTCAACGTGAGTTTTAAGAAAAATAGTGTGATCATACTTGCATTTTCAGATAGTAAGGAATGGCTAGGCGTGGTGGTTCACGTCTGTAATCCCAGCACTTTGGGAGGCCGAGGTGGGTAGATTACTTGAGGTAAAGGACTTCCAGACCAGCCTGGCCAACATGGTGAAACTCCGTCTCTACTAAAAATACAAAAATTAGCCGGATGTGGTGGTGCACACCTGTAATCCTAGCTACTCAGGAAGCTGAAGCAGGAGAATAGCTTGAACCCTTGAGGCAGAGGTTGCAGTGACCTGAGATCATGCCACTGCACTCCAGCCTGGGTGACAAGCCGAGACTCCGTCTCAAAAAAAAAAAAAATGACTTTTAAGCTGTGTACGCATTGCGATTAAAGTATAAGTCATGCATAACCATACCACTAAGAGACAAAAGGGAAAGCCCTTTTCCCCTAAAAGTTTTACAAAGGTTCTGGTTTCTTTTTCCACTTAAGTGGGGAAAAGTCAGCTAATGAGGAATGTGAAGTCTTTGGCCTCATCTAAAGTGCTTCGGCCCCCAACTGTGAGAAGCACTGACCACTGGGAAAGCCTCCCTGCCTGGTTCCTGGACTTCTACACCATGGCAAAGGCCACCTTCCCTCCCAGTGCAGAGTGATACCTGGATAGCGAGCTGGCTAGCAGTTGTGCACTCTCCAGCAATCCTGTCTTCTGACGCATGGTTTTCTATAGACCTTCCTGTTTCCAGATGATCAAAATTGGAACCAGCCACTCCCTTCTGAGCCACCTCTGCCTCCAGGCCAGTGGCTGTGTCCTCCAGTCACAACAGGACACCTCTTCAGAACACCCTGCAGGAAGGCGACATCTCCGCACAGGCCCACACATGCACGGTGTGTGCACAGGACTTTGGTTCTAGTTTCAGGAGGTGTGGGGGGAGGCTCATTAGTCCAACAGAGCTTGAGGCCTGTACCAGTGTCATACGCCAGGAGCCAAGGTTACCAGGGATACAAAGTTTCCAGACCTACCAGAGTAGGCAAACCCCTACAACTTGCAGGGCTAGACAGGGACAAGAAACAGGGTCATTCTGGGCTAGCAAGAAGAGGGAAAGGGAAATTACAGGCATACCTCAGAGATACTGCGGATTTGTCACCAGACCATGGCAACAAAGCAAGTCACACAAACTTTCTAGTTTCCTATTGTGTCTAAAAGTTATGTTTGCACTATGTTACAGTCTGTTAAGTGTACAGTAACATTGTGTACAAAAAAAACTGTATACTTTTTTTTTTTTTTAGACAAGGTCTCACTGTGTAGCCCAGGCTGGAGTACAGTGGCACAATCTTGGCTCACTGCAACTTCCGTCTCCTGAGTTCAAGCGATTCTCCTGCTTAGCCTTCCAGTAGCTGGGACTACAGGAGCCCATCACCACACCTGGCTAAGCTAATTTTTGTATTTTTAGTAGAGATGGGATCTCACCATGTTGGCCAGGCTGATCTTGAACTTCTGACCTCAAGTGATCCACCCCCCTCAGCCTCCCAAAGTCCTGGGATTACAGGCATAAACCACCATGCCCGCCATATACTTTAATTTTAAAATATTTTATTACTAAACAAATGCTAACAATCACCTGAGGCTTCAGCTAATCCTCTTTTTGCTGGGGGAGGGTCTTGCCTCCATAGATCGGGGCGTGGTTGCTGAAGGCTGCTTTGACAACTTCTTAAAATAAGGCAATGACGTTTGCCATTTGCCTCATGGATTATTCCTTTCAATACTGTTGTGCCTCAGGGAATAGGGAGGGCCGGGAAAGCAGAGCCGGGAGAATGACCAGTTGGTGACGCAGTCACAGCACACACATTTTTCCATTAAGTTCACTGTCTTATATGAGTGTGGCTCATGGTGCTCCAAAACAATCACAATAGTTAACTTCAGTAACTAATTACAGCTCACTGTAACAGGTATAATAATGAAAAAGCTTGAAACGTTTTGAGAATTACCACAGCGTGACACAGATACATGTCTGTCCGCCGTTGGAAAAAACTGCACTAACAGACCTGCTTGATGTGTTTGACACAGGGTTGCCACAAACCTCCCATTTATTTACAGATTGATGTAAATAAAAATAGTGTCTGCAAAGAACAATAGAGGGAAGCAAAATAAAAGAGTAGCATTGGCGAAAGGGGAATCAGCACTTAAGCAAGGTCAGGATGAGTTTTCAAGTCAGGTGGACCTGGACATGAACCCTCCAGGACCTTCCAACCACCAGCTGTGGAGCCTCAAGCACATCTAGCCCAGAGCTGGCCCCAATAGACACTTGCCCACTGAGTGTCGAACAAAACCATCTGAGCCAATTTCCTCAGGTGCGAACCAGTGATGTAATTCCCATCTTGCAGAGTGGAGAAGTGAGAAAAGAGTGTTAAGACACAAGACCTATGGTAGCCTTTCTTTCTGTCTGGCAGCAGGGTAAGCTAAGATGATGCACACAAGTACATCCAGGAGCTTTGGAAGAAGCAGCAGTCTGATGTCATGCGCTTTCTTCTAAGGGTCTGCTGCTGGCAGTACCACCAGCTCTCTGCTCTCCACAGGGATCCCCACCCAGTCTGATAAAGCACACTACTGGGCTACAGCCAAGCAAGGTTACATTATACATAAGTTTGTTGGTGGCCGAAAACCCAGTTCCTAAGAATACAAGCTGCCAGGCACGGTGGCTCATGTCTGTAATCCCAACACTTTGGGAGGTGGAGGTGGGTAAATCACGAGGTCAGTTCAAGGCCAGCCTGGCCATCATGGTGAAACCCCATCTCTACTAAAAATACAAAAATTAGCCAGGTGTGGTGGTGGGCACCTGTAATCCCAGCTACTAGAGAGGCTGGGGCAGAGAATTGCTTGAACCCAGGAGGCAGAGGTTGCAATGAGCCAAGATTGCGCAATGCACTCCAGCCTGGCGACAGAGCAAGACTCCCATCTCAAAAAAAAAAAAAAGAAAGAACACAAGTTACAAGCCTATCATGGAGTTAACCAGCTGGTTTGCTCACAGCCTTCAGTCTGTTGCAGAGGAGCAAGCTGGATGCCACTGTGGAGCTCTGAGTACTTCTTACTGGGTTGAAGATTCTATGTACAGATTTTTGGGGGGTTATCCTAGTTGATCCATTCCATAACACTATCAGAAGGAAACCTGACACCCAGTGGATCACCAATGCAGTCCACAAGCACAGGAAGACACATGCGCTGACATCTGCAGGCCCAAAGAGCCGTGGTCTTGGAAAGGGCTGAAGTTCTACCACACTATTGGTGGCTCTTGCCATGCAGCTTGGAGAAGGCACAATCCTCTCCAGCTCCACAGCTACCACTAATATAAGTAATGTTTGTAAAATTCATACCTAATAAACACTTTAGGACAGTACAAAAAAACAACCTGTGGTAGGCTGGGCACAGGCACTCTAAAGCAAGTTCTGCCTAAACTAGCAGGAACATTTTGCACATCAGGAAGTGTTCCTGGACTCTGTCTGGGGGTAGGCTGGGAGAGGTGGGGGCAGAGTGGGGCAGGGGCAGGGCTGGGGAACGGGGCCTGGGCAGGGCCAGGCACTGAAGTGAGGCCAAGGCCTGGAGGGAACCAGTTCCTGGTGGCTGTTGGGCAGCTCAGACAGCTCCCTGCCAGGTCACCCGCCATGGTCCTCCCTCTGTCCTGGCTCTCTCGGTGCCATTTCCTTCGTCTCCTCCTGCCCTCCTGGTCCCTGCCACCCCAGGGCTCCCGTGGGTGCTGCTCCCAAAGCTCCAAGGCAAGCATGGAAGAGACCAGCTCCAGAGGCAATGAGATGACGTCCCCTCCCAGGGTAAGTGGCACCAAGGGTAGGGACAGAGGGTTTGAGTTTGTACTGAGGTGGGGGAAAAAAATGTCAATCTCACCCTGCACCACCCTTACTCCTGCATCTTCTTTAGTTCAGCTACGAGCTCTTCTCCTCCCCTCCCCCAGCCCAGAACTCTGAGCTCCCTTCCCCCACCCCTATCCACAGCAGCACAGTCCACAAAGTCCTTGAACAGGAATTCCCCCTCACCTAACAGTTAATTATTTCTTAGCAGAGAGGGGCAGCCAGTCCTTTCCAGTGACCCCATATCCTTGTTCAAGGCATCTGGTTACAGCCTCTGGGCCAGGGATCTCTACCTGCCCTGCGGAGGCCTATGCCCAAGAGAGGGAGCTCCCTGGGCTTCTCAGTAAAGGCTACTGAGTCAAAAACAGATAGGGAGGGTGGAATTTCTCACTTCCCAGGGCCTCTGACCCCTCCCCTGGCTGATGCTCCCTCCCCTACTTCCCCTACCAGGGCCCTGGGACCCACCGCACAGCTGAGCTGGCCCAAGCTGAGCAGCTGCTGGAGCAGCAGCTGGAGCTATACCAGGCGCTCCTGGAAGGGCAGGAAGGAGCCTGGGAGGCCCAAGCCCTGGTGCTCAAGATCCAGAAGCTGAAGGAACAGATGAGGCGGCACCGAGAGAGCCTGGAAGGCAGCGCCTAGGCTTTCCCCACTGCCCACAGCACCCTCTGGCACTGGAAATACTGTGCGCCACCCCCCTGGAGCTTCGGGATCAGAAACATCCAAGCCTCTCTCAGACCAGAGAAAGCAGAAGAGACCCCCACAAAGCACAGGCAATTGGCAGGTAGTGGGGGAGCCAGGGCTCTGCAGTCTTAGTCCCATCTCCCTTTGACCTTACAGCAGGGCACTCAGGCCTTACAGGGAATTTATTTAGGACCATGACCTAAAATAAACTCACCCCAAATATAATAAAAGGACGAAGCACTTACAGATACCACAGACACGTGTGTTTCATTTTTAGTTTTGTTAAAAAAAAAATTCTGACAAATCAGAAATGGGGGTTCAGGAGTGGTGGTGATGCAAAAGACGGAAGCCATGGGGTGGGGGCTGTCAGGGATGGGGGCAGTAGTGTCTCCTTCACCCCCACCCTGATGTCCTCTCCTGAAGGCCAGACAATCACATTCCAGAATGGGCGAGTCCTCTACCGTGTCTGTTCAACTGAGGAAAAAAAGTAGCATGGTCAGAATAAGGCATGAAAAGGGGGAAAGCAAGGCAGGAACACACAGTACACATGCAGATGCTGGTGTACTGTATGGGTTCAGAGGACAGACATGCGGGTGAGGGAAGGGAAGTAATATGAGAGAAGACAAAGACCCCACACACAGGTCAGGAAAATATCCCAACACAGCTTCAAAGGCCAGGGGACATGAACCGGTCAAGTGTCCATTACACATCAGGTGCCCATGACCTAGATGATGGGATTTAGGACCAACACACTAAGGAACAGGGAAGATCTAAAGGGTTTCATGAGATCAGTACTCACTGTAGGAGGAGATGTCTATCTCATCAGGCAGCTCACTAATATTGACCTCAAAGCGATCCTGCACATCATTGAGAATCTTGGCATCATTCTCATCAGACACAAATGTGATCGCCAAGCCCTTGGTGCCAAACCGGCCTGCTCTGGCCACCTGGAAAGGAGACAGAGGGTAGTACTGAGGACCCAAGAGGAAACAGACTCCCAGAGGCAGGGATGAAAATGTAATGCACAAAAAGATATAGAAAAGAAGGTAATGGGAGAACAGGATTTCTTTAGCATGTGGGGCTTACCCGATGCAGGTAGGTGTCAGAATCCTCAGGCATGTCATAATTAAAAGCAATGTTCACCCGCTCGATGTCCATGCCTCGGCCAAATAAGTTGGTAGCCACAAGAATTCGTCGTTGAAAATCTTTAAACTGCTGATACCGAGAAAGCCTTTGTGAGAAAGGAAATTTAAAAAATGTTGAGACTCCCTTCTCTCAATTGTCTTTTTCTCCCAAGGACATAAAACATCTTTCCCATCTTCAACTCACCTCTCCTCCTGGGGCATCCCACGGTGGATGGCAATGGCTGGGAAGTTCTGCTCCACCAGCAGCTGGGCCAAGGCAATGCACCGCTGCACAGACTTCACAAAGATCACCACCTGTGGGGTGGGGGGGAGGGGGACCAGGAATTGGAGAATAGGGGTCCATGGTGTGAGAGACATTATGTGGGAGACGGGAGTTTCCAGTAATTGTGTTCTCAGGAATTCCTCTTCATCTCTTGTTCCCCCACTATGTATTTAGAGCAGAAGAGGAAATACAACTTTTTCTCAGCACTGATTTTTACCTAAGGAGGCTGTCCTCTGAGGTAGCAGAGTTCAGAAACCAAAATTGCCAGACATGGCAGGTGACAAGGATGAGGTCGCCTCATGAAAAAGTGGTAAAAAACTAGAATTAAGATCTGGAGGAGTGACTGATATTCCTGCTCACCGAAACACTAAACCTAAGGGAGCTATCCTAATTCTAGAAAGTAGTTTTTAATGCAAATAGACCACTCACAAGTATATTAATGAAATGTTTTTTTGAGATGGTGTCTCCCTGTCACCCAGGCTGGATTGCAGTGGTGCAATCGTGGTTCACTGCAGCCTCCACCTCCTGGGATCAAGAGATCCTTCCACCTCACCATCCCAAGCTGCTGGGACCACAGGTGCATACCACCCACCACACCCAGCTACTATTTTTTTTCCCACTATTTGTAGTGATGGGGTTCTCCCTATGTTACCCAGACTGGTCTTGAAGTCCTGGGCTCAGGCAATGCTCCTGCCTCAGCCTCTCGCTCCCAAAGTACTGGAATGATGGGCATGAGCCACTGCCCTGCACCAAGCCAGAAATGCTTCTTTTAAGCAGTATTAGAAGAATTGAATAATTAAGAGCCCTAACATGTCCCCCAGAAGTTGTTTTAAGACTTTTAACAACTTCCTAAAACCTTTCAAGGACTTTTTTTTTTTTTTGGAGACAGTCTCCCTCTATTGCCCAAGCTGGAGCATAGTGGTGTAATCACAGTTCACTGCACCCTCAATCTCCTGTGCTCAAGCTATCCTCCCACCTCAGCCACTGGAGTATCTGGGACTACAGGCATACACCACCACACCTGGCTAATTTTTTTCTTCTTTTGTAGTGATGAAGTTTCACCACGTAGCCCACGCTGGTCTCAAACTCCTGGGCTCAAGTGATCCACCTCCCTCAGCTTCCCAAAGTGCTAAGCTGGGATCACACACATAAGCCACCATGCCTGGCCAAGGATCTTAATTTTTGAAGTTTATTTTCCTTGAGGTTGAGGACATATCCATGCCAGCCACAGAACAGAAAAGCAGCTTCCATCTTGCTCATGCTCAGCCTCTCTATTTATACCCTCACCATTCTCTCCCACATCACACATGTGGTTTCAATAAAAGTATACTTAAGACTCAGGTTTCTGTTACAGCTGGAGTGCTCCAATGCTCATCCCCCTACTAGACGTGTAACTGACCTGGTTGAACTCAAGAACATCCAGAAGATCAAAGAGCTTCCGGTTCTTCTCGTTGTCCTTCAGTTTCACGTAGTACTGCTGCAATCCATGCAGCGTCAACTTCGTCTCATCATCCACGAAGATCTCCATTGGCTGGGGGGGGAGGAAGGGGGTGGGGAACGGGAGGAGGGCAGAGTGGGGGGGTTAAACCTGGGGGGGTGGAGGAAGTTGATCTCCAATACACCCCATGGGGGGATGGGGAGGAGGAAAGAGAAGACTGAAAACCCCACCCCATTCCCAAAAATACCCACATTTTACTGTGGTCTTTCTCATATTACATCTAATTTCCTTCCTATCAGATGAGTTATAAGACTGCCCAAAAACTATCACGGGAAAGAAACTTTGCAAAGGACATAAAGGAGCAGTGAAACCACCCAATGGCATAGATGCCACTACCTCAAATAGAGGTGGGAGAAGAAAGAAAATGGGAGATGACTCTCAAAGGGAGAGCAAGGCCCGAACATCTGGGAAATGATGAGAGGCAATGACTCAAGGTCAGAATAATTTCATCAGAGTTGCTTGTAAGAACATTGGGTGGAGGGGGAGGACGACTGCTCCATTTGATTCTCCTACTTCAACTAAGAGAATCGCATGTACATTAGGAAAGTGGATGTCTTTTAAGATCCGAATGCTAAAATGGACAGTCAAAATGCCACTTACGGAGAAACAAAAAATTACTCAAGATGAGTAACTTGCTGTCAGACCAGAACAGGGTAGTTTTAGATGAGACTGTCTCTTGACTATGAATTAAACCATCTACAGGCTTACAAGGAAGGTATCAGTAAGTGGAATTAAAAACCAAATTCAGAGCAGCAGATATGCATTTTTTAAAGGGACAGGATGTATGTTGCCCAGGCTGGAGTGCAGTGGCTATTCACAGCCACAATCATAACACACTATAGCCTCAAATTCCTGGGCTCAAGTGATCCTCCTGTTTCAGTCTCCTGAATAGCTGGGAATACAGGCACATACCACCACACCTCACTGCATTCATCTTTAAAACAACAAAGACCCCCTGAAGGGGAGGAAAGTAACATACAGAAATTAGCACAACTCCAAAACCCAA
>NW_016107339.1:14912307-14916187 GCF_001604975.1 Cebus imitator | reverse complement strand
AAAAAAAAAAAAATCTACCACCCCATTCAGGACACCCCTCCCCAACACATATGGGGGGAAACGGGGCACGGCACGCGTTGGGTTCAGGAAAAAAACCGGGAACGGAAAAAGAGGCTGGTTTGGTCCTCAGCTTCCTGGTCAGGTTTCCCCGCGGCCTCCGCTGCCGCCATCCACCGCTGGGTGCCGTCCGCATTCCCTCGCCGCGCCACGGTGCTTCTCTGTTGCCGGCTCACATCAACCGAGGTTCCGGATGGGTGCAAGGAGATGTGGGTGGAAGGAGTAGGGTATCGGGGATTGAGGTGCCAAAGGCCCCCACCCCTGGAGGTGGGGAAGGGGAGGATTCATTTGTGCTGATGCTCTTCTTTTGGACATGCCCTGCCATCTGTCTGTCCCTCTCTTGCTCTCCTGCCACCGGGAAGTAGGAGTTTTGGTGAGCAGAAGGCTCCAGCTGTATGCTCGATGCCACCTTGAGGGTGCGTGGCTGTAGGGGGCACGTAAGAGACGATGGGTGGGTGGTAGGGCAGAAAAATCCTGCCCTCCCCCAAGGGGAGAAGAGGTTCAAAAATGTTGTGATTTTTGAGAAAAAGTCGAACACTACCCGCTCTCACGTTAACCCGACCAAGTCTTCCGGAGTTTCCCTGGCACCCGCGCAGACCCTAACACTAGCTGTCTCTGCTTCTGTATGTTTCTTCAAGGAGTCATTACTCCCAGCTGGGCACAAGCCGCCTTCTTGGCACTTGAATGACAAGGGAGTCTGGAGGAAGAGGGCGAGGAAGGGAAGGAGGCAGCGGGCGGGGAGTGGAGGGAGAGAAGGTAGAAGGGTATTTACATCTTGCATGAACTTGCGGCAGACTGGTCGGATCTCTTTGCTCAAGGTAGCACTGAACATCATGACCTGCTTCTCGTGGGGGGTCATGCGAAAAATTTCCTGGACATCCCGACGCATGTCTACGAGAACAAGAAAGAAAATTGTAGGAGAAAATAAGCAGGTATGATACAGATTAAAGGTAGACTTCCCAGTGAGGTGAAGACTGCAATGAACTTGGAATTAAGCATTGGAATCATATTCCAACTGTTTGTTTTAACTAAGCAAGAAATAAGATAAAAACCCCAAAGTTCATAACTGTAAAATGGGGATAAAACCCTGTGCAGACACTCTCAGGCATAAGGCCTTTAAAACATGCTTTACAGGCCCAACTCCTTCCTGCCCAAGCCCAGGCTAGCCTTCAGCAGACTACAAGTATCAAGCACGTATTACATTCCAGCTATCAAAGTTCATCTATGACCCTCTGGATCACTCTTCTATCCAGTTGGACAAATATAACATCTCTACCTGGAGCCTGCCTTTATAGCTCGCCATACTGAATTGCCAAAGATCATTTGTAATAATTTTTCTCTGGAGCCTATGTCCATCCCCACTCTCATTCACCAAGATTCACTTCTGACAGAAAAATCTTTCTTCATTAACCCCACTTAGCACACTAGAATACCACATCACACAAACTCCTACAAACATTCTCTACATTAATCCCAAACCTGAGTCTAGAAACTTATTCAGGTATAAATTCTGACTGTATGTTGTGCTGGAGATGCCTTAAGGGTAGACGGTCTTCCCCTTCAGTTTAGAATCTCCCCTATGACTCCCAGTATAGAAATCTATAATGGAAAGGGTAGTGGTGGTGACGACTTATGCCTAAAATTATCAAAGTCCCCTATTCTCAAAGGTTAAAAAAAAAAATCATAGAAAAATGATAGATGACACCCTTTACTGTGCTTAAAAGAATAAAAACAAACCAGGGAACCCAGAGCCATCAGTCATGGGTGATAGATAAGAGTCGTCCTTGCACTGAGGTGCTCCTGTTTCAAATAAACATCATTTGGCTCCAAAGAACAACTCCCCAGCATTAGCCAAGCCCCAGCACTGCCACTCACCGAGCTGTTCAAGCATTTTATCGCATTCATCCAAAATAAAGTGTTTAATGTGTTTCAGGTTGAGGCTCTTATTTCGAGCCAGGGCTAGGATACGGCCTGGAGTCCCCACGACGATATGCGGGCAGTTCTTCTTCAGCACCTCTTCATCCTTCTTGATAGACAGACCACCAAAAAACACAGCAACCTACCGAGCCAAGAGCAAAGAGTTTCAAAAACAAGGAAGGAAAGAGTCTAATCCCCCCAGGGTTCCCACTCTCAGTTTGAGCTAAACCAATTTTTAGCATGTTTCAAAACTACAACAAACTTTTAGAGGTCACCTAATTTAAAAATTTTATGTCCCCCCACCAAACACTGAAGTTAATAAACAAAAGTGATTGCCTAAAGTTACACGACTACTCAGAGCAGTCAGGACAAGAATTCAGTTCTTCTGACTTAATCTAACCATCTTCCTTCATTTATGAGGCCAGGCTTCATTTAAAAAATCAAGGAGCCAGGTATGGTGGCACTTCTTGTAATCCCAGCTACTTGGGAGGCTGAGGCACGAGAATCACTTGAACCTGGAGGCAGAGGATGCGGTGAGCCAAGATCTCACCACTGTACTCCAGCATGGGTGACAAGAGGAATACTCCGTCTCAAAAAATAAAAATAAAAATAAGGCTGGGCTCAGTGGCTCACACCTGTAATCCTAGCACTTTGGGAGGCTGAGGCAGGCGGATCACTTCAAGCCAGGAGTTCAGGACCAGCCTGGCCAACATGGTGAAACCCCATCTCTACTAAAAATACAAAAATTACCCAGGAGGTTGAGGCAGGAGAATCGCTTGAACGTGGGAGGCAGAAGTTGCAGTGAGGAGAGATCAAGCCACTGCACTCCAGGCTGGGCAACAGAGCGAGACTCCATCTCAAGAAATAATTAAAAAATAAAAACAGGCTGGGTGCAGTGGCTAACGCCTGTAATCCCAGCACTCTGGGAGGTGAACGTGGATGGATCACAAGGTCAGGAGTTCAAGACAAGCCTGACCAAGATGAAGAAACCCCATGTCTACTAAAAATACAAAAATTAGCCAGGCACAGTAGCGGGTGCTACTCGGGAGGCTGAGGCAGCAAGAATCACTTGAACCCCGGAGGCAGAGGTTACAGTGAGCTCAGATCGTGCCACTGCACTCCAGCCTGGGTAACAGAACAAGACTCTGTCTCAAATAGTAATATAGCAATAAATAAACAACAGCAAGAAATCACCACATGAGTGTAAAGTACCACAAAAAACACACAGAACATCAAGTTATCCTAAATAAACCCAGACTCTCCACACAAACCCCATGAAATTATTGCTTTGGGCTAAATATTATCACACCATGTTAAATGCATTAGGTGAACAGTTATTTAGGGATCTGGGCCTTGGTACACTATCAAGTAACACCAGAAACTACTTTCTGGTTTCAAGGGGGAAAAGAACAGCCATGTAATCAAACTGTCATGACACTAATCCTACTGTAAATCTAAAATCACTAACGAGGCCAGGCGCGATGGCTCGCGCCTGTAATCCCAGCACTTTAGGAGGCCAAGGCAGGTGGCTCACTTGAGATCAGGAGTTCGAGGTTGGCCTGGCCAACATGGCGAAACCCTGTCACTACTAAAAATACAAAAATTAGCTGGGCGTGATGGCACTACGTAGTCCCAACTACTCGGGAGGTTGAGGCAGGAGAATCACTTGAACCTGGGAGGCATAGTTTGCAGTGAGCTAAGATCGCGCCACTGCACTCACAGCCTGGGGGACAGAGCAGGACTCCAGCTCGAAATAAAATGAAAATAAAGTAAAAAATATAGGTCAGGCCAGGCGCGGTGGCTCACGCCTATAATCCCAGCACTTTGGGAGGCCGAGGCGGGTGGATCACGAGGTCAAGAGATCAAGACCATCCTGGTCAACATGGTGAAACCCCGTCTCTACTAA
>NW_016107339.1:14902846-14912055 GCF_001604975.1 Cebus imitator | reverse complement strand
TTAACTTAAATTTAAAAAAAAAAAAAAAAATTTTTTTGAGACCGAGTCTCACTGTCCTCCAGGCTGGAGTGCAGTGGCACAATCTCAGCTCACTGCAAACTTTGCCTCCCGGGTCCAAGCGATTCTCTCACCTCAGCCTCCCAAGTAGGTGGGACTACAGGTACAAGTCACCACGCCAGGCTAATTTTTGCATTTTTCATACACAGGATTTCATCATGTTGGCCAGACTGGTCTCGGACTCCTGACCTCAAGTGATCCACCTACCTTGCCCTCCCAAAGTACTGACACTACAGGAGTGAGCCACCATGCTTGGCCAGAATCCTCAAAATTCACACCACTGGAGCTGTTTTTAAAGTTTCCAGCTTTCTCTGACACACACCCCAAAATTAACAAACTGATAGGATTCAATTCAGTATGAAGTAGTAAGAAAAGGGTGGTCTTGAGCATCATCCATAGCCCACTTATGAATCCTCCTGTTACACAGGATCTTAACACTCTGTTAAACCATGGCAAACTATAGTTTCTCCAAAATTAAAAGTTTCTCAACTCTCCAACTTGCCACATCCTCACTCTCAGGTCTCTTTACCTTGACTTACCTTGACATTGGGCATATATTTAGAGAAGCGCTCATATTCCTTGCTGATCTGAAAAGCCAATTCCCGAGTGTGACACATCACCAGCACAGACACCTTAGGCAGGAAGCAGATGGAGACACACAGTTTAAGTACAGCCCTTCATTATCTCCTCTAGGGAAGTGATTGTCACAAAAATATACACCTGGCCAATGATAAATGACTTAAATTCTGTGATCTAAATCATGAACTCTATGCTTGCAACAGAACATTCCCCACAGCTGTCAGGTTGTCAAGGGTAACAGAGGTTATGTGCTCATGGCTCTGCAAGCATCATGTAGCTAGGACAAAAACACCCTTCCCTTATAATCCTAACCAAAATCCCTTCCCCAGCTCTCTCCCCAAATGTACCTGCCCAGTAACTGGCTCCAGCTGTTGCAGTGTGGCCAACACAAACACTGCTGTCTTTCCCATGCCCGACTTGGCCTGGCACAGGACATCCATTCCCAGAATGGCCTGAGGGATGCACTCATGCTGGACTAAAAGGGGGGAGGAAAGATAAATTAGATTTCAGTCTCCAGATAACTGTACCACCTTTTTCATCATGCCAACCCCATTTCTTACCACTCAATTCTCAAAGTCTAGTATTTACCTGGTTCTTGCCAACTTCCAGACTCTTTCTACCTCTCTCTGCTCCTTCAACCACATTCACCTCAAAATCAGACACTTCTAATTCCTCCTAGCTTTACCTCCTCTGGGTCCAGGCCTTCCCAGTCCTACTAACAACTCCCTTGCATCTATCAACTGATCACCTTCAATGCTCCTGACTCTGTCCCTATTTTTCTTAATCTGTAACAATTCATGACATTTGAACACCTGCCACAGGTCATTTTTCCTACTTAGGCTGCCATACTTTGGGTCACTTAACTGCAACCCTGAACAAAATGAAGGACTTGGTACCTGACCCAGAAGCCAGTCATCTTTAAACCAGTCATAGAGGCTTCCAGAGACCACAGGTGGCCTGGCCCAACAAAGGGGGCCTACAGGTCCAACCAGGAGCTTTCTGGAAAGTTAAAATTAGAAGTGACAAAATTAAAAATAAGCAGACAGGGCCAGGCCCAGTGGCTCATGCCTTAATCCCAGCACTTTGGGAGCCCGAGGTGGGCAGATCATGAAGTCAAGAGATCGAGACCATCCTGGACAACGTGATGAAACCTATCTCTACTAAAATACAAAAAATTAGCCAGGCATGGTGGCGCACACCTGTAGTCCCAGCTACTCTAGAGGCTGAGGAAGGAAAATCACTTGAACCCAGGAGACGGAGGGTGCAGTGAGCCAAGATCACGCCACTGCACTCCAGCCTGGAGACGGGGCAAGACTCCATCTTGGGGGGGGAAAAAAAACAGACAAGCCAGTCACAAGAAGGAATAGCAGACCTGTAAGTTACTCTTGGATCACTAACACTTTGTTGCTATCACAAAAGAAACCATAAACCTGTATAAGCCTCCTATATCCAAAATTGTTTTTGATACTTATCTCCTGATATTTTTTCCCTCGCTGTCACCCAGGCTGGCGTACAGTGGTGCAATAATGGTTCACTACAGCCCCAACCTTCAGGGCCCAAGCAATCCTCCCCTGGCTTGCCACACCTCTCCATGTGTGCACCACCACACCTGGCTAATTTTTGAACGTTTTATACAGACAGGAGTCCCTATGTTTCCCAGGTTTCTCCTGCACTCTTGAGCTCAACTGACCCTCTCCTACCTTGGCCTCCCATAGTGCTGGGATTACAGGAATGAGCCACTGCAACTGGCCCTGATCTATCCTTAAGTATAAACCTTTACCACCTGAACAACAACGAACGCATCTTTTTATTATCCTTAAAGAGCCTAATGAGCATACATGCCCAAAAGAAAATTTACCTTCTGATGGATGCTCAAAGCCACAGTCGACAATGGCCCGGAGCAACTCTGGCTTGAGCAGGAAGTCACGAAAGCCAGAGCTGTGGATGGAGACATAGGAGCCCTTGACATCCTTCTTGGCAGGGGCCTCAGCCCCATCTCCCCCAGCTGCTGTCTCCACCTCATCATCTTCATAGTCCAAGAGTTCATTGTCTACATCGTTCTCTGCCATAACTGGGCCGGCAGGGGAAAAGGGAAGGGGGCTCTGGATGGGTTCTTGGAAAATAGGTGAAAACAAGGGGTGAAAATTAGGGGGTTAAGGAACAGCAAAGGAAAGCAAAGATACTAGTACTAGTTTCTAACAGAAGAGCTGCGGAGGGTGGGGGGGGAGGGAAGCAAGATTTAGTCATGAGCAGAGCCTTCACCTCCTCTTTTCCATTCCCAGTTCCCACCTTCCCTAAACTAGGAAACTTTTAACTGGAAAGAAAAACAGATACAGAACATACCAGCGAAAAGCAAACAGAATAGAAAAAGCAGTCCCAGGGAAAGTGCTTAGGACACAGGATCCCAACAAGATTAGCAATCCTAGTAGCAGAAACCAGAATAATTAGAACGGGAAGACTAACTTATAAATTCTTGATCTTTAACAAGGAGGAAACAACAGATAATAAAGGATAAAATATTACTAATAATTCAGAGAAGTGGAAAATGGAGATGACAGAGTCCGAAAAATCCTCAAAGGACCGCGTTTTCCCTATTATAATCCCAACGTGCAGATGCCTAACTCAGCAGCCATCAGTCAAGGGTGATAGATGAGGGTCATCACTGCGCAAAGCGCTCACCTTTCGAAATGAAAACATCATATGGCCGCCGTCCACCTCCCACTTCTCAGTACCCTCCTTTTCATTAAGATATCCTTGTGTAATTAGCATGGGGGGGGCAGTGCAAGACAAATGGCTCGGCAACAACAACAAAAATTTCACGTCTCCACCCTACAATAAGAAAGCTAAGAGTTGACAGAAAAAGGCAATCCCCATCCAGGCTTCAACAAAATCTTTACCAAGTGGTCTCACATCACTGCTGCGCTATGAAGGTGAGACTCCTTTCGGAGAAACATACAATGACACCAATCGTAAACACTTGGAAGGCACTCCAAATTAGGCTGGGCAAGTCGAAGTGAGAAAAATCCAACTGGGCCTAGAAACCGGCTCCTCCTCCCAGTCCCACCGTGGGCCGAGAAAGGGCCCAAGAAAGGACAAGGAAGGTGAGAAGAGCCCCGCCCTCCGCAAATACCAAGACTAAGGGACGCCTAGCGCCGCCTCTCATTGATGATGAGGCCTCCAATATGAGAAGAACTCACTGGATGAAGGGAGCAAAGCGAACACAATGGCGCCGAGGACACCATCTTGGATTGGGCCCCCCCTTAGCTACCCTTCCTCCCCCCAGGAGCTATTTACTCTCGAAAGGGATGCAGGCTACAGAAATAACGAACCAACTAGGCCCCAGCGATCAGACCATCGCCTGTGAAAAGGGTATCAGGAACCCATGTGACGGGATGGGTGCGGAGAAGCGCAGATGAAAACGGATTGTAACGAAGACCGAAGCTTACCTAAGCAGGGAGAGCGCGTATGGCGGCAGCAACAGCGACGAAGGAGGGAAATCTGCCTTCACTTCCGGTTGCAGGCTTCTCTCTGCTGTGGCCTCCCGCCTTCTTGGCTGCAAGAGCGCAGGCGCAAAGGACCGGAAACAGGGCCTTCCGCAGTTGTATAGATCCGCGCGCTCCAGGCCTGCCTTTGGAAAATGCCTGTCTGAAATTTGTTTTAAAACCATTTCTAACTTCCCTGCTACCGCCAGTAACAAAAGTTATAAAGGAAACTAACATCTCCTCCCACTGTTATGTTTCTGGTCTTTTTCTACTCCTCTCCATGCCCCTCATCTCTTCGTTTAGGTTTTTGCCACGCAGGTCTTCTCTCTAGGCACCCCTCCATGAACGCGCGAGGAACGAGTGGCGAGGCCTGCGAGTTCCCACGGGGTCCTTCGCCCTGTAGTGAAGGTGACCTGAGGGCGGCTGTGCACGCACTAGGGAACTGCGGACCCTAGCTGAGGGAAGTCTCAGGGAACTGGTGTGCTCATGGGTGTTGCCCGACTCTTTCCCTGTTGTGGGGCTGGTGGGCGGTATTTTCACAAAACGATGCTGTCCGAGGTAGCTGATGCCCTAGGGCCAGTGAGTCCGGAAGATGTTCTGAATCCGCGGGAGACAGGGCCTGGATTCTGCCCCAAGTGTTAATAGTAGGGCTTGAGGGTTGTACTACATTTCATTAATACTGTTTTTGTTTTGAGACGGAATCTTGCTCTTTCGGCCAGGCTAGAGTGCAATGGCGCGATCTCGGCTTACCGCAAACCCCGCCTGCCGGGTTCGAGCGATTCTCCTGCCTCAGCCTCCCGAGTAGCTGGAATTACAGGCGCCCGCCACCACGCCCAGCAAATGTTTGTGTTTTTAGTAGAGATGGGGTTTCACATATGTATGATCTCACATGTTCCACCCACCTCGGCCTCCCAAAGTGCTGGGATTACAGGCGTGAGCCACCTCGCCTGGCCCATTAATACTGTTAATTTGAGCAGATGTTTTTGGCCCCTCCCCAACAGTCCCATTGTTCAGCCTAGATTTTTTTCTGCATGAAACATTTGACTTCCCTGTCTTTGACATGGGGAGCTACAAAAATAAGACATGATGTATGATTATGTCTTATTTTTGTCGCCGTGTAATACAAATAACAAACGTTTTGCCTTCTCCCTGTTAGCACGTTTAATCATTTAATACTACGGAGTAGGTACCGTTATTCCCATCTCATTGACAGAGGCAAAGCAACATGTTCCAAGCAGTTCGGCTGGTGAGGTTACAGCCAGAATGCAAACACCTCTAATTCTCTATTGTATTCTGCCTCCCTGCTCAAAGAATCCCATTGCTAAATACACTACAGGTTACCTCATTGGTTCAAATCCTTGGTGAAGCAAGCTTATCTTCAGTAATAAAATGAAGTAACTGATTCAAGAATGGTGTCATAGAAGGGCTGCTTTCCCAAGTATCATTTAATTTATTCAAAAGTGTTTACCAACTGCCTACCCTGTGCCATGTGCTGTCCTAGGATCTGGGGACACAGCAGTGAACAACCCTGTTCTCACAGTGTTTACATAACGGAAGAAAACACATAAACACAAATAGAATGTCAAGTATCAATAAGTGGCCAGGGTGCAGTGGCTCATGCCTGTAACCCAACCCTTGGGGAAGCTGAGGCTGGCAGATTGCTTGAGCCCAGGAGTTTGAGACCAGCCTGGGCAACAGTGAGACCCCGTTTCTACAAAAATAATTTTAAAATTAGCCAGGCATAGTGGCACTCGCCTGTGGTTTCAGTTAGGAGGCTGAGGTGGGAGGATCATTTGAGTCCAGGAGGTCAAGGCTGCAGTGAGCTGGCACTCCAGCATAGGCAACAGAGCGGGATCTTGTTTCAGAAAACAAGTAGCAGTAAGTGCTATGAAGAAAATGCAAAGTAAGGGGGCAAAGAGTACTTGCTCCTACACTCCAACTTTTCTCTACAGTTGCCATCTATAGTCCTCAGATTCCCAAATGAGGAACCACGTTTCTCAGTTTAGAGAAATAATAAAGTACTTACTTGTTCTTGTTTCTCCAGCAGGTTTCAAAGGATAGCCATTTGAGCTGTTTAGGGAATTTGTAAACCAGGAACAAGAAAGTGACTGAAGGCTGGGCGTGGTGGCTCATGGCTATAATCCCAGCACTTTGGGAGGCTGAGGCAGGTGGATGACTTGAGGTCAGGAGTTTGAGACCAGCCTGACCAACATGGTGAAACCACATCTCTACTAAAAATACAAAAATTAGCCAGGCATGGTGGCGCACACCCGTAATCTCAGCTACTTGGAAGGCTGAGGCAGGAGAATCACTTGAACCCTGGAGGTAGAGGTTGCAGTGAGCCAAGATCGCACCACTGTATTTCAGCCTGGGCAACAAGTGCAAAATTCCATCTCAAAAAAAAAAAAGAAAGAAAGAAAGTGGCCAAAAATGAGAAATGACGAGACAAAAGGAGGCTGCTTCAACTCACCAGTTTATTTGCCAATAATTATTTTATTGACACTTTTTTTATTGTTACAATGGGAAAGTAAGGTGTCAAGGACGCAGAAAGGAAGGCCATGCAAATGAGGGGACACAGTATCATTTTATATCTTAGAAAGCAGTGAGTATCTGATAAGTCTTTGGGGAAATAGGAAAGGAGGAAAATCCAATAAAGAAAAAGATCAGCATAAGAAAAACAAAGACAGGCTACAAAATGCAGTTATCTACCTGGAATTGTAAGAGAGGAGCTAAATGAAGTCATCATCTCCTCTTTTTGGAGATCAGAAGGTCTCTGGGAAAAAAGAAGAACCAGTTATTCAGAAAATAACTAAGGTCACAGAACGAACCTGTGGAATTAGAGAGCCACTGATAGAAGTGAGGAAATAGCTGCGTCGGTTTTGGGCAGTATGCAGGTGGTGGTAATAGTATCACAAGGTTGCTACTTATTGAATCACTGCTACTACATGCGAGGAACTATGCTACACTCTACAGAATGATTCGTAATCACTGAAGCAACACTCACAGGGTAGGCATTATTATCATCCCCGTTTGACAGGAGAGGACATTGAGGCTACCAAGTTAAGTAGCTTGTCCTGGTTTCACAGCCAGCAAGTGACAGAGTCAAGAGTGGGACCCATACTGCCAGATGCTGAAGTCAGGATGTTTTCCACATTCCTACTTCCCCATGTTACAAATTTCACAGAGGGGTTAGGTGAGAATGACTTGAGAGTTTACAAAGTCCCAGTGAAGGTTAAAGAACAACAAGGAGATTCAGATGTGAGCAGGATATTTATAAGTTTCACAGGAAAACTACTGAATCCTGCCTCCCAGGATTTCTAGGGGGTGGAAAGAAGACAAGGATTATGGTGGGAGGTGATTTTTTATTTTGATTGGAAGATTTCTTTGAGGGAAGGAACTGGCAGAAGGAGTCAGGCCCTACGGTGGTCCTAGGCAGAAATCCGGTAGTTGGGGTGGACCTGGGGCCTGACGTCGCAGACCATGCCAAGAAGCTGGGCCAGGACACGCTCTCGGTTTCTCTGCTGGGAGCTCTGCATGCCCTGCACCTGGCGCCTTGTAGCCTGCTCCACCTCAGCCGACAGGTTCCCCTGGGAGCCCATGGCCTGGGGGATGGGGAGGGAGGTGGAAGAGAGGGAAAAGCAGAAACAGAGAGACAAGGGTCCAGGCATATGAAGGGAAAGATCGTGAAGCAAAGTCTGGAAGAAAGGCCCTCTCAGAAACCACCCCCATCCCACAGAAATATCCCAACACAAGAGAGATCAACACAATTCCCTTTCCCCTTAGACCTGACATGCAGCTTCATCCTAAAAGAGACTGTAATATCCCCACCACCTCACCACCCATGGCCATAAAACTCTACCCTCCACCACAAATGTTAATCATTCTCCACATAGATGTTATACTTTACACAGACTGTGGCAATTTCCCTCACCAGCTCTACATATCCTTCAAAACTCCTAGACTCTCTTACATATCATCACAAAGTTTCACTGATGTGATCCCTGCCAGGGTCCCCTCAGCCTCAGCCCGCTGCCACCATATTTTCTTGTTGAGTCATCCATACACACCTCACTAGATGCACCCACCAACTTGCACCGGGGTCTCGTCCCAACTCTGCCCCAACTCACCGCCTGCTGCTTGCTCTGGAATTCCTGCTCTCGCTCTCTGCGGTATTGCTCCACCTCCATCTGTGCCTCCTCCTTTGCCTGCTTCAGTCGCCGGGCCTTCCCTGGAGGCAGAAGAAAGGACAGTGGGTGGGGATGGACCCCCTACACAAAATGTAATAGCAGGGGTCAGTCCATTCCAGAAAGTTATACAGCCTTCTCTTGGCCAACCAGGTGCTAGATTTTAATATCTATCCATTTCTTCCCTCCTAACCAGCCTCCAGACCCTAGCTCTCTTCCCACCAGCCTTGGGTTTTCCCAAAATGTTTGCTGTCCCTCGCCCCCAATTTTCTTTCCAGACTCCTAAGGGAGGAAAGAGGAGACTCACTCTTTCTGGCATCTGCCACCTTCTCAGCTGCCCGCTTCTCAGCTTGCAGGAGCTGCTGGATACCCTGGGACTGACTGGCCATTTCTGTTGTGATGGCCGATGCTGTTTTGAAATACAGTCAAGGTACCAGATGGCTCCCACCCCCCACCGCTTACTTCTCCTCCTCCAGCTCGTTGCTGCAGTCCCCCACCACCCCTGGGTCTTAGTGCTCCCCTTCTCCCTCAGCCTCCTGCACCGGGTGTCTCCCCCAATCTGATCCTCCCATTGATGACTCGTCCTCCTTTCCAGCACTTCTCGCTCAGGCAGTACTCAAAGGGACCGCTTGGGAGCAGCAGAGACCAGGCCCAAAGCTGCGGATTTACAACAGGTTAGCCTTCGCAGTCGGAAAGGTCTAGGGATGAGGCAGGGGCGGAGTTGGGGAGTACTGGGGTCAGAGAAAGAGAGCTTGATTGGTGGTATCAGAGGAAGCACAAGGGGTTGTGAATGGGGTGAAAAGGTAAGGATATCGTCGTGCAACGTGTGTTGAGAAGAGTCCCCCTTTCTCTCTTTCTCCACCCCCCGTCCCCTCCCCCGCCTCCGTTAACATCTCCATCTTTTTCT
>NW_016107339.1:14886999-14902641 GCF_001604975.1 Cebus imitator | reverse complement strand
TAGAGACGGGGTTTCACCATGTTGACCAGGATGGTCTCGACCTCTTGACCTCGTGATCCACCCGCCTCGGCCTCCCAAAGTGCTGGGATTACAGGCTTGAGCCACCGCGCCCGGCCTCTACATATTTCTTAAGTCCAAATTTCTGCATCTCACTTGCCCCGTCCTACGCTAGTCTTCTTCCGTCTTTTGTCTGTATGTTTTCTCTTTTTTCTGATCTGTCCCTGTTCTTGGCCCACGGTGGTTTTTGCTTTCGTCTTCCACATTTAATGTGATTTTTATCCTGTCTTTATCTCCCGTTTTCTCTCTCATCTTTTTGTCCATCACGGAACCATCTCCTCTCTCCGCCAAGTTAGAGGAGGCGGGGGAAAAAATCTCCAAATAGCTCTCTTTTCTCCCTGACCTCCCCTCGCCTCGTTTTCCTCGCTTCTAGTCCAGTCTTCTGGTTTCAGACGGACCTTTTAGCTTAAGTTCCCTAGTTTCCCCAGGGACAGCTGACCAAGAACCACCCTGTCGGGGCGGAACAACATCCGGTAACGCCCCTCACAGTTCACTTCCGCCCTCCACCTGCGTCTCAGCTTGCGCCATTTCCTCCATCCTGGAGTGTCTCCGCCCTTCCCGCCTCCAGTCTCCGAGCGTCTTAAACACAGGCCTTGGGGCCTACAGCTCTGGGGGTACTGGGGGGGGCGGGGGCAGGTCTGATGAGTAACCCCTCCCCCCAGGTCCCAGAGGAAGAAGCCTCCACATCTGTCTGCCGGGTACATGATATTCAATTTCTAGATCATTACTGGAGATTATCTGTGACTTTTTAAAACTCAGAATTCTGCTGATAAAAATTTTCCCCATCTGGCCTTGTTGGGTTTTTTAAAGTTCTTTGTTAAAAGTTTACCTGGGCTTCTGAGCCTTAAACCAATTATTTACCCTTTTCTCGAATTTGACATTAAAAAATTAAATTTCTGATCCTAGCACCCCCCCCCAAAATTTTTTTTCCAATCTATAATCTGATAAAGGATCAGGGTTGGAATAGGCCTCATCTCTTGCTGAAGTTGTTAGAAAAAAACGGAACCAAGGGAGAAACAACAGGGGATGTCAGAGATGGAGGGAGAAGCACCAGCCAAGGCTGAAGTCCTGACTGCTGCCTTTTTTCCTTCCTCAGCCCAAGAGTTCCATGGCCTCCATTTCCCGTCGCCAACGCCGAGAACGTCGCTTCCGTCGTTACTTGTCTGCAGGACGGCTGGTCCGGGCCCAAGCCCTCCTCCAGCGACACCCAGGCCTTGATGTAGATGCTGGGCAGCCCCCACCACTGCACCGGGCCTGTGCCCGCCACGATGCCCCTGCCCTGTGCCTGCTTCTTCGGCTTGGGGCTGACCCTGCCCACCAGGACCGCCATGGGGACACGGCACTGCATGCTGCTGCCCGGCAGGGCCCAGATGGTGAGTCTGTCCAGTGGGGAACAAGGTCATGAGCAACTGACCAGACCTGAAATGAAAGCCAACCAATAGCCGAGAAATAAGCTAGTTATTTGGTCATCAGTACCTAGGGAAGGAGTTAACCAAGTTGGCATGTCACTGTCATTTGTGCCGTTACATTCTTGAGCTACCATTGTCTGAAGAACCCAACATTTCCAAAACAGCAACTGGTCTTAAAATCGCACATCTTGTCTAGTTTAGTAGCTACTTTGTTCCTTGACAAGTTGTTTGCTTGTAGCCAAATAGTAGCATAGAAGGTAGGCTCTGGAGTTAGATTGCCTGGATTCAAACCCCAACTCCAAATCCCAGCTTCACACTTGATAGCTGTGTGTTCTTGGACAGGTTACCTGAGGCTTAGTTTGCCCATGTGCAAAAATGAAAATCATAACCTTTGCTATGTGCCAGGCAGTTCTCATAAAGTAACACCTTTACAACAATGTTACGAGGTGAGTACTGATATTATCCCCCATTTCCCAGATGAGGAAACAGGGCATAGAGAAGTTTGCCAAAGTTACAGTTATTCACTTGTAGAGCAGAAATTATAACCCAGGTGGCCTAGATAGAGTGTCCATGCTTTTAACAGCTACATTGTCCTGTGTTATACCTTATAGCATTGTACAGTTATTGTGCCCATGTTCAAGGTACCCATGTTGTGCCATATTTGTTTTGAGAATCAACTGATAATAAGATACATAATAAGAGTACCTGGCACACAAGATAAGCAATTGGTAGATGCTGGTGATTGTTGTTCCTGTTTTTCTTTTTCATTTTTTGTTTGTTTAATATGGAGTTTCACCCTTCTTACCTGGGCTGGAGTGCAGTGGTACGATCCTGGTTCACTGCAACTCCACCTTCCGGGTTCAAGTGATTCTCCTGTCTCATCCTCCCAGGTAGCTGGGATTACAGGTGTGTGCCACCATGCCCAGCTAATTTTTATATTTTTAGTAGAGATGGGGTTTCGCTGTGTTGGCCAGGCAGGTTTCAAACTCCTGACCTCAAGCGATCCGCCCACCTCAGCCTCTCAAAGTGCTGGGATTACAGGCCTGAGCCGCTATGCCAGGCCTTGTTCCTGTTTGTGTTATCAACAAGTCCATGCTCCCTTACCCACAATTCTAAATTCAAAAACACTCTGAGAACCAAACATTTTTCATCAGGCTGCCACCAAAATTCATTTGGGGACAGAAACCTAATCTGAACTAAAGTAAGCTTTCTATGATTTGTTCTTATCCTACTGATGTCAATATTCATACATTTCCCTGCAGAAACACTCAAGTGTTAGGTTCTTGGGGCTGCCCAGGCCCTCCTGGGCTACCTAATATACAGTAAGTGTACTTTTAGGTTAGCCCTATCAAGTCCCAAAAACATTTGAATTCTGCAAAACCTTTGACACTGAAGGATTTAGATGGGGAACCTGGTGATATTATAATGTGGTGGAAGCAGCTCTTTAGAGTTAGAACCCTTCTTACTAGAATAAAAGGCAAAACCTTTCCCCATCTAGAGATTTCCTTATGGAGTAAGAACATTAGAGGAAAACCTCTAGATCAGGATGAACAATCCTAACTCAATTTGAGTTTGCTACTCATAGCATCCCCCAGCTCAAGTATAGACAAAAGGCCCCTCCCCCGAAACCTCCCCCATATGGCCAAAAACCTCCCTTTTTAAAAATTTCCTTTAACATACCTGACATAGGCTAGCATAATCAGATTTGTTTCTTCAGTTGTTGTTTTTACGTAAAACTAAGTTTACCAAGTATAGGCATCTAACTCGAGAGCTCATATTGTAAGAGGCAGAACCCTGGAAGGCAAAAGAGTAGCTTTTTTTATTTTTTATTTTTTTTTGAGGCAGAGTCGCTCACCCTGTCACCCAGGGTAGAGTGCAGTGGCATGATCTCAGCTCGCTGCAACCTCTGCCTCCCAGGTTCAAGTGATTCTCCTGATTCAGTCTCCCAAGTAGCTGGGATTACGGGCACATGCCACCACGCCTGGCTAATTTTTGTGTTTTTAGTAGAGTCGGGGTTTCACCACGTTGGCCAGGCTGGTCTCGAACTCCTGACCTCAGGTGATCCATCCACCTCGGCCTCCCAAACAAATGGGATTTTGAATGAGCAAATGAGGCAAGCACTTAGTGCAGTTTTGGCACTTGCCAAATAATAAGTATGCTGTTTTTATTTTTATATTCCCCAACTAAGGCTTTTAGAGTAGTAAAAATGCCTCTGATAGTGTGGTAGGAATTTCCTTTATTGTTTGTTTGTTTTGTTTTGTTTTTTTGAGATAGGGTCTCACTCTGTTGCGCATGCTGGAGTGTAGTGGTGCAATCTTACCTCACTGCAGCCTCTACCTCCTGGGCTCAAGCAGTCCTCCCACCTCAGCCTCCCTAGTAGCTGGGACTACAAACACACACCACCATGCCCAGCTAATTTTTTGTATTTTTGGTAGAGACTGTTTTGCTATGTTATCCAGGCTGTTCTCCAACTCCTGAGTTCAAGCAGTCTCCTCACCTCAGCCTCCCAAAGTACTGGGACTAGAGGCATGAGCCACCACACCCAATCCTATTGTACTGGATTTTAAGAAGCTTGTGAGAGTGTTAGTATCCCATTTACAGATGAGGAAAGCAGAGCCCAGAAGGTTCAGGAACTTGGTTGAAATCTCACAGCTCGCAGGTCATTGTCTTCCCAGCTCAGGGCCTTCACTCCCATATCTTTGTGTCCTCTCTGGCCTTATTTATTCCTGGTCCCCTGCCAGCCCTGCCACCGGATGGCCTTCTAACTCCTTGATTGAAAGGCTCATCTCATTCAGCTTCCAGCATTTTTTTTTTTTATGCTCTCTGCAGAGTCAAGCTTCCAGCTTTTTTATAGACTACCCTGCCTTAGAAAAATTAAAATATCTTCTTTGAACAGATTAAATGACCCAGAATCCCCTGGTGGTGGTTGTTACATTAGGTGTGAGGAAGGATGTGCCAGCACATATTGGAGTGACTGGGCTGGGTTATCACAGCCAATGAGACATCATGAATGGCCCCTACCTTTTAAGCTTTTGGTGACTTCTTTTTAGAACCGCCAACTCAGCCCAACATGGGGAGTAGGTCTTAGCTGTCAAAGACCGTGTATAAACAAACCTCAGTCAGACAATAACCTTTACATAAAGCAGAGTTAACGAAAACTGAGAAATAGGGGTATTTTTTCTCACAGTTTTTGCAGAAAGAATAAAGCCCAAAGCCAATCTGGGTTTTTGGGTTTTTGGTTTTTTAATATGTTTTATTTAATTTTTTAAAATGTAGCATTTACTGCACTTCTTCACTGTGCCAGCATAACACTAGACATTTAACACCCATCACCCACTCCACTCTTGCACAGTACAAGTAGGCTGTTGCCCTGCTTTAAAGTGCCTGAGGCCATCCAATTTATGTTCCGTTTGGCTTTCCAGCCTTGCTTTGTGCTACACATACACAGAGCCAAGCCTGCTTATCTCTAGCCTGCCACCTTCCCTTCCAGCTGATTTCCACTTTGCTAAAAGTCATTCTCCCTTCACAGCCCAGCAGAAGCCCGACCTCTTTTTTTTTTGTTTGTTTGTTTGTTTGTTTGTTTCTGTTTTTGAGACAGAGTCTAGCTCTTATCACCCAGGCTGGAGTGCAATGGCACGATCTTGGCTCTCTGCAACCTCTACCTCGCAGGTTGAAGCAATGCTCTTGCCTCAGCCTCCCGAGTAGCTGGAATTAAAGGTGCCCACCACCAAGCCGGCCAATTTTTGTACTGTTAGTAGAGATGCAGTTTTGCTGTGTTGGCCAGGCTGGTCTCAAACTCCCGACCCCGTGATCTAGTCGCCTCGGCCTCCCAAAGGGCTGGGATTACAGGCGTGAGCCATCTCGCCTGGCGGCAATCTCCTTGAAGCCCCCTTTGTCCACCCCACCTGCTGTTTCCTGTTCCTCCTCTGAGCATCAGTCAGTCATCAGTATAAGCTGCTGATATTGACATTTTTTAAAAGAATGGTTTTATTTTTATTTTATTTATTTATTTTTTTTGAGATGGAGTCTCATTCCAGGTTGGAGTGCAATGGTGCCATCTCAGCTCACTGCAACCTCCGCCTTCTGGGCTCAAGTGATTCTCCTGACTCAGCCTCCTGAGTAGTTGGGACTACAGGCACATGCCACCATACCCAGCTAAAAGGAATGGGTTTTTTCTGTTTTGTTTTTTGGGGGACAGGGTCTCGCTATATTGCCCATGCTGGAGTGCAGTGGCTATTCACAGGCACGATCCTGCTACTGATCAGAATGGGAGTTTCTGACCGGGCCGGTTCACTCCTCCTGAGGCAACCTGGTGGTCCCCCACTCCCAGAAGGTCGCCATATTGATGCTGAACTTAGTGTCTGCACTAAGCATTAGCACACTACAGCCCAGAACTCCTGGGCTCGAGCAATCCTCCCACCTCAGCCTCCTGAGTAGCTGCAACTACAGGCACGTGGCACTGCACCGGCGGTAGGACCGTTTTTTAAAGAGATAGTGTGTCCATTCTTTTCAGATAGAGCTCATGTCTTCTAATAGGTCAGAGAAGATCAGTGCTTCCATCACTAAGACAAAGTATATTTTTCCTCCACAAAATGCTTTTTTTTTTTTTTTTTTTTTTTGAGACAGGGTCTCGCTTTGTTGCCCAGGCTGGAGTGCAGTGGTGCAATCTCAGCTCACTACAACCTCTGCCTCCTGGGTTCAAGCAGTTCTCCTGCCTCAGCCTCCCAAGTAACTGTGTAACTGTGATTACAGGCACTCGCCACCATGCCCATCTAATTGTTTGTTTGTTTGTTTTTGAGACAGTGTCTCCCTCTGTCACCCAATTTGTAGTGCAGTGGTGGTATCTTGACTCACTGCAACCTCTGCCTCCTGGATTCAAGCAATTCTCCTTCCTCAGCCTCCCAAGTGGCTGGGACGACAGGGGACCCCCACCACACAGGGCTAATTTTTTGTATTTTTAGTAGAGATGGGGTTTCACCATGTTGGCCAGCCTGGTCTCAAACTCCTGACCTCAGGTGATCCACCCACCTCGACTTCCCAAAGTGCTGGGATTACAGGCGTGAGCCACCGTGCCCAGACTAATTTTTGTGCTTTTTGTAGAGATGGGGTTTCACCATGTTGGCCAGGCTGGTCTTGAACTCCTGACATCAAGTGATCCACCCTTCTCAGCCCCCCAGAATGCTGGAATTACAGGCGTGAGCCACCGCACCCATTCCACAAAAATGGTTTTTTTTTTGAAACGGAGTCTCACTCTGTTGCCCAAGCTGGAGTGCAGTGGTGGGATCTTGGCTCACTGCAACTTCCACCTCCCAAGTTCAAGCCTCAGCCTTCTGCCTCCTGAGTAGTTGGGACTACAGGCGTGTGCCACCATGCCCAGCTAATTTTTTGTATTTTTAGTAGAGAGAGGGTTTCACCATGTTAGCCAGGATGATCTCAATCTCCTGACCTCGTGATCCATCTGCCTGCCTCAGCCTCCCAAAATTCTGGGATTATAGGCATGAGCCACTGCACTCAGCTAAAATGTTTTTTATATTTATTTTTCTCAGTATGAAAGTCCAACATGTTAAAGGGCATTGGGAATAGTTGATCTATACTGCTAAGTTGCTATCAAGGGGGCATTTCTAATACTGGAGAAAGGTGAACTTTTTTTTTTTTTTTTTTTTTTGAGACGGTGTCTCACTCTGTCATCTAGGCTGGAGTGCAGTGCTACAGTCTCAGCTCGCTACAACCGCTGCCACCCAGGTTCAAGTGATTCTTCTACCTCAGCCTCCCAAGTAGCTGGGATTACAGATACCTGCCATTGTGTCCGGCTAATTTTTGTTTTTGTAGAGATGGGGTTTCACTATGTTGGCCAGGGTGCTCTTGAACTCCTGACCTGAGGTGATCTACCCACCTCTGCTTCCCAAAGTGCCGGATTACAGGTGTGAGCCACTGTGCCCGACCAGGTGAACTTTTTTTTTTTTTTTTAGTTGGAGTCTCGCTCTGTCACCCAGGCTGGAGTGCAGTGGCCAGATCTCGGCTCACTGCAATCACTGCCTCCCGGGTACAAGCGATTCTTTCACCTCAGCCTCCTGAGTAGCTGGAACGACAGACACACACCACCATGCCTGGCTAATTTTTGTATTTTTAGCAGAGAAAGGGTTTCACCATGTTAGCAGGCTGGTCTTGAACTTAAGACCTCGTAATTTGCCCGCGTCAGCCTCCCAAAGTGTTAGGATTACAGGAGTGAGCCACCGCACCCAGCCAGGTGAATTATTTTATATACCATGTTGGAACATTTGGCTCTTCTAGAGAAAAACAAGAGTCCTACCTCACACCTAATCAAAAAGTAAATTCTAGCAGATTAAACACCTGAATATGACAGGAAGGTACACACCAAATTCATGGGATGGATGGTCTGGGGAGAAATGAAACTTGGAAGGCAGTATCCAGAAAACTACCCTTATCTGTGATTATTTTATTTCTTTAAAATAAACAATGTTACAAACATGACAGTATATTAACAAACCCTGTGGTAGGAATAGGGGTGTGTATTGTATTATACTTTGTACTTTTTTGAGTTTTAATGTCTTTTTTTTTTTTTTTTTGGAGACCGAGTCTGTTCACAGCAACACGCTGGAGGGCAGTGGCATGATCTCAGCTCACTTCAACCTCTGCCTCCCAGGTTCAAGCAGTTCTCTGCCTCAGCCTCCTGACTAGCTGGGATTACAGGCACCCACCACCATGCCCAGCTAATTTTTGTATTTTTAGTAGAGACAGGGTTTCATCATCTTGCTTAGGCTGGTCTTGAACTCCTGACCTCGTGATCTACCCACCTTAGCCTCCCAAAGTGCTGGGATTACAGGTGTGAGCCACTGCGCCCAGCTGAGTTTTTAAATTTCTAAAAATAAAAGTAAGTATATATTTAAAGTAGTAGAAGAAAATGCAGGGAAAGTTGTTTGTTTTGTTTGGTTTTTTTTTTGAGATGGAGTGTCGCCAGGCTGGAGTGCAGTGGTGCAATCTCAACTCACTGCAACCTCCGCCTCCTGGGTTCACGCAGTTCTTCCGCCTCAGCCTCACAAGTAGCTGGGACCACAGGTGCGTGCCACCATGCCCAGCTAATTTTTGTATTTTTAGTAGAGATGGGTTTTCACCATGTTGGCCAGGATGGTCTTGATCTCTTGATCATGATCTGCCTGCCTCAGCCTCCCAAATTGCTGGGATTACAGGCGTGAGCCACCGCACCCGACCAGGGAAAGGTTTATAATCTGAAAATAGAGCCTTCCTAAGAGTGAAATGAAATAAAAAGTCAGAAAATAATATGTTGATACAGATTTAACTACATGAAAATTTTTCGGCAGCTCACACCTGTAATCCTGACACTTTGGGATGCTGAGGTAGGTGTATCACTTGAGTCCAGGAGTTCAAGACCAGCCTGAGCAACACAGTGAAACCTGGCCTCTGCAGAAAATACAGAATTAGCCAGGCATGGTGGTACGTGGCTGTAGTCTTGTAGTCACAGCTACTGAGGAGGCTGAGGTGGGAGGATCACTTGAGCCCAGGTGGGGTGGAGTTTGCGGTAAGCAAGATCATGCCACTGCACTCCGGCCTGGGCAACAGAGCGAGACCTTGTCTCAAATTAAAAAAAAAAAAATGAAGTGTTTTTAAACACAGATGAGGAAAATACTTATAACATGTATAACACATACAATATATAGAACCCTCATGTCAATATGTATAATTTCCTTTTTTTTTTTAAGACAGGGTTTCACCATGTTGGCCAGGATGGTCTCAAACTCTGACCTCGTGATCTGCCCGCCTCGGCCTCCCAAAGTGCTAGGATTACAGGCATGAGCCACCACGCCCGGCCTTTTTTTTCTTTTTTTTTTTTAAGACGGGGAATATGTATAATTTCCAAAGAGAAAGCAGACAAAGATTATGAGCAGTTCATTCACACACACACAAAAAAATAAAGCCAGCTGGGCGCAGTGGCTCACGCCTGTAATCCAAACACTTTGGAGGCCAAGGCGGGCGGATCACCTGAGGTCGGGAGTGCAAGACCAGCCTGACCAACATGGTGAAACCCCGTCTTAAAAAAAATAAAAAATAAAATTTTTTTAAAAAGCCAAAAAAATGAAAAAAAAAAAAAATCATTAATAAAATCATTTTTTAATCTGCCCAACTGACGAAATTAAAAGGGTTGATGATATTGAATTTTGGTAAAGGAAGACATAGGCACACTTGTATATTGGCACAAACTTATTGAGAGCAGTTTGACAAAATTATACATGTTTTTTGACTCAGATATTCCACTTATGAAAATCTACCGCCACAGAAAGACTGTAGCAAGTCCACAAAGGTACTCATGAGGCTGAACAGTTTTGGAAACAAAGTCTTTGGAGATTGGGGTGAGGAGATTTGTTTTGTACACACAGTGGAACACTAACTATACAGTCATCAAAAAGAATGAGGTAGACTGTGTATACTCCTGTGGAAAATAATATAAATGAGATGTTAAATGAAAGAAGCAAGTTGACAAGCGATATTTTAGTATGGTTACATATCTCTGAATAAATGTGTCATATGTATGCATTTAGGTACACCAAGACAGGACTGGAAGGGAAGACAGTACACTGTTAATAGCACATTTTTTTCTTCTTTCTTTAAAAAGAAAATTTCAACTTTATCCCTTTCACATTAAAATGTCAAATAAAATTGGGGGGAAAGTCACCCACAGCCCCACCACCCATAGGCTAGAAATTATACATATTTTTTTGCCAGTTTATTTATTTATTTATTTTTTATTATTTTTTTTTTTTTTTGAGACAGAGTCTCACTCTGTCACCCAGGCTGATATGATCTCAGCTCACTGCAACCTCCGCCTTCCGGTTCAAGTGATTCTCCTGACTCAGCCTCCCAAGTAGCTGGGATTACAGGCACATGCCACCACTCCTGGCTAATTTTTGTATTTTTAGTAGAGACAGGGTTTCATCATGTTGGCCAGGCTGGTCTCGAACTTCTGACCTCAGGTGATCCACCTGCCTTGACCTCCCAAGGTGCTGGGATTACAGGTATGAGCCACCACACCCGGCCTCTTTTTCTAGCCATAGGATTTGGTCTCTTGTTTCAGACAGTTAGGATCTCATCCTCTCTACGGTTTTGTAGCTAGCATTTTTCTTTTTTTTTTTTTTTTTTTTGAGACGGAGTTTCGCTCTTGTTACCCAGGCTGGAGTGCAATGGCGCGATCTCGGCTCACCGCAACCTCCGCCTCCTGGGTTCAGGCAATTCTCCTGCCTCAGCCTCCTGAGTAGCTGGGATTACAGGCACGCGCCACCATGCCCAGCTAATTTTTTGTATTTTTAGTAGAGACGGGGTTTCACCATGTTGACCAGGATGGTCTCGATCTCTTGACCTCGTGATCCACCCGCCTCGGCCTCCCAAAGTGCTGGGATTACAGGCTTGAGCCACCGCGCCCGGCCCGTAGCTAGCATTTTTCAAACACATGCCTCAGTTGTAGTGGCTGTTTAATATTCTGTGCCATAGTTTACTTATGTTTTTATAGTTGGAGGCCCTACTCCTTAAAACCTATGACTATAAATCTCCCATGCAAGCCTTAGCACCCACCATGCTCACACCTGTAGTGAGCTCAGATGGAGAATGTGTGACTGAAAGACAGGACCAGGTACTCCCTGGGTGGGACAGGTTCAGAGGGCCTATAACAGGTCACAGCAGCACTAGGGAGAAGTGTCCCCCTCCCCTCACCCTGATGTGGTTTGGGTAGGGATGGTGGTCCTTGGCCAGCCAAGTCTGGGTCATTCTGTATTCCTGCCTTCCTGGCTGTGCCTTCCCCTGTTCGAGCTTTCTGCCAGGTAAACAGTGCTTTCCAGCACTACCGAATAAAGATTTAAGGACTGCTAGCCCATTTCCTCTAACCCTGGGGAAAGAAAGTAGGTCCACAGGAAGGAAGGCTGCCTCCCTCCCCTTCTTCTACCCCCCACCCTCCCCACCAGTGAAAGAGGTGGTTGGCAGCCACAGCACGTGGCCCTGGACAGGGTGCCTGGGTTGGCAGTGAAGGAAGTAGTGTGGCGCTCAACTAACCCTGGGCCGGATGCAGCGAGGTTGGGACTGAAGAAAAGGGGAGTTGAGGAATGTCAGTTCCTCTCCTGTTTTCTCTCAGCCCGTGGGTGAGACCCTCTGTCATACTCTGCTCCCTTTCCCCTGCCCTCAGTCAGCAGTCATTTGGAAAGAGCTTGCTCTGCTGCTGCCCGCATTCTGTGGCTCATACTTGTTGCTGGTTCCCCTCCCCACCCCTCTTCCATCATCCCCTAGTAAGGATGGCTGAGAGAAATTTCCCTGAAAACATTTACTTTACTCAGTTTACTGATAAGTGATAATAAAAGATAAGCATTATATATTTGTGTATTTATGGCCTAGAGTGTTCAGATTGTTTACCAGTCTGGTGTATGGTTTCAGGTGAGAAAATAAGGGATTTATATAGTGACAGTATTTTTAAGCCAAAAGTGGAATACATAGTCAAAGAATTTTGGCACTGCCTTGGTGGCTGGAGGCAGGTCAGAAAATGTCAGTTGGCAGAGTAGAACTTCTAGGACACTGAAATAGTTTGCAGAGACACAGGTGAGAATATTTTAAACTACCACACTTATCATGCATGTGGTAAACTATCAGTCTATTTGTCAGTGATGGTTATTTCCTGATACCCAGGGGGCATCCATGTGGGCCACCCTTCCATTGCTCTAAGACTAAGAGAGTGGGTGAGCAGCAGGATTCAAGATGGCAGCCCTGCCAAGGAGTGGGAGTCCCAGCTAACTTCTGCTCCCTGCTCTCCCACCAACAGCCTACACCGATTTCTTCCTGCCACTGCTGAGCCGCTGTCCCTCTGCCATGGGAATAAAGAATAAGGATGGGGAGACCCCTGGCCAAATTTTGGGCTGGGGACCCCCCTGGGATTCTGCTGAAGAGGAGGAAGAAGATGATGCCTCCAAGGAGCGGGAATGGAGACAGAAGCTCCAGGGTGAGCTGGAGGACGAGTGGCAGGAAGTCATGGGGAGATTTGAAGGTGAGAAGCCCTCTGCCATCCACAGCTGCCCTTCCCCGCTAGCTGCTTTCCTTCTGCATGAATGCATCATACTAGGCTCCTCTGCCCCTTCCTCTGTGCTTCCCTCCCTCTTGAGGCCCATCACCTTCTCACAGTCTCTCTCCGACTACCCCCATCCCACCCTCCCAAACAGGTGATGCCTCCCATGAGACCCAGGAACCTGAGTCCTTCTCAGCCTGGTCAGATCGCCTGGCCCGGGAACATGCCCAGAAGTGCCAGCAGCAGCAGCGAGAAGCAGAGGGATCCCGTCGACCCCCACGGGCTGAGGGCTCCAGTCAGAGCTGGCGACAGCAGGAGGAAGAGCAGCGGCTCTTCAGAGAGCGAGCCCGGGTCAAGGAGGAAGAACTGCGTGAGAGCCGAGCCAGGAGGGCGCAGGAGGCTCAAGGGGACGGAGGGCCCAAACCAGCCAGGGCTGGGCCTAGGGCAGAGCACCCCAGAGGAGCAGGGAGGGGCAGCCTCTGGCGATTTGGTGATGTGCCCTGGCCCTGCCCTGGGGGAGGGGACCCAGAGGCCATGGCTGCAGCCCTGGTGGCCAGGGGCCCCCCTTTGGAGGAGCAGGGTGCTCTGAGGAGGTACTTGAGGGTCCAGCAGGTCCGCTGGCACCCTGATCGCTTTCTGCAGCGATTCCGAAGCCAGATTGAGACCTGGGAGCTGGGCCGTGTGATGGGAGCAGTGACAGCCCTTTCTCAGGCCCTGAATCGCCATGCAGAGGCCCTCAAGTGACCCTAGGGAAGAAGCAAGAAACTTTGGGGCCGCAGCCTCAGGATGAGGCAGAAGGAAGGGTAAGGGAGAGGATGGGGACCACAAGGAAGAGCCAGGTGCTGCTCAGCAGAGGATATGGGTGGGGGCGAAACTTGTAACAAGTGGGGGTGGGGGGTGCGGGCCGCCACCACTGCTCCTTGACTCTTCCATTTCCTAATAAGACCTGGTTCCACATCTCACTCCCAGTGTCTCCTCTGTCTTTTTCCATTGCTGTGGTTTTCATCACCCATGACATCTCCTTTCCCGCCCGCCTGCTGAAACCCACAGCTCCCACACACCTGCAACACACGCACACGCTAACACGGGCCCTCAGTGGGAGGCGAGAAGCCTGTGCATGCCCGCTCAGATCAGCCCTGAGAAGGCCCAGCTTGCCATCCAGTCTCACTCCGCTCCCTGCACTGGGGTCTTGTTCACCCTGCAGTCTGTGGCTGGAGAAATAGATGTGAACAGAGGCAAAAAGGGGAACAAAACCAGTTTCCCTCCCCTCCCTGGCTCCCCAAGCTGAACCACATCCTCCTCCCCACTTAACACCCCCTTCCCCCAACACAGGGCTTTCCCTTTGCTGAGTCACTGAATGAGCGAGCTGGGGGTAGCCAGGGCTGGGGGGCCATGAGGAGACTGGGAGCCATACAAGCAGCATGGCTGGAGGAAAAGCCCTATGGGGGAGTGGAATTTCAGTTGCTAAAATTAGGAGCAGGGGAAGGAGGTGGAAAGAGCAAAATTATGTAACCTGGGTTGTCTGTTCTTGGGCAACCGCAACTCCACACCCAAGGCTAGCCAGGCTTCTGGCTCCATCTATCTCTGCCCTGTAGCTTGTCAGTTGTATCTCTCTTCCTCCAGGGCCCCAATCCTCATCTCTGCCATTCAGCTTCTGCCCCATCCTAAATCTGAGTTCATCTCTGGGCAGCCCAGGCATAGCCTTCCCTATAAACATTTCCTTTTTCAAGAACCAGTGGTTGAAGTCCTGAGGGGTGCAGGGAGAGAGTCTGGGATGCCCACAGAGAGGTGGGGGGGGGGCTCCCTGGAAACTAGGATAGGAAATGGCAGACCAGACCCCACTACTATCACTCAGGACACAACTGGGAACTCAGCAGAAAGGAAGGACAGGGCTGCAAGGAGATTACAGGCATGTGCTGGTGAGTGCAGTCTCCATATCTACGCCAGAGCCAGCATCTTATCAATCGGAAACTTATTTTTCAGTCTCTACAGGAGAACCCCAGTAGTGGAAGTGGAAGGCAGTAGAGGGCAGGGAGGGCAAGCCTCTGGAAACATGGGAACATGGGTGGGCAGGCGTGAGATCCTTGAAGAAGAGAACCCGATGTTAGGAAGAGTCCCAAGGCCTCTGAAAGGACCAGGCAGATGTTCAGGATGCAAGAGGGGGAAGGGCTGGTGAGAAAGATCCTGTGAGAGGAAGCTGCTGTGATTCAGAGAAGAGACTTCAAGCTGTGTGTGACCCTGGCGTCCGGTTCCTCTCACAGGCCGGAGCTTTCGGAAGTGGCATGCAAAGAGCCTAGGTTTGGCCTTGGGGGGAGTTGGGGTTAGGATCCCCAAGCTGGGGGTTGAAAGAGAAATCATGGAAAACTCTGCTGACCAAATTTGCTCCTCCACCCAAGAGATGTCTCACTGGTTTTTAATCACATCATTTCCCCTTCTGCAAGAGTTACATAAAACCAAAGCAAAATAAGCCCTGAAACCTGGGCCCACCAGACCACTGTCTTTTCAACGTCCCTCCCTGGTGTCTGGCCCCCAGCCCTGGTGGGGGTTCCCCTGAGATAAGGGCTGTTCACTTTCTCTGACCACATGGTTTCCGCTTCTGTGTCTCCTGTTTCCTAGGCTGATAAAAATACTGAGCCCTAGAGGCCCTGGCTTCCTCTGACCCCTTGGGGCAGGCAGCAGACATCCTGTCCAGCATGGAGGGGGCAGGGAGGAAGCCAGGGATTCCCAAGGGTGACACAATGCCTGCCATGAAACACTGGGTGGGTGGAAGTGTATCTCTGCTCTCTAGAGCATCACTTCTTCACCATTGTTACCTGGGCCACTGCCCACAGGATGAAGTACAACCTCTGACCTTGACTTTCTGTGGTCCTTTCTTCATCACGTGTTCCCTCACATCTGTGCTGCTTCTGCCTCAGGACGCTCCTTTCCCTGAACATACTTCATTTTCTAGCTTGTCAGGCTCTGCTCAGGTGCCAGCTCTAGAGAGCTACTCGGGAGGCTGAGGCAGGAGAATCGCTTGAACCTGGGAGGTGGAGGTTTTGGTAAGCTGAGATCCCACCATTGCACTCCAGCCTGGGCAACAAGAGCGAAACTCCATCTCAA
>NW_016107339.1:14882773-14885489 GCF_001604975.1 Cebus imitator | reverse complement strand
GTAATCCCAGCTACTCAGGAGACTGAGGCAACAAAATCACTTGAACCCGGGAGGTGGTGGTCTCATGAGCCGAGATCACGCCACTGCATTCCAGCCTGGGCAACAGAGCAAGACTGTCTCAAAAAAAGAGAGACAGATAGTGAAAAGAAGAAAAAAGTAGAGAGATAATATAGTAAAGATAGAGGAAGTGGGATAGAGTACAGATAAAAGGATCAGCCTTGGAAACAAAAAATACTGTGAGTCAACATGTAAGGAAAGATGAAATATAAATAACGAAGTGAAGGGAAAAGAGGGAAGTGAGATCTACACTGGATGGCCTTAAGCTCGATGAAGTATTAATAGATGAGCATGAAGGGCATCAGAGGCACAGAGATTTAGAACGTCACCCGCAGGAGTACAATGGGGAGTCAACAAAGCATGAGTAAAAGTTGTCCAGGAACACTGATGATTCTCTGAGATTAGCTGGCCAGGATTAGTTGTAAACCTTTTATAGTGACTCAGCTGTCCCTGCAATGCTTGGAGACAGCTTTGTCTTAGGCTGCTAAGACAAAGCCCCAAGAATGAGACCACTTAGTTTACCCAAGTGAAGTTTTTCAGGGTCTTCTTGGTGGAACATCAGGTAGGTAAGAGTTTTTTGTTTTGTTTTGTTTTGTTTTTTGAGATGGAGTTTGCTCTTGTTGCCCAGGCTGGAGTGCAATGGCACAATCTCAGTTCACTGCAACCTCACCTCGGGGCTCAAGCAATTATCCTGCCTCAGCCCCCCAAGTAGCTGGGATTACAGCTGCCTGCCACCATGCCCAGCTAATTTTTGTATTTTTAGTAGAGATGGGGTTTCACCATGTTTGGCCAGGCTGGTCTCAAATTCCTGACCTCAGGTGATCTGCCTGCCTCAGTTTCCCAAAGTGCTGGGATTACAGGCATGAGCCACAGTGCCCAGTGGTAAGAGATTCTAAAATGCAGACAAAGTGGATTTGAAGTTGTTGACCATGCAGTACATGTAAAATAAACAAGGAAAACCAGGAAAGCAGAAGCAGCTGGAAGTCTTCGTGAGAATAAAGAACTGATTCAAAGGGAGGCAGAGAGTGGGAGATATGAAAAGTGAGTGGCTGTGATGAGAAGGGTAATTCAGAGATCAAGATCTTGAAGGCATAACTCTTCCAAGTGATGCTGGGGTTTAAGGTACAACCTTACTCCTGGGTGGCTAAAGTGGAGCAGGGAAGAGGCTGTAAAACCAGTAGATTTGAGAAAGTTGGAGAATTGAGAGGCCAGACCGTAAGATTGATCTGATCTGTGTGGCTTTTAAAGTCATTGAAGACGGTGGTAGGAGGCTGGGCACAGTGGGTCATGCCTGTAATCCCAGCACTTTGGGAGGCCAAGAGGGGCGGATCGCTTGAGCTCGGGAGTTCAAGACCTGCCTAAGCAACATAGCAAAACCCTATCTCTGCAAAATAAAAATAAAAAATTAGCTGGGCATGGTGGCGTGCACTTATAGTCCCAGCTACTCAGGAGGCTGACATGGGAGGATCAATTGAGCCCAGGAGGAGGTCGAGCTTCAGTGAGCCAAGATCACACCACTGCATTCCAGCCTGGGTGACAGAGCAAGACTTTGTCTCAAAACACAAAGAAAGGGACCAAGCGCGGTGGCTCATGCCTGTAATCCCAGCACTTTGGGAGGCTGAGGCAGGCGGATCACAAGGTCAAGAGATCGAGACCATCCTGGCCAACATGATGAAACCCCGTCTCTACTAAAAATACAAAAATTAGCCAGGCGTGGTGGCACTCACCTGTGGTCCCAGCTACTTGGGAGGCTGAGGTGGAAGAATCACTTGAACCCAGGAGGTGGAGTTTGCAGTGAGCCGAGATTGCGCCACTGCACTGCAGCCTAGGTGACAGAGCGAGACTCCGCCTTAAAAAAAAAAAAAAAAAGGGCCAGGCATGGTGGCTCACGCCTGTAATCTCAGCACTTTGGAAGGCCGAGGCATGTGGATTACCTGAGGTCAGGAGTTTGAGACCAGCCTGACCAATATGGTGAAACCCTGTCTCTACTAAAAATACAAAAATTAGCCAGGCATGGTGGTGTGCACATGTAACCCCAGCTACTCAGGAGGCTCAGACAGGAGAATCATTTCAACCCAGGCAGCGGAGGTTGTAGTGAGCTGAGATCGCACTATCGTGCTCCAGCCTGGGCGACAGAGTGAGGCTCCATATCAAAAAATAAAACTGAAAAATCCAGGGAGGCCGGCCTGCCGGTGGCTCATGCCCGTAATCCAGCACTTTGGGAGGCCAAGGCAGGTGGATCACCTGAGGTCAGGAGTTTGAGACCAGCATGACTAACATGGTGAAACCCCATCTCTACTAAATAGCCAGGCATGGTGGCCTGCACCTTTAATCCCAGCTACTTGGGAGGCTGAGGCAGGAGAATCACTTGAACCCGGGAGGTAGAGGTTGCAGTGAGCCAAGATAACACTATTGCACTCCAACCTGGGCAACAATAGTGAAACCCCCTCTCAAAAAAAAAAAAATAATAATTGGCTGGAAGTGGGGCTCACGCCTGTAATCCAACACTTTGGGAGGCCAAGGCGGGCAGACCAACTGAGGTCATGGGTTTGAGAGAAGACTGACCAACATGGAGAAACCCCGTCTCTACTAAAAATACAAAATCAGCCAGGTGTAGTGGCACATGCCTGTAATCCCAGCTACTCGGGAGGCTGAGGCA
>NW_016107339.1:14865904-14879608 GCF_001604975.1 Cebus imitator | reverse complement strand
AAAAAAAAAAAAAAAAAAAAAAACCCTCATTCCAGAAAAGGTTCTGCCCTATACCTGGAAGGACGGAATGCCGTACAGAGAGACCAAGAAGAGTATGGCCGGCCTTGTTGGGTTCCCCCAACCCCAGTCTATTACCATTAAATTATGCTTGTTTTGTTCAATTACATTTCTGTACAGTTGTCCATTCTTCATCAAATCTAAGCATAAAAATAGTTTTCCCTGGATCCTTAGGGCTTCATTTCCAAAGGCTCCCGTGTCACTTAAAACTTTGATTAAATAAATGTATTATGCTTTTCTCCTGTTAACTGTCTTTTGTTACAGGAGTATTGGCTATGACCCTCGTGATGAGTCAGGAAGGAATCACCCCTTTCTGCCCTACAGAATAAAAAGAAATAATAGCTAAGACTAGTAAAGCATAAAAGGCAAAGGTGCAGGGCTTCAAGTAGAGAAGGAGAACAGAACAAATAGCTCATACACACCCAGAATGTTACTTCCCTGTCCTTCCATGTTACTCCAAGACCCCTCAGGGACCTTGTGCCTGGGGAGAGAATCGGCCTGCCCCGTGCAACAGTGGGCTTTACCCCAGGTCACCACCAGCCCCAGCTCCAAACTCTCTAACACCGTCCAAGTAAAATCACACCTATAGCAGTAATAATATTTGAGGTGACCAGTTGGTATTATCTCAAACTTAGGAAAAGTGAATAAAGTCATCTTTAGAAAGTGTACTTTGTTTTAAACCTTGTAGTTTGCAAGCTAAGTGAAAATGGGCTCCTGTATGAGAATGTTGTATCAACGTTTTTTGTGTTAGCCAAAAACTAGAAACAAATCAAATGCCCATCAACAGAAGAATATATTAGAGTATATTGATATGATAGAATATTACATCACAATTTAAAAAAAACACTACTGATACATGCAACCACATGGATGAATCTCACAAACAAAATGCTGACTGAAAGAAGCCAAAGAGAAATGAGTAGATTCTATATGATTTCATTTATATGATACTCCAAAGCAGGAGGAACTAATCTATGGGGATAAAGGTCAGAGAGTGGTTGGTTATCTTTGGAGGGTATCAGCAGGGAAGGAGTATGAGGGAACCTACTGGGGACCTGAAAATACATGGAGCTTGGTGGTGGCTACATGGCTACCAACAGATGGAAAAATTCATCAGCTGTACACTTAAGAGGTGTCCACCTCAAACCTCTGTTACCTATCAATAAAAAGGAAAAAATATTCAGAACTTTATTTTTCTTGAAACAGAGTCTTGCTCTGTTCCCCAGGCTGGAGTGCAATGGTGCGATCTTGGCTCACTGCAGCCTCTGCCTCCCCAGTTCAAACGATTCTCCAGCCTCAGCCTCCCGAGTAGTTGGGACTACAGATGTGCGCCACCATGCTGGCTAATTTTTTTGTTTTTTTAGAGACAGAGTTTCACCATGTTGGCCAGGCTGGTCTCGAAATTCTGACCTCTGACCTCAAGTAATCTGCCCACCTCAGACCCCAAAGTGCTAGGATTACCGGTGTGAGCCACTACACCCAGCCTGGAGCAGCTTTAAAATAATGTATTGGCTCTGCAAATGCAACTTCAAGACAAGTCCCTTAGCTGTGTCCACCCCACCCCAAGTCCCCACCCTTAAGCCTCACCCAAGTGGAATTCTGACACTTCTCCTATAGAGAACTTTGGAAGGTGTCTGCCGCATTGATCCTGGAGTGTGTATTTATTTGGGGTTATATAAATCTGATCTGTGGAAGCCACCTGAGGTCAGGACGAGATGGAGGGTATCCTTCAGGAGTAGGATGTGTCCAGCATCATCTCTGGGGAAGGGGACCAAAAAATTTATCTTCCAAACAAGGACTGTTTCAAGAACGGAAGGGGCTCCATTAATATTTTCACCTGGACAAGAGGCAAACACCAGAATGTCCCCGATGAAGGGATATATAATGGACCTTCTTGATGTGAAACCTGCCAGATGGGCTGGAAAGTCCATATACTGGAACAAGTATGACTTCAGTTGTTTGGGACAAGGACAGGGGACAAGAGAAGAAAACGGGCAAAAAGAGAAGCCTGTACTCAGCCAAGTGTGCAGAGATGTTACATATGATTGCTCTTCAGGGAACCGGGCCTCCAGCCCACACCCCAGCAGCTCAACCTCCTCCTCCCCGAATTGACTGTCCCTTCTCTGGAACTCCTAGGCCTGACCCCACTCCCTGGCCCTCCCAGCCCACGATTCCCCTGACCCGACTCCCTTTCCCAGAATTCAGTCGCCTGAACCCCCAGCCTGTGGTTCTCTTCTAGGCCTCAGCCTTTCCTGCCTTTGACTGAAACAGCAGCATCGTCTAAGCCCTGGGGGCTTCCCCAGGCCCCAGCCCCGACCTAGAACCCGCCCGCTGCCTGCCACGCTGCCGCTGCCGCTTCCTCTATAAAGGGACCCGAGCGTCCGGGCCCAGGGGCTCCGCACAGCAGGTGAGACTCTCCGGCCCCATCTCCTTGGGCTGCCCGTGTTCGTGCTTCGGATTACCACCCCACAGTGTCCTGCCCTCTGCCTGGGCCTCGGTCCCTCCTGCACCTGCTGCCTGGATCCCCGGCCTGCCTGGGCCTGGGCCTTGGTGGGTTTGGTTTTGGTTTCCTTCCCTGTCTCTGACTCTCCATCTGTCAGCCTCTTTGTCTCTGTCTCTCATACATTCTCTGTTTCTACCATGATCCCTCTCTGTTCCCTTCCCGACTCTCTCTGTCGCCCTCTGCTCACCTTGGGGTATCTCTGACTGCATCCTGTCCCCTTCTCTGTCGATCTCTCTCTCCGGGGGTGGGGGGTGCTGTCTCCCAGGGCAGGAGGTCTGTCGCCTGTCTTCTGCAGTGTGCCCCGCCCCGCTCACTCTCTCTCTCTCTCTCTGCAGGTTCTCCCCCATGACACCACCAGAACGTCTCTTCCTCTCAAGGGTGCAGGGCACCCCCCTACACCTCCTCCTTCTGGGGCTGCTGCTGGTCCTGCTTCCTGGGGCCCAGGTGAGGCAGCAGGAGAATGGGAGTTTCTGGGGTGGTCCAGCCAAACCTTGAGCCCTAAAGCTCCCCCTCAACTCTGTTCTTCCCTAGGGGCTCCCTGGTGTTGGCCTCACACCTTCAGCTGCCCAGATTGCCCGTCAGCACCCCAAGATGCATCTTGCCCGCAGCACTCTCAAACCTGCTGCTCACCTCGTTGGTAAACATCCACCTGACTTCCCAGACATGTCCCCACTAGCTCTGCTCCTACCCCTGCTTCAGGAACCCAAGCATCCACCGCTCTCCCTCAACTTCCCCCACCCCCAAAAAACACTGGCAGCCCACTCTCACACCTCCCCCAGCCATCCCCCAGGAGCTCAGTTGTCCAATGCCTGCTTCCTTGGGGATTGAGACCTCTAACCCAGACCTCTGACCTTCCACCCCCATCCCCTATGGCTCTTCCTAGGAGACCCCAGCAACCAGAAATCACTGCGCTGGAGAGCGAACACAGACCGTGCCTTCCTCCAGGATGGTTTCTCCTTAAGCAACAATTCTCTCCTGGTCCCCACCAGTGGCATCTACTTTGTCTACTCCCAGGTGGTCTTCTCTGGGAAAGCCTACTCTCCCAAGGCCACACCCACCCCACTCTACCTGGCCCATGAGGTCCAGCTCTTCTCCTCCCAGTACCCCTTCCACGTGTCTCTCCTCAGCTCCCAGAAGATGGTATATCCAGGGCTGCAGGAACCCTGGCTGCACTCGATGTACCATGGGGCTGCGTTCCAGCTCACCCAGGGAGACCAGCTATCCACCCACACAGATGGCATCCACCACCTAGTCCTCAGCCCTAGTACTGTCTTCTTTGGAGCCTTTGCTCTGTAGAACTTGGGAAAATTTGGAAAGAAAAAATAATTGATTTCAAGACCTTCTCCCCATTCTGCCTCCATTCTGACGATTTCAGGGGTCACCACCGCCTCTCCTTTGACCATTCCAACAGCTCAAGTCTTCCCCAGTCAAGTCAGCTGGAGCTTTCAAAGAAGGAATTCTAGGCATCCCAGGGGACCACACCCGCCTGAACCATCCCGGATGTCTGTCTGGCTGGGGATTTCAAGCCTGTCTAGGAATTCCCAGCCCAAAGCTGTTGGTCTGTCCCACCAGCTAGCTGGGGCCCAGATCCACACACAGAGGAAGAGCAGACACGTGGGGGAGCTTGGGGGATGACAGGGGGCAGGGAGGGGACTATTTATGAAGGCAAAAAATTAAATTATTTATTTATGGAGGATGGAGAGAGGGGAATAATAGAAGAACATCCAAGGAGAGAGAGAGAGAGAGGCCCAAAAGATGAAGAGTGAGAAGGCATGGGCACAAGGCTGACCAAGAAAGAAAGAAGTAGGCGTCACGGGGGGTCACGGGGCCTCAGAAGGCAGCGAAAGGCCCTGAAAGCCAGCTGCCGACCAGAGCCCCACACGGAGGCATCTGCACCCTGATGAAGCCCAATAAATCTCTTTTCTCTGAAATGCTGTCTGCTTATGCGTGTCTGTCTGGGAGTGAGAATTCCCCAGTCTATCTCAGGAATGGAGGGCAGGACAGGGGGCTCACAGGGAGCAACAGCTGTGGGCAGAACAAGAGGATAAAGGGCTCAGAGAGCTTCAGGGATATGTGATGGGCTCATCAGGTGAGGCAGCCAGACTGCTGCAGGGGAAGCAAAGGAGGAGCTGAGAAGACAAAGGAAGAGTCAGGGTCTGCAGGGGTGGGGGTCAGGGAGCCTCTGGGAGATATGGCCACATGTAGTGGCTCTGAGGAATGGGTGACAGGAGACCTCTGGCGAGATGTGACCACAGCAAAGGGTAGGAGAATGTCCAGAGCTATGGGGGTCGAGTGCGGGGATCCCCGCTCCAAGACAGGGCCATACAGAGGGCCCCAGGGAGTGAAAGAGCCTCCAGGGCCTCCAGGTACAGAATCCAGGGGATGTTTAAGAAGACATGGCCACACATTGGGGCGGTGAGAAATGAGAGCTTCACCAACAAATCAGGGACCCCAGAGTTTCTTGGAAGCCAAGACTGAAACCAGCAGTGTGAGTCCCAGGGTCAGAATGAAAGGAGAAGCCCTACCCAGTGGGGTCCGTGAATTCCCGGGGCTGATTTCACTCCCTGGGGCTGTCCCAGGCTTGTCCCTGCTACCCCCACCCAGCCTACCCCGAGGTCCTGAGTCTGTCCCCACGTATGGAGCTGCCCTGTCCCTGGCTCCTTCTCCTCCCAGGGACCCAAACACAGACCTCAGGACTCAACACGGCTTTTCCCTCCAACTCCGTTTTCTCTCCCTTGAGGACTCAGCTTTCTGAAGCCCCTCCCAGTTCTCCCTCTTTTTCCTGCATCCTGTCTGGGCATCAGAGGGAAACAGACCACAGACCTGGTCCCCAAAAGAAATTCAGACAATAGGCTTTGAGGGGCATGGGGGAAAGGACTTCAGCCTCCAGGGTCCTACACACAAATCCGTCACTGGCCCAAAAGGGCCCCTCGGAATCGGAGCAGGGAGGGTGGGGAGTATGAGGAGTATCCTTGATGTTTGGGTGTCCCCAACTTTCCAAATCTCCACCCCCGTGATGGAGAAGAAACGGAGACTGAAGCTTTAGGGCCCACTACCGCTTCCTCCAGATGAGCTCATGGGTTTCTCCACCAAGGAAGTTTTCCGCTGGTTGATTGATTCTTTCCCCGCCCTCCTCTCCCCTCAGGGACTTTATAAAGGCAGTTGTTTCACACCCAGCCAGCAGACGCTCCCTCAGCAAGGACAGCAGAGGACCAGCCAAGAGGGAGAGAAGCAATTCCAGACCCCCCTGAAAACAACCCTCAGACACCACATCCCCCGACAAGCTGCCAGGAGGGTTATCTCCCTCTGACATACTGCCCCAAGGCTCCACCCTCTCTCCCTTGGAAAGAACAGCCATGAGCACTGAAACCATGATCCAGGACGTGGAGCTGGCCGAGGAGGCGCTCTCCAAGACCAGGGGGCCCCAGGGCTCCAGGCAGCGCTGGTTCCTCAGCCTCTGCTCCTTCCTGCTCGTAGCAGGTGCCACCGTGCTCTTCTGCCTGCTGCACTTCGGAGTGATCGGCCCCCAGACGGAAGAGGTGAGTGCCTTGCCAGCCTTCATCACTCTCCCACCCAAGGGGAAGTAGAGACGCAAGAGAGGGAGGGAGACGGAATGGGCAAAAGACGTGTGCTGACAGGGAGGGATGGAGAGAAAAAACGTGGAGAAAGATGGGGATGCAGAAAGAGATGTGCCAAGAGATGGGAAGAGAGAGAGAAAGATGGAGAGACAGGCTGTCTGGCACACAGGAGGTGTCCACCAAGTGTGTATGGAGTGAAAGAATGAATGAATGAATGAGCAAGCAGATATATATATAAGATATGGAGACAGATGTGGGTGTAACAGAGAGATGGGGAAGAAACAAGTGATGCGAATAAAGATGGTGAGACAGAAAGAGATGTGGGAGATATGAGACAGAACTAAGGAGAGAGACGAGGACGATAAGGAGAGATGAAGATAGGATGTCTGGCGCACAGAAGACACTCAGTGAGAGTTGTTGAATGCAGGGAGGGTGAATACACGGATGAATGGAGAAAAAAAAGCAGACACTCAGGGCTCAGAGCGCAGGCCAGGCAGGCAGCCAGCTGTTCCTCCTTTCAGGGTGCCTCCCTCGATGCTAACCATTCTCCTTCTCCTCAACAGCCCTCCAAGGACCGCTCTCCAATCAGCTCTCTGGCCCTGGCAGTCAGTAAGTGTCTCCAAACCTCTTTCCTAATTCTGGGTTTGGGTTGGGAGGTAGGGTTAGTATCGGTATGGAAGTAGTGGGGGAAATTTAAAGTTTTGTTCTTGGGGGGAGGACGGATGAACGGGAAAGTAGGGAGGTATTTTCTAGAAGTTTAAGGGTCTCAGCTTTTTCCTTTTCTCTTTCCTCTTCAGGATCATCTTCTCAAATCCCGAGTGACAAGCCTGTAGCCCATGTTGTAGGTAAGAGCTCTGAGGATGTGTCTTGGAACTTGGAGGGATAGGATGTGGGGGTTGAAGCCTGGCTGAGGGTCGTTGGGCCTCGGAGACAGTGTGAGAAAGACTCGCTGAGCTCAAGGGGAGGGTGGAGAAACAGTACAGGGCTTGGGGGATACTCAGAACATCATCCAGGTGGGATGTGGGATGACAGACAGAGGGGACAGGAACCGGATGTGGGGTGGGCAGAGCTTGAGGGCCAGGATGTGGAGACTGAACCGACACAGCCACACTGACTCCCCTCTCTCTCTCTCCCTCCCTCCCTCCAGCAAACCCTCAGGCTGAGGGGCAGCTCCAGTGGCTGAACCGCCGGGCCAATGCCCTCCTGGCCAATGGCGTGGAGCTGAGAGATAACCAGCTGGTGGTGCCATCAGAGGGGCTGTACCTCGTCTACTCCCAGGTCCTCTTCAAGGGCCAAGGCTGCCCCTCCACCTTTATGCCCCTCACCCACAGCATCAGCCGCATCGCTGTCTCCTACCAGGCCAAGGTCAATCTCCTCTCTGCCATCAAGAGCCCCTGCCAGAGGGAGACCCCACAGGGCGCTAAGACCAATCCCTGGTATGAGCCCATCTACCTGGGAGGGGTCTTCCAGCTGGAGAAGGGTGATCGACTCAGCGCTGAGATCAATATGCCTCACTATCTCGACTTGGCTGAGTCTGGGCAGGTCTACTTTGGGATCATTGGCCTGTGAGGAGGACGGACGTCCATCCTTCCCAAGCCCCTCCCCTGCCCCAATCCCTTTATTATCCCCTCCTTCAGACACCCTCATCCTCTACTGGCTTAAAAGAGAATTAGGGGCTTAGGGTCGGACGCCAGGCTTAGAACTTTAAGCAACACCACCACCACTTCGAAACCCGGGACTCAGGACAGTGTGGCCTGCACAGCAAAGCACTGGCAACCACCAAGACTTCAGACTGGGGCCTCCAGAACTCACTGGGGCCTATAGCTTTGATCCCTGAACTCAGTCTGTGACATCTGGAATCTGGGGACCTGGAGCCTTTGGTTCCGGCCAGAACGCTGCAGGGCTTGAGGAGACCTCACCCAGAAGTTGACATGAGTGACCTCGGCCTTCCTTTCTCCAGATGTTTCCAGACTCCCCTGAGACACAGAGCCCAGCCCTCCCCATGAAGCCAGCCCCTCTATTTATGTTTGCACCTGTGATTATTTATTATTTATTTATTATTTATTTATTTACCGATGAATATGTATTTATTTAGGAGGTCGAGGTATCCCGGAGGACCCAATGTAGGAGCTGCCTTGGCTAGACATGTTTTCTGTGAAAACAGAGCTGAATAATAGGCTGTTCCCACGTGGCCTCCTGGCCTCTGTGCCTTCTTTTGATTATGTTTTTTAAAATATTCATCTGATTAAGTTGTCTGAACAATACTGGTTTGGTGACTGACTGTCACTCATTGCTGAACCTCTGCTCCCCAGGGGAGTTGTCTGTAATCGCCCTACTATTCAGTGGCGAGAAATAAAGTTTGCTTAGAAAAGAAACATGGTCTCCTTTTTGGAATTAATTCTGCATCTGCCTCTTCTTGGGAATGGGAAGAAGCTCCCTAAGTCCTGTCTCCACAGGGTTTAAGATCCCTCAGACCCAGTCCCATCCTTAGACTCCTGGGCTCCTACATAAACAAAGCCCAGCAGAATATTCCCCATGCCCCGGGAAACAGGCACCTGAACCTAATTACCTTTCCCTCAGGGCATGGGAATTTCCAATTCCGGGAATTCCAGTCCTTGCTGGGAAAATCCTACAGCTCAGGTGAGATTTCCGGCTGCTGCAGCTGGCCAACCAGCGGGGAAAGCTGGGGAGGGGCCACATTCTCAGGTACCTGAATCACAGTCAGGGGACTTCACCCTGTCCTAACTCTGCCTCCTGAACCAGCCACTTAACCTATCTATCAATGAAGATAGGAACGTCCTCCACACATAGGGCATGTGAGAGAAGGTTTGACCTCCATCAGAGGACCTCACTCAGCCCTTGGCACAGTGGGCACTCAGTGAATTCTGGCTTACTTCCTTCAACCAGTTTTCAGCTGTTCTATCCCCTTCCATTCTCTCAGTGGGTGAAATTGAAGAGACTGAAGACAATAAAGAGGGAACTGAACCGCTGGGCATGGTAGCATGCACCTGTGATCCCTTCGCTTCAGGAGATCAAGGTGAGAAGATCGCTTGAACCCAGGAGCCCGAGAGCAACTTAGGCAACATAGTGACATCCTGTCATCCTGCCTCTATTTTTTAAAAAAGAAAAATATATAGGAATAAGAGGTGGGTGAAGGACTCACAAGCCAGTTTGGTCCCACTCGTCTTTGTAGTGAAGGAGGGGAGAGGTGTGAGATGGGTGATCTGGGAAGAGAAAAGCACCCTCTCCCCCAATGAAGGCTCTTCTGAACAGAGTCAAAGACAAATAAGGGGCAGGTGCAGTGGCTCATGCCTGTAATCCCAGCACTTTGGGAGGCTAATGCGGGAGGATCACTTGAGCCCACTAGTTCAAGACCAGCCTATGAAACATAACAAGACTTTGTTTCTATAAAAAATTTAAAAATTAGCCAGGTGGGCCAGGCACCGTGGCTCACGCCTGTGATCCCAGCACTTTGGGAAGATGAGGCAGGTGGATCATGAGGTCAGGAGTTCGAGACCAGCCTGACCAACATGGAGAAACCTCATCTCTACTAAAAATACAAGATTAGCAGGACATGGTGGCACATGCCTATAATCCCAGCTACTCGGGGGGCTGAGGCAGGAGAATCACTTGAACCCAGGAGGCAGAGGTTGCGATGAGCCGAGATCACACCATCGCACTCCACTACCACACAGTTTTCTTCAACCTGGGCAACAAAGGCGAAACTCCACCTCAAAAAAAAAAAAAAAAATTAGCCAGGTGGGGCATGCCTGTAGTCCTAGCTACTCAGGAGGCTGAGACAGGAGGATCACTCGAGCCCAGGGTTTGAGGTTACAATTAGCTATGATCATGCCACTGTACCCCCTGTCTGGGTGACAGAATGAGACCCTGTCTCAAAAATAGTATTCCAAAAACAAATATGGAGGCAGAGATTGAGTCCCCCAAGACTGGGAGCCCCCAGTGAACTTGGAAATTAGGCTTTACCACCAACCATGGGGTGCCAGGCAGGAGAAAACTGTGTAGTAGGCTGAGGGGGTGGGGTGACCCAGTGGGGTGACCTAGATAGGGCCTTGGGTCACCCTCTGCCTCCCCCAGCCTGTGGCTGAAAGTCGGTCGTGAAGTAAGGAGGGACTACCGTTACCCCGAGGCGCCCACACTTACTCACTTTTGGGAACGGGGACCTAAAGTGTGAACAAAAGGTGAGGATTTTCCACCTCACCCTAAATGGGACATTGTGGCATTGGTTTTTCCTCCTCCCCAGAACTTCCTGGTGTTTTCGGGTACCACAGACTCCTTCCGTCATCCCCATCTCTCTAATATCTTCCCCTTCTTTCTCCTTCAGCCTCCTCCCTTCAGCCCCCATGAGCCTTGAATTAAGCTCCTTGGAGAAGAGTTGACTGTGGGGTAGGAGAGAAAGTGGCCTTCAGGCAGCCCTGGGGGAGAAGTGCGGGGCCCCTCCACACCTCATTCCTCTTTCATGATAGGGGCTTACTCTGCTGCTTGGCCTTTCTGAGCGGTGCTTGCTGTGCTCTGTAGTGACCCCTCTCACTGTTGAGAGGACCCAAGAAAAAAAGAGTGTGGTGCTGAGTCTGGTTGGGACCATGCGGGCCTGAAAATCAGGATACCTGGAGAAGCTTAGGAGTTTGAGTAGTCCCCCTTCCTCCACGCCCCAACTGGACTAATGGTGGGGCCTGGCCATTTGGAGGCAGGGAGGGGCGGGACCAGCAGACCACCATCCGCAGGAGCAAAGCCCATACATTGTGTTGTGGTGAATTGTTTCAAGCAACCAGAAAAGTACAGAGAATATTTAACCCACACCTGTGAACCCATCCTGAATTAAGACGCGTCACATCTCAGCACCTGTATCAGCAGCACTGAAGCTTTCCATTCTTTATTTTCATCGGACTCAAAATCAATTTCCAAACAGTCTCCTACATTTTTCCCACTGCCATGGGGTCCTGGGCGTCCGGGCCCCCAATATTCACACACTCGCATCACGCAGTCATAGCCCCTCACCCCACCATCACGGCCCCAAAGAAGGTCTTCCCTCTCGCGAAGTCCACCATATCGGGGTGACTGATGTTGACGTACACCCTCTCGCCCCTCCGGAGCTGCACCAGGCCGCCGAACCCCACGCTCGTGTACCAGAGAGGCCCGTACCCTTGCCTCCCGGCCGGGTCCAGCACCAGGGTCACGGTCTCGGCGCCCTCGAGCAGCAGCTCCGGAGTGCCCGGCCCGTAGGCGCCCCCCTCGCGGTACAGCGAGCTGCGCAGCGTGACCGAGCGGCCCCGGGGACCCTCGCCGCCAGGGGGCGCCCGGCCCCGGTAGCCGACGAAACAGTAGAGGTAATAGAGGCCGTCCTGCGGGAGCGCCAGCCCCTCGGCGTCCGAGAACTGCGTCCCGCTGCTCAGAAACGCCTGTTCCTTCGCGGCCTCCCAGGCTAGCCCGTGCCCCTTCAGCGGAGCGCCTGCGGAGACATGGGCCCGCGCGCTCTTGGGAAAACGATCCTAAAGGCTCGGGTTCTGGGAGAGTGGCGGCTCTTAGCCCCGGCGGGAGCCGCGCGGGGCCGGGGCGGGGGGTGTGTGAGTCGGGGGGGCGCTGTCTCTGGGATGAGCGCGAGTTGGAGGCCGAGGGAACCGGGCTATGGGGTGCAGAGCGCCGTAGTGGGGACCTCCGGGCCGGCTTTTGCCAGCGCTGGAGGGAATAAGCAGCTGCACTGCAGGGACGAGCGGAAGGGTGGGCGCGAGCGGTGAAATGTGGTGAAGCGGGTGGGAAACCGATCCCTGGAATCATGGAGCCCAGGGACTCTGGGCGAGCAGAACTGGAACCTTCGGATTATTTAAACTCTTATTCGGGTCTTTGAGATCCTTACCTATGAGGTGGGCAGCTGGGAGCTCGGGGCTGAGATCTGTTTCTGGCTCCTCCTCCGGCAGCTTCTGAAACCCTGGAAGGGGCATAATAGAGTCCACGATTGGGGCCAGGGCAGCCACTCATGCTGGCGACCCTTGAGAGGACAGGGTGCAGGGATGGGGAGCCTGGATTCCTGGAGGAAGAGGTATCTGGGTACGCAGCTGGGAGCTGGGAGCCCCTGAGGGGCTGGATAGGGTAAGGAGAAACGGTCAGCTCTTACCCAGTCCTTGCTGGGCCTGTGCCCCGGGGTCAGCGGTCTCCGTTACCTGGTTGGGTGGGGTCACAGTGCCCAGAGTTCAGATTCAGCTCATGTCACCCCTACCCCTCTGAAAATGGATTCAAGCTGCAGGCCTGGGGTTTCTCCCACCAGCACCATCCCCAACCACACCTCCCTAGAAGGGAAAGCAAGCAAGACATAGGTGCTTGGGCAGAGAGACAGATGTGCCTTGGGAAGAGGAGACATAAGGGGCTTACGTTGGGAGATAAGCACAACATCATAGGTACATGGAAAGAGAGTCAGCAAAGACACAAGACATCCCCACCAGGGACGGTGGAGCCAGCTGAGCCAGAGGGGGCAAAAGACCACAGGCAGGACCAGAGGGAGCCCAGCATCCGAAACAAACAGCCCTCCACCAGGACCTGTTGCAGCCACTCACCAGTCCTCCCTGATCCTGGGGCACCAAGGCCAGCACAGCCAGGACAGTGATAGGCACCACCAGCAACAGGGTCACCAGAAATGTGGCTCCTGCCACAGCCAGCAGGAGGGAGCCCCTCCCCTGGAGCCTCCCACCCCTGCCCTCCAGCCCCATTGCCCCCATTGAGACTGAACCAGAGGCAGAGCGGGGGCTTTCATACCTCAGGGATGGGGCCACCCCCTCCCTGTAGACCTACACACCTGGCTGGGACTTTCCACACACCCCAGCTCCCCTCACCCAGCTTCCTGTTTACCCAGAGCTGGGGTGGGGCAACTGGATGCCTGGGTTCTCCGAACTGGGGGAGAAGTTGGGGTATGGAGACAGGCTCTCAGGGTGGAACCAAAGGGGGCTTTAGACATCTTCTGGCTCAGCAGAGAGGGAAACTGAGGTCTGGGGAGGGAAGATAGCTTGCAGAAAGCCAGTCAGCAGAGCTGAAATGAGAACACCGATCTCCAGGTCCAATGTGGTTTGCATTCTTCTACACCCTTAAGGTAGGTGCTGAAGGAAGAGCTGATCCACAAACCTGAGGTCAAGGGCTGGAGTAGGACAAGGACTGGAGTCTTGAGGGATGGATGTCTGGGTCCCTGAGAAGAACTGATTCCCATACTGGGCTGACCTCCTCCCATTCCCTTGCTCATCTCCAGACCCTGTGCTGGGTGAGAAAGGCAGAGGTAAGCCTTAGCGTCACCACTGACTGCTGACTCACTGAGGAGGGATGGAAATGGAGCTTTACCTCCCTGCTGCAAAAAGTAAAGACAGATAGACGAGGCATACTCGCACCCTCAAAGACCTTCGAAGTCTACAGTGAGCGCTATCCATGAATAGGTGTTTACTAAATGTTTGTATATAAATGAATAAAAGGACAAATAAATGCGGGAATAACCAAAACAAAGCAGCAAGGACCAAATGGTAGATGTAAGGCAGTGTGACTGGTAAGAGTCAAGGGAGGAGGCCGGGTGCA